>NC_062574.1:34113119-34415723 GCF_022837055.1 Prionailurus viverrinus
TGTTTGGGGGGTCATGGAGAAAGTCACCTGCACAAAAAGAGAATGAAACCAAATAAGCCAAGCAGAGAGAGGTAGAGATCAGAGAGATACCAAGAGGCCTAGAGAGACAGAGAAATAGGGCCTCAGCTCCTGGTGTCCAGCTTTCTCTTTTTTTTTTTTTTTTTTTTATTTTATGCTTTGTACATTTTACCGTGATTTAATTTTAATTTTAATTTTTTAATATTTTTTAATGTTTATTTTTGAGAGAGATACACAGACAGAGCACAAGCCGGGGAGGGGCAGAGAGAAGGGGAGACACAGAATCAAAGCAGGGTCCAGGCTCTGAGCTGTCAGCACAGAGCCTGACGCGGGGCTCGAACCCATGAACTGGGAGATCATGACCTTAGCAAGAGTCAGAGCCTTAACTAACTAAGCCATTCAGGTGCCCCTCTTTTTTTTTTTTTTCTTTTTAATTTTTTTTCTTTTTTTTTTTTTTTTTTGTTGTTGTTTTTTTTTTTTTTTTAATTTATTTTTGGGACAGAGAGAGACAGAGCATGAACGGGGGAAGGGCAGAGAGAGAGGGAGACACAGAATCGGAAACTGGCTCCAGGCTCCGAGCCATCAGCCCAGAGCCCGACGCGGGGCTCGAACTCACGGACCGCGAGATCGTGACCTGGTTGAAGTCGGACGCTTAACCTACTGCGCCACCCAGGCGCCCCTTTCTTTTTAATTTTTGTTTAATGTTTATTTTATTTTTATGTTTATTTATTTTATTTATTATTTATTTTTGAAAGGGAGAGAGAAAGAGCACAAGCAGGGGAGGGGCAAAAAGAGAGGGAGATACAGAATCCAGAGCAGGCTCCAGGCTCTGAGCCATCAGCACAGAGCCCGATGCAGGGCTCAAACTCATGAACTGTGAGATCATGACCTGAGCCAAAGCTGGACACTTACCTGACTGAGCCACCCAGGCACTCCTCCAGCCTTCCCTTCTATGTACTACTCCATATTCTTACTAAATAAATAAATAAAATTTTTAAAAAGCTGTTGTTTTTAGCCAGCTCTATCCCTTCCCCTAGACATCCACCATCATATGCTTCTGACTTTCATCATGAGACCAGTCATAGCAAATTTTGGACATTGGTGCAGGTCATGCATCTTCTCAGCTGTGGCCTGTTTGTTTCCCAAGAGCACCATTTCCTGAAGAATATTCCTTCACCACAAATTCCTCAACACCACAAAGGATTCTGCCACCCACTATGATGGGGAAACACTGATGGTGAGGGGCTGAATTCCATCTCCTCCAAAATGCTTATTTTGAGGCCCTAACCTCCAGTACCTCAGCTGTGACTGCTTTTAGAGACCGGGGCTCTTAAGAGGTGATTCAGTTAAAATGAAGCCTTTACAATGGGCCCTAATCCAATCTGACTGGTGTCCTTTTAAGAAGTCATTTGGATATGCAGAGAGACACCACCGAGCTACTCACACGGAGGAAAGACCATGTGAAGACAGACACAGCAAGAAGGTCACCATCTGAAGGCCAAGGAGAAAGGCCTTGAAAGAAACCAACCCTGATAACAACTTGATCTTGGACTTCCAGCCTACATACTGTGAGAAAATAAATCTCTGTTGGTGTAGCCACCTGGTCTGTGGTATTTGGTTATGGCAGCCAAAGCAGACTAATATACTGACCATTCATCCCTTAAAGAGTTACCACATACACTGACGAGGTAAAGGCTCTGAGAGGTCCTGCCATAAGGATGACTGTTTACCTTTAAACCGCATTTCCCAAACTTCTGTATTTATTCCCTCCACACAACTGCCATTATCAAGACTGATGGCAGAGAAAAGGCCATCTGGATATCAGTAGAAATTGTGTTCTTGCTCTTCAGAAATAAAGAGGTAGATAGATAATTGTCAAAAGCATTCCCAAATTATAAAGAAAGGAGAGATGTCACAAAAATGTCAAAGTCCTAACGGTACAATAATAAAGAGCACCAAAGTTAAAACCAAAGTTCAGATTCCATCTCTGCTTTTAAGTGACTCAGCGACCTTGGTCAAGTCCCTTCCCTTCCCTGACCTCAGTTTTCCCCATTTGTAAAGTGAGTGGAATAGCTAGCCTTTGCTAGATTCTGCCTGAGTTGTCAAACGCTGGCGTGTCAACGTTTCTTAGAGTTCCATAATTAACTTGCCAGGCTCTCCTTCTCATAGTTTCTAACATTCAAGTTGGAGTTTTCTTGTGGTGTCCATTTTAAATTTGAAAGTCTCTCTCAGGACTAAGTGCCCAACTTCTCTCTGAAGCTTTCAGTGTTCCCGATCTTTAATTTTTCTAATCTTTAACTCCTATAACAGAATAACACATTTTGACAAATGACCAGGATGCCCCAACTCTGTACATTTCTTTTACCCTTTGTCCTCTTCTCTTCACAAATCTGAGCATTCATTTTATGCTAACCATCTCCAGGAAAGGATCATATAGCAAAATACAGAGAGCAAGGGAGTCCATTCTTGGCTTTTGAACTGAAAATTCATAAATCCTGCGTGGATCTGGGGCACAGAAGACACATGAAGAAGAACCATGCTGCACTGACTCGCTGGGGATTTCCCGGAAAGCCTTCAGACTTTAAAATGGTAGAGCAAAACTCTTTCTCTCCCCTGCCTTCCCTTCTCAAAAATCATCCCAAGATAATAAGGAAAGCAAGATATAGAAACAGAAACTCCATGTTAATGAGGCTACAAGTTATCTGTAAAATCAAACCATGACATATAGAAATAGAGAAGAATAAAGGAGTGAAAAATGGCATGACAGAGAAAGGTCAAAGCTGAGTGCCAGAGCAAGAGATCATGGAGAAGCACACCAGTTCGTCACCTCGGACCCAAAGCAAAGGCAAAAGATAGCCTGGAACATGGGGTACCAACAATGGCGCACTTCTTGAAAATCTGTATAAAGAACACATAGACCTTATAATAGCCACGATCTAAGATGGCCCCCAATGATCCCCATCCACTGCTCCCCACACATTTGCACTATGTCCTCCCACGCTGGACCAGGCTCAGTTGTGTGGTCAGTAGAACACAGCAGAAGCAAGGGTAAGTCACTTCCAAGATTAGGTTATAAAAGACCACTACCCCCATGCGCTAGTCTGGGGCTTCTCACAGCAATGCTGGAAGCTAGAAAATAATGAAGCAACACCTTAACATTCTGACTTAAAGTTATTTTCAGCCTAAAATTCTTGCCCCAGCAAAACTATCAATCAAGTGTGAGGCTAGGACAAAGATACTTTTCGACCTTTATAGACTCCAAAAGTTTACCTCCGTGTACCCCTGTCTCAACAACTACCGGAAGCTGTACTTGGCCAAGGTGAAGGACTAAATCATGACAAACAGAGCCATGGGATTGAGGAAACAGAGTTCCCAGCACAGGTGAGAAGTAAAGGGAACCCCAGGAGGATGGCCATCCAGTGGGCCAGGACAGGGTGGAACAGCAGCACAGAGGACTCTAAGAGTCTCTTTTCTTCGCGGGGGGGGGGGGGGGGGGGGGCGGGGGGGGGAGGGGGAGGACAAAGGTTTATATGCAAATTCGTACTAAAAAACTAGTACGAATTATTAGAGGCTGTGAATTATTAGAGGCTGTGAGTCGGTTTTGCCAGGAATGGAAAGAAAACAAGAAAACAAATAAAATGCCACAATTATTAACTTTTCAAAAGAGCTGTTCAAAAAAGGACATAGGTTCATAGTGCATTCAATAGTGAACAATAACAGTGTAAGAACACCTTGGACTGTCAAAACACAAAAAACAAAAAAATCTCTAACACAAGAAAATTGAAAGAATGGGAGAGTTGAAGGAGACAAATAAAAGCAAAAGAAAAACAAAAACAAAACAAAAAACAAACAAAAAACCTCTCAACTACCATAATAGGAATTAAGCAGAAAATGTCTAAAGTGGACAAATCAAGAGAGAGCCATGAACACATATTATTTATGATCCTGGAAAAACAGCTTTTTACAAATGGAAAAGGATGTCTCTGGGGGAGGAGAAGTCAAGGAGTGGGAGATGGAGGCTGGTGTTTTTCTTTTTCATTGCAAGACTTTCAGCACTATTTGTTCTCATGGGGAGGGGACCCAGATGAGAGGAGGACTCCCCGAGAATGACAGAGTGGACAGCACCGAGTCCCCACCTGAAACTCTGACATTACATGAGACGCCTAGCATCACGGGAAAAGGGAGAGGAACCCCAAACAGAACCTAAGGTGTCCTTTACCCAGCAGAAGAGGGGCTTGAGCTAAAAATTAACTTCGGCCACACAAATGTGAAACTACGTTGTTTTTTTTTTTATTGTTTTCAATGTTTATTTTTGAGAAAGAGAGCGCGAATGGGGGAGGGGCAGAGAGAGAGGGAGACACAGAATCCAAAGCAGGCTCCAGGCTCTGAGCTGTCAGCACAGAGCCCAACACGGGGCTCGAACCCACAAACTGTGAGATCATGACCTGAGCCAAAGTCAGATGCTTAACCGACTAAGCCACTCAGGCACCCCCTGAAAGTACATTTCTTAGCCACCCGTGTGAATGAACCGAGGATCCTACCGGCTCTCGGCATGGCCCGAAGAACCTTCTGCAGGTGGAAAGATTCTGCACCTGCCCAAGGCAGTAGCCATTAGTCACAAGTGGCTGGAGAGCACTTGAAATGTGGTCGATGGGTGTGAGGAACTCCATCTTTTTATCTTATTTAACTTTAATCATTTAAATGTAAATAACCGGGGCACCTGGGTGGCTCAGTCGGTTAGGCATCCGGCTTCGGCTCAGGTCATGATCTCACAGTTCGTGAGTTCAAGCCCTGCGTCGGGCTCTGCACTGACAGCTCAGAGCCTGGAGCCTGCTTCGGATTCTGTGTCTCCCTCTCTCTCTACCCCTCCCCTGCTCATGCTCTGTCTCTCTCTGTCTCAAAAATAAATAAGACATTTTTAAAAATTCAATGTAAATAACCACATGTGGCTAGTGCCTACTGTAGGGAATGGTGGAGCCGAGGGGCATTCCTTAAGTCAGTCTGTCGTTCTATAAACATCGGGGTCTACTGTGCGCCAGGTTCTCTTCAGGGCTATTGAATAAAACATCCCTGGTCTTTTTAGTCCCAAGTGTACAGAGGTAGGTGAGACAAGACAATCATCACTCCAATGAGAATATTATTGTGAATTATGGTAAATGCAACGGAGGAAAAGGATGGGCTGGCACAAGACAGCAGAACCAAGACTTCTTTAGACTGAGGAGGCCTCTTGGGATAGAAAAACGAAAACGAGGAATGAAAAATGTGGCTGGAGAGGCCCCGGGAGGTGAGACTGGACAGGTGAGCAAGAACCAGACCGTAAGGGCCTCCTAGGCCAAGCGGGGGATCACCTATTTTATTCTCAGTGACAGGAGCAGAAAAGCTTGCACGTTTGCACGTTTGCACCTGGCGAAGACCGCTCCGGGAGCGGAGTGGAGAATGCAGCAGAGAGGCAGAGGCTTGTAGGAGGCTGCCACAGGCAGGTGGCTGGGGAGGGGTGACGGTGAGAGAGATGCGGGCCAAGCCAGAGGCAGCTGGGTAAAGAGATGTGACCAGGTTCCAGAAGCTTCTGGGGAAGAGTCCAGGGATGGACTGGATGTGGGAGGGGCCAGGAAGGGCGCAGCAAGGAGGCCCCCTGCTTCAGGCGTAAGCGAATGAGGGTGTGCTGGCGTTGAGAGGGGGAGCAGGTGAGGAAGAAGGAGCCCCATCTTGGAGGGTCAGAAGTTGTTCCCTTGGCTCCCCACTGGCTCCTCCCACCCCGGGCCTGCGCCTCGGCTCGCAGCCCCTTCCTCAGCAGCGGCGCCCTCTGGTGGCCAAGCTCCTGCTCCCACTCCCCACGTCCCCATCTCCCCCGCCATCTGGGTCTCCAGGGCAAGTGCTCACTTTCACCCGGAGTTCTTCCGCCACTTGGGGTCTCTCAGCACCCCGTGCCTGAGACCGGTCCCCAAGAGCTTGTCGCAGGCTTCCCAGAGCAAAGACCCCATGCTCAGGACAGGGTTGGGGGCTCAGCATGAAGGGCTGGCCATGGGAAGGGCCCGGTGTCAGATTCCAGGACTTGAGCGTGACTGGAAATCCAGGGAAAAGCCAGACCGATAGAAGCAAGGAGCAGGGACAGAGCCCAAGCAGGATGGAAGGCAAGGGTAGGCAATAAGCCCCTTGGGGAAAGGTCGTGGAGAAGACTGCCCCGATCCCTCCACCCCCCACCCCCCCACCCACCTGGGGCAGTGAGGGTTTTCTACGGCCTGCCTGCAAAGGAGGTCCTCGGCTGACTCAGGATAAACATTTGTGATCAGTTCTGAAAGGCTGGGCCCATTTGTTCTTCCTCTCGTGCTAACCCAATACTGCAATTTCACGGCCCCTCTGTCTTCCTCTCCCTTTTGTGTCTGCACAGAAAGTGTCCCCTCCCCTCTGTGCCTGTGCCATCTTATCTCCCTCAATTCACACACACACGCATCTCGATCCCGCCGAGCTGTCTCCCTCCACCTGTGGAGATCCTTCTGCCGCTCCGCAGATTGATTTCCCGGGTGTCCCAAGTGATCTGACCTCAATACAGCTGTGTTTGAGTGGCGAGAGAAATCCTGGTCCCCCTACTTCTCTGCCATCTTAACTCCTTCTCCCCATTTGTTCTCCACACAGAAGAAACACTGCACCCCAAACTCAGCAAAACCTCACAACCAAGGACCATCTGGCCCAAGCATATGTGCCCTGAAGAAGCATATGTGCCCTGCATATGGCCCAAGCATATGTGCCCTGCTGGCTGTTGTGGGGCCATGCAACCCTGGCCACATCTCTTAGGCCCAGCCAGTCCCAAAGCCTCCCCGGTGAGGCCCCTGATGACCTCGTGTTAGTCTTCTTGTCCCATAACCTGACGGTTAAGTCTGAGCTCTCAGGGATGTATGCTTTCTTCATCTGGGACAGAGATCCTAGTCAGAATGGCTCAGCAGAGAGGATTCAGGTCCATCTGGAAAATCTGAAGAGTCAGGGACACTACCCCACCAGCAATCTATGTGCAAAGAAGAAATGAGGGCCTCCTGCGGTGGGAGGATAGGGATCTCCGTCTAAGGAAAGAGGAAGTGAGGTCTATAAATTTCTTTGAAAGGTTGGGGGTGGGGGGCATTTCTGGCCACAGCCCTGGGAAAAGCAGTTGGCTGAAATAAGAGCCGTGAGGCAGTTTCTGCAAGGTGATATGATGTGAGCAGAAGCCAGCTCTGCCTCTTAGCCTACATTCCATGCATCCAGACTACAGGCCTCAACATAAATGTCACCTCCTCCAGGAGGGCCTCCAGGCACCCCAGACTAGCTAAGTTCCCCCTGCCATATATTCCCATAGGGCCCTATGCTTCCTTCTCTGAGTTCATCAACTTTCCAGCAACTGCCTGTTGACTCATCTGTCCTCCCCTGCTGGACGTCACCACCCTGAGCTCGGGGACCACATCAGCCTCGTCCACTGGTAGAGGCGTAGCACCCGCAGCAGTGCCTGGCACAGAACCAGAACGTCGCGGTACAAGTGCAGACACTCTCCCCATTTCGATCCCATGTCAACAAGGGACCTTCCGCAGGGAAGGTACCTTACCATCACTGCCCTCCAGGGCCAGAGACCTCCCCAAGGAGCTGGCAGGAAGCCAGAAGAGGCCGTACTTTCACAGAAGCAGACAAACACCACACTAGTATACCCATCACCCCTACACAGGCCTAGCTGGGAAACAACAAATGCACACACTTGCACGTCCTCAGCAAAGAATACCAAGGTCAGGGCCACCTCTCTCCCATCGGAGATTTAAAACATTTGCACGAAGGTGTTGCAAACGGATGTATATTAAAGCAAAAGTTCTATCAGAAGCAACAGCATCTCCTCAGCTTAACAGAAGCTATCAGATGCCACTACAATATTCAGTGTCTTTTCCCCAGACTTAAATCATGTCCTCAGCCACAGAGACCATCAGTTTAGAGTCTGATGTACAGCTATCCGAGAGAATAACAGGCACTAGCTGCTCCAACCTTGACTCCTAAAATAAGATAATAATTCTTTTGACACCTCAGAGAATATACCATCAGTTGGTCAAAAATGGATGAAGTCATCTAACCATTTCCAGGACCCAGGGGGTGGGGGGTGATTTAAGCACATTTGTTTTAAGGAACCGAAGGTGGGGAGAGGAGATTGCTGATTCTTTTCTGGAAAAGTCACGGATTTACTACTTGACCGCAGGCTAAAACCATATTAATTTTATTTCCAACGTATGTATCCAAGCTAAGAGAGGTTGTTGCGAAAGGTTTAAATCTTAAATCAAATGTTCTTTCCAATAAGGTCATTAGTGACAGGCTGAAATGTTGCAAGGGATGTATTACATGATGGATGTTTGTCATTTATTCAAAGAAAAATGCTACAGTGAGCCTAAAGGGTCATTTCCCAAAGCACAAGGTATTCTCAGGAGGCAAAGCTGCCACGTGATGAGGTCCAAATTACCCCACTCCCTCCTCCGGCCACGTTCATTACCCCTGCACTTTGCAAGGACAAGCTTCCAGCTAGTGCTCTGCTGTCTCCCGACATTGCCTGCCTGAAGAACTCAGAGCAGCATCGTTTGAGCCTGTGATCGCCAAACCCCATGAAGGGGAGAAGGAGAGGAATCCTATGCATTCAGAGACGTCTGGAGGCTTTTTCCTGAGCATGGTGTCTATGGACATTCCAGGACATTCATATTTGGGGGTAACCAAGGACACAGAGGTGCCTGTGGATTCAAATTCCGCCAGCTGGTATAAGAACCATCACTGGGGCATTAAGTAACAATACCAGATATATCCCCAGCTTCTATAGCAGTGATGATCAGATATTCGCGAAATCCCTGAAGTCTCTACAGCAATCCAAGGTTCCACAGAGCATAGTTCAAAAACCACTGGGGAATTTGAGTTTGCATGGGTGTAGGCAAGGTCAATGGCTAACCCCACCACTTCCTCGTTGGGTGACCATGTATAAGTGATGTAACAAAGTGGGGCGCCTGGGTGGCTCAGTCGGTTGGGCGTCTGACTTCGGCTCAGGTCATGATCTCGCAGTCTGTGAGTTCGAGCCCCGCATCGGGCTCTGTGCTGACAGCTCAGAGCCTGGAAGCTGCTTCAGATTCTGTGTCTCCCTCTCTCTCTCTACCCCTCCTCCATTCATGCTCTGTCTCTCTCTGTCTCAAAAATAAATAAACATTAAAAAAAAATTAATGATGTAACAGAGTAACAACCTTCCCCGAGTGCCCCTCCCAAATCCTCCCAGAATCCTTTCTTTCATTCCAAAGACTGGCGGTATATCCTCACTGACAAGTAACTACAATAATCAACTAGCAACAGTGATTGCAGTAAACAGAATACCTCATAGAATAGGTATAAGTATAGAGCTTTACACTTTGCAGAGCATTTTCATGCCCAGAGTTACCTCACGTCCTGCTCCTGACCACCTTCCACAGGAGGGAAGGGGTAACAAGGCTCTCTCTCTCTCTGTGTTACAGACGGAGAAGCTGGAGCTCAGAGAGACGAAGCCACTAGCCCAAAATCACACAGCAAAAGGAGATGTGCAGGAACTAAAACAAAGTTTCTGTCTCCAGCTCTGGTGTGCTCTCCCCTACGTGGGGTGGCCTCCTCATTCAGCACTTAGAAGTTCCAGTCAGACAGCACACACATGGCTACATCACCACACACAGTCTACGCCAAGAGGCTTGATGTCAGCCTAGGGTCCCAGGAAAAACGACTGACCACATCACAAGACTACCATGGACTGAGCTTTATGAGGCATGGAGTAAATGAATTGGCTCTTGCATAACACCCAAACCCATCTCCTGCGTATTGCAAACAAAGGTTCATAGATATCCAAAGAAAAGACGATGCTAAGGCGACGCTGCCACTCTAGGCTCTCTGGTCAACGCTCTTCCGCAATATTGGATTTTCCACTCTGAAACTGCATGGAAAAGTCATTATAAAAGGATAATTTCCTATACTCATAGTAACTGCCAGGATGAACAAGCCGTCTTTGATATCAGATTCAAGTGGCATTTGATATTGGAAAACACTTTATAATCCACAAGTCTTCCTGGACCAGCAACTTCATGCTATATAAGCAGAGCACAAAATCTGGAAAATCAAAAGGCAAGGCAGCCTCTTTCCTTCACACACACTGACAAAACACTTCCGTCCTGCTTGGGTCTTTCCAGGCTGCTGGATTCAGAGGGAGGTACCCTTGGCTTCTAGCCGTCTTGTGACTGGTCCATCTTGGAGGCTTAGGCTCTGGGGAGCCCATGCTCTCTCCCAGAGGACCCCCTGCACCTGGGCTTTCATGCCAGGAGGGACCTAGGAAATGGTCTTATCTCACAACCTCATTTTACAGATGGGAAAACTGAGGCCAAAAGAGTTGAAGCTCCTTGCCCAAAGACAACCAGCAATTCAAGGTATGAGCTAGGACACAGAGAGACACAGGATAAGCCAAAGCAGCGGGTGTGGTTCCTAACGGACTACAATAATATAGTAACACTTTTTGTTTCTTTGGGATAAACATAATTCCCTTGTATCCCCAAGCTAAGCCCTGGGCCTTATACGATCCTATGTCGATAGAACAAAAGACATACATTCATAGCCCCATTTTATAGATGAGGAAGCTGAGACTGAGTTGTCCAAGTTACACGACTAGTGAGAAGCAGAACCAGAGTCCATAGTTTCGCCTGGCTCCAAAGCTCATGCTCATTCTCCTTCTTTGACATGCAGAGTCTCTAGAGGCACGCAGTTGGCCCGGCCTGGAGGCTGAAGGTCATCTGGATTTTGGAAGTACGGTTCCAGGTAGGCTGCCGGGCATCGGGTCCTTGCTCTCGGAGCAGAGAACTCTTGCTGCTGAGCTGCGTGGACGCTTGCTGCCCACTCAAAGATGCTGAGGCTATCCTCCTGACCGCTGCCCACAAGGTGCTTTGATGAACGGAGTAGCTGGAGTCCCCACCACGCCCGGGCCTCCGATGCACACCCCTTCCTCCTCTGGCACTGGGAAGCCAGCCAGCTTCAGAGACTTCCGCCAGAGGGTGCAGAAAACCAAACCCAAGCAGAAATGGGGCAAAGGTCAAGGAGGGGCGCACAGCTCAGACCCATGTGACTCCAACCAGCACCTGAAACCTGTCTCGCCCCAGCACAAACCCCTCCCAGACCAGGCAGCCTGCCTCCCCTGGGCCCCGGGGCTCCACGCTTCAGGAGCCGGCTCACTCGGACGAACCAAGAGACGGCCTCTGAATGCTGGTGGGAAAAGGAAAGCAATTGATTTTGTTTGGGAGAATTTCGTGTGCGTCCTTTTTATTATCTCAAGAAGGGTCAGGAAATCCTCTGAAGCAAAATCAATTACAGCCAGGCTCTGGGAGGCCAGGGCAGCCCTTTGGCTTCAGAGCAACAGGCGGGTCTCCAGACGAGGAGCCCTGGCCTTTGAGTGGCTGCTGGTCAGCTCCCTGCTGACTGGGATCCATGCCACCCTCTGCCCTCCGCAGAGCACTTACGTCAGCTTGTAGGATGGCCCTGCCTTCGAGACCCTCATCAGGTGATAGGGCTGGGAGCAGGATGGGGTGAGACCCCGGTCCATGGTGCACCCCGATTCCCTTTCCCAGAAATTAGAAAGTAGATGGGGCGCCTGGGTGGCGCAGTCGGTTAAGCGTCCGACTTCAGCCAGGTCACGATCTCGCGGTCCGTGAGTTCGAGCCCCGCATCGGGCTCTGGGCTGATGGCTCAGAGCCTGGAGCCTGTTTCAGATTCTGTGTCTCCCTCTCTCTCTGCCCCTCCCCCGCTCATGCTCTGTCTCTCTCTGTCCCAAAAATAAATAAATGTTGAAAAACAAATTAAAAAAAAAAAAAAAAAGAAAGTAGACACAGAGCCTCTGAATGGTGAGAACAGAAGGGATATTAACCTGGCATTTGGGGAGAGGGTATCTCCTGCCACATGCTCTAAAAAAGCAGAGGAAACCCATCTGAGCAGAGAGAGAGCAGCGGGTGGGTTGAAAGAAGCAGAAACAAAAGAGGGAGTTCTGGCAAGTCTTTACACCCTGGCAACCAGACCCTCTGACTGGGCTTGACTTCGGGTGGGTTGGGAATCCGCCCCCCTTTCTCAGTTAAGCTGGCTTGAGCTGATCTATCTGTGTTGTTGGCAGCCAAATATTAGAAATAATGTCTTTTCGGGCGCCTGGGTGGCGCAGTCGGTTAAGCGTCCGACTTCAGTCAGGTCACGATCTCACGGTCCGTGAGTTCGAGCCCCGCGTCAGGCTCTGGGCTGATGGCTCAGAGCCTGGAGCCTGTTTCCCATTCTGTGTCTCCCTCTCTCTCTGCCCCTCCCCCGTTCATGCTCTGTCTCTCTCTATCCCAAAAATAAATAAACGTTGAAAAAAAAATTTTAAGAAATAATGTCTTTTCAGGGCACCTGGGAGACTCAGTCGGTTAAGCGTCCAACTTCAGCTCTGGTCATGGTCTCACCGTTCCTGAGTTTGAGCCCCGCATCGGGCTCTGTGCTGACAGCTCAGAGCCTGGAGCCTGCTTCAGATTCTGTCTCCTTCTCTCTCTGCCCCTCCCCCCCACTCTCTCTCTCTCTCTCTCTCTCTCTCTTTCTCTCTCTCTCAAAAAACGAATAAACATTTTTTTTTAATTTCTAAAAAAAGAATGTCTTTTCTTCCATTAGTTTGGTAACCATAAGAAAAATACTCCATAAATATGCTTAAGAAACAGTATGTCTTTATGAAATATCCAGAGCAGGTAAATCCATAGAGACAGAAAGCAGATTGGTGGTTGCCAGGGGCTGGAGGGGAGGGGTTAATGGGAGTGACTGCTTTCATAGGTAGGGGGTTTTCTTTGGGGTGATGAAAATGTTTCAGAACTTCATATAGGTGCTGGTTGTACAACACTTATTAATGTACTAAATACCACTGAATTGTACATCGTTATAGAGGGTTAATGTTTATGTTATGTAAATTTCCCCTCAAAAAAAAAAAAAAAAAAACAAGAAGAAACAGTATGCTATACCTACGGATAACTGGAAGTCCCGTTAGAGATGCAGAATTTACCACCTAACGGGCTGAAGTATCTCATTCATTTGTTCATTTATTCGTTAATTCAACAGATACATATTAAGTGTTGACTGCATGCCACTGGGCAGAGGGCGCTGTGGTGAGGGATTGCAGTGGATGGTTAACAAGCTGTAACATTAGAGTATGGCAGGGGGGCCGGTGCTTTGTCCTCTGGCACCCGCTCCTCCTTTTCTTCCAGCAGGAGAACCCCCCTTCCCAGCATGGAATGCATTCCCTTGTGGTACAGAAAGGAGGCTGATTCTGCCCACCCACTCCTCCAAGAGGTCAACCAGGGTAACCCCGTGCTCCTGACCACCAGGATCATTGGTTCAGGAATGGACACATGGCAGAACATGAGCCAATCAGACCTCCCTGGAACTCTTCTGCCATTGCCCTCCTGAAAGACCCTGTCTTTGCCCTGACGTTGCTAAGCAGAAGGATGCAAGCATTGGATGTTGGCCATCTTGCCCATCAGTGGAGATGACCGGTCCAAGAAAGTGAGAGAGAGAGAGACACCTGGAGCCCTGAAATGAGCTACCCCACTGATGTTTCCAGTGATCGAGCCAAGAAAGTCTCTTCTTTTTGGATTGCTAATTTGAGTTGTGTCCATCACTTTAAAAAAATTTTTTTTAGGGGCGCCTGGGTGGCGCAGTCAGTTAAGCGTCCGACTTCAGCCAGGTCACGATCTCGCGGTCCGTGAGTTCGAGCCCCGCGTCAGGCTCTGGGCTGATGGCTCAGAGCCTGGAGCCTGTTTCCAATTCTGTGTCTTCCTCTCTCTCTGCCCCTCCCCCGTTCATGCTCTGTCTCTCTCTGTCCCAAAAATAAATAAACGTTGAAAAAAAAAATTTTTTTTAATGTTTATTTATTCATTTTGAGAGAGAGAGAGCAAGAGTGCATGTGTGAGTTGGGGAGAAGCACAGAGACAGGGAGAGGGAGCATCCCAGGCAGGCCCCATGCTGTCAGTACAGAACCTGATGCAGGGCTCCAATTCATGAAGCTCGAGATCGTGACCCAAGGAGGAATCAAGAGTCGGACGCTCAAGCGACTGAGCCACCCGGGCACCCCGTGTTGCGTCACTCTTATTGAAGATTCTTTCCTTGGAAGGAGGACAAGTGTTGCAGCAAGTAAAGTAGGGAGTGCCAGAGCAGCTCACAGCAGGCGCATCCGGTGAAGATCACAGGTTGTATGAGGTACTTTGTCCTGTAATTTACATGCATATTCGAGATTTCAGTATTGACTACTGAACACTTATGCTCACACTCCTATTGCAGTAAATCACTACATTATGATTTCTAAAATGTTTAGGGTCAATGATGCTTGAGAAACACTACACCACAGCCTACCGTAAGCCATCAGAGAACAGTCCGGAAGGCGGATACTCCCAGGGCCTCGGTGTCTCCAGAAACCTGAGAGAACAGCAGGCTGGAGCCACATCACAGTCTTGGGAGGGCAGGGAGAGCCCTCAGTCAACGCTGGCAGCTCAGAACAGACTGAACTGATCATGAACATTTGGTGCCCTGTATCACATCCTTCATCCCAGCAGGGCTGAGCCTCGTTCCCTAGCAACTCTGCTCCCTCCCTGCCCACCCACCAGAACTGCAGTCCATTCTTCCTCCTTAGGCTACTGGGATGGCTCCCTGATAGTCTGATTCTCAAAGCCTCAGAGAAACTAACTCTTCCTGCCCTTATCTACCCTCCACGGATGGAATTCTCACTGTTCATGGCACATGACGTTTACACACAGCTTTAAGAGCTTATAACATGCTTCCATTTACCTTTCTTCATCAGATGTTCCCTGCCACTCTGTGAAGTAGGAATTACTCTGCGTCCATTTTACAGATGAGAAAGCTGAGGCTCAGAGGGGCTGAGGAACTTACCTCAGGTCACACAGCTTGCAAATGAAGGAGCCAGGGTAGGACAGTTAAAGAAGAAATCACCCATCCCAACAGACTGCTTTCCACATGAATGCACATAGACCACACACCCTCCTGCCCAGGTTTCTGGAATTTCCAGATCATTCTAGTCTCAGTCTCATTGAAACTTTGTGCCTCCTGCTGTTTTAACTGGCATGGGTCCTGACCCTGCCTTACCAGCCTGGATGCTACATCTTGCCCACATTCTCAGGGATGCCTTGTCTCTGTTTTCCTTCTCCCTCATGGACACCCCCCAGGGGTCAGAGGCTTTGTAGCAAAGAGAACTTGACCCCAGAAGTTTCTCCAGAAGAAGGCACTGAGTGAGCAGAGGAGACTGTGCAAACTTGTTCAATTCAATTTGCAATTCTGAGAAAAATGCCAGGAGATACTCTGTCACAATGTCAGCTACGACACTTGTCTGTGGCCAGGCTGGTTGTTCTGAGCCCATTTGCCATCCCCCGGGATCGTAAGTCTCCCTGTACATGACAGTACATGTTGATGTGCATGTGTGTATCTGTGTACGTGTATCGTTTTATCATTATGGCCTTTAAGTGGCTGTTTCTGTAAGTCCAAAGCTACTGCCAATTTCACTTGGTTTGACCTGATGTTTTTGAAAAATGGAAAACTCCATATTTGTAGATGATTTATTCACAACCCTCCTCTGAAGATCTGCTTTTCAAAACCAACAAGCAACACAAAAGAATTGTTTGGGGTTTTTTTGACAAGTGTTCGAGACGGGGGGCCTGGAAGAAGCAGGCCTTGCTCCCAATTACACCCAGGACCTGGCGGCTCCTGCAGTGGGGGGGGGGGGGGGGGGGCGGGGAGGGAGGGAGGCGGGGGCTGCGCTTACAGCTGGCCTTTTAGACATTGCACCTGCTGGAGTCAAGTCAGACCCTCCCTTCCAGGTTCTGCTCTGCCCCTCTGTTTGCTCCATTTGCTGGCAAGATTATCACATCTCCCTGCCATAGCCACGGATCCAAGCGCAAGTCTCTCACCCAGCCTGCGACCCCCTCCCACTCCCGGCTTCTCAGCCTGGGGGTGTCTCCCTTGCCTCCATCCGCCCCCTCCACTTCCCCCACTCCCTGGCTATGCCCCAGTGAGTACCAACACACCACAGGACGGCTTTTGCAACTGCTTTTAAATGCCTCAGAAATGTATCACAGTGAAAATGCTTGTCATTTTTCTCCAGGTCTCTTCTCCTAAAAATGTGGGCAGTCTTGAGAACACCTCAGATAAATAGGCAGCATGCTGCTTTCAGGGAAAGGAGGTTCAGGGGGAAGCTGGGAGCCTCGCAACCTCGTCGAGGACCCAGAGAAGAGAGACCTGGTAGATGGCAACCCAGAAAGGAGCCGAGTCCACCAGAAGAAGGGTGGTAAAGAGGTCGAGCCCTGAAAAGACTCCCAGAAGAGTCTGCAAGGTCTGATTCGCCTCTGGAAGGCTTTTCCAAGGAAAACACTCTGAATTAACACCCTGGGTTTACTTTATTTTTTTTTTATTTTTTTAATGTTTATTTATTTTTGATAGAGAGAAACAGAGCATGAACAGGGGAGAAGCAGAGAGATAGGGAGACACAGAACCCGAAGCAGGCTCCAGGCTCCAAACTGTCAGCACAGAGCCCGACGCAGGGCTCGAACTCACAAACTGTGAGATCATGACCTGAGCCAAAGTCGGACGCTTAACCGACTGAACCACCCAGGTGCCCCAACACCCTGGGTTTAGACATCCCTGCTGGCAGTCCTGTAGGAAGAAGGCAGAGGTTGGGAAGAGAGAAAAGAAGTGCATAAGGAGAGGGAGGAAGTTAATTTTACTGGGTTTCAGGTCCCCACAATGATAGGAGCCCCTCCAACTCCCTTGCTTCCTATAAAACAGGCCACATCACCAAAACAAGGCTCTTGAGCTTGGTAGCGTTATGTGAAGGGTGCAGTATTTGGGCCAGGTCTATACTAAAATATGGTTCATTGTTTATTCGAAATTGAAGTGTAGCTGGGCCTCCTGCATTTTATCTAGCAACCTTAAGAGTGTGGGGAAGCTCCCAGAAGAGATACAGAACCAACTACCCAGACTGGGTGACATCTCCCCTACCCCACGTCTCTCATCAGACACTAAACCCGCACAACTCTTAGCCCAGATGAGGGACACGCTCACACTTCAGAGAGAACGTCAAGAAGGTCTCAGGATGGATATCCGAGAGACAAAAGTGTCAGCTCCACACGGCATCCCCTACTTCCGTGTTCCTCAGCTCCTCACACCCAGGCTGGGCTCTGCCCCAGCACCCGGACCAAGGGTCTAAGTGTAAATGACTTAAATAGCTGCCCACACCTCACCCGTCACTGCCAGGAGGTACTGGGTCCCTCACCCTATGCCATCTTCTCCAAGGCACAGTCTTGGAGTTGCATTTCTGGTCCCTACAGCAGTCTTGGCTAAGAATAACTGTTTCTTTTAATCTTGACTATGCAAAGGATCGATGTGAATGATGATGCAAATGATTCACTGTAAAAAAAAAAAATAGGAAATGGAGAAAATTCTAAATAAGAGAACAGGACACAATCACAATGTGCGTATACAGATAGACTCTTGCCATCTTTTTCTACGCATCTATGAACTTCTTTTCACATAGCTGGCATCAGGCTGAATGTTTGGGGGATTTTTTTTCCGGCTTTTTTCGCGCAAATTGTTTTTCATTTGACGTCATCCCACTCAGTTCAACCTTAGTCAATAAATATTTGCCACATGCCTACTATCGGCCCTGCACTGTGTGCAGAGCAGTAAACAAGCCTGACACAGTCCCTGCCCTGTGAGGCTTACGGTTCAGGGTGGGGGACAGACATTGAACCAGGGAGATAAGAAGAGAAATAGTCTCCGACAAAGTCTGCAGCATAATTCAATGGTACACGTTGCTTTTGAGGAACTGCGTTCCTAAAAATGCAGAGAGACTCTCTTAAAGAGTTACACTTAAAGTAAATATTTTGTATGTGACGCTGAGTGGCAGAACGTTTAACAGATAATGCCTGACCGTATTTTATCCTTGATTCCCGTGAGCCTTGGGCATCCTGGAATTCCTACTGAAGAAAGCGCTTGATGACCATGGGCCCAAAACACATCCTTCCACAGCACAATTTCTAGCGGCGGCATAGAATTCCATTGCGTGAACAGACCGTAAGGTCTTTGATCCCTCATTGTTAAATATTGAAGTCGATTCTGAATGTTCACTTTATAATAACAGAGCAATGAACATTTTCATGCGTGAATATCTGGGTGTGCAAATCTGATGATTTCTTTGGGATAGACTCTATGGTCTGACTGTTTCAACAATGAGTCTCGGGGCAGAGACCGGCTAGTTATACACAAAACCCACTTCGTCCTCCTGGGCGCACACTAGGCTACATTTCCCAGGCTCCTTAGTAGTTAGGTGTGGGCAAAGACTCATTTCTGGCCACTGGAATAGAGGTGGGAAAAATGTGTCAGGCTGGGCCTGGCCCGTGAACCCTCCCATCCATGCTGTTTCATGCTTCTTCCCCTTCTTCTAAGAGTCCTTGGAAGGCACCTGTTGAAAATGGCAGGGCCACAAGTTAGAAGGAGGCCGGGTCCCTGAATCACCACTTGGAGAAGAGTGATCTCCTGGCCGGTCAGGATCCCCCATTTTGAACATTTCACAAAGAGGAAATGAACCCCTTTTGTGGTAAGCCGCTGAGATTTGAAGTGACATCTGTTACAGCAGCTAGTGTGGACTGATCCAGGGATCCTGACCCCACTTCCCACCCTGAATCCAGTCCCTCCTGGGCATCTCAGAGTGTAGAAATGCAGTGGCCCCTCCACCCCAGGCTTCCATCCCTGGTCACCTGTGCATGTCCACCGGTTTCACCACAGAGCCTGGGGCCCCGTCTTGTTCTTGGCAGTCTTCCTCCCTGGGGACTGGCCCCCAAGCTGAGGCTCAACTGAAGCTGCTTCACCCAGCCTCTCACCTGGGAAGACTCAGGTGAAGGCTACCAGCTTCCTGTCCTGGGACTCGCCCAGTAGCCACTGCACCTGGAGGGCCGGCACCAGTTTCTTTCCATGGAGCAAAAAAGAATATACAGAAGTCGCAAGATAAATAGCCCCACAGACTACAAATAACCCATTCTCCAAGCTCGCCAGCACTCATTCCGTGCCCAGAAACCTCTATGTTGTTTTGTCTCTATGTCTCTTTCATCAGAAAGCAAAATGGATAATGCAGCCTTGTTCAGGGGAAGTCACGGCTGCTGCGTCTGGACACATCTGCCTGGCTGCCCAGGGTTTGGGTCGGCAGGGCATGTCGGCTTCCTGGTCCCTATCTAAAAGCCCCTTCCTCCCACTATGCACAGGGGAGGCTCCAGTGTCCCTCAAAGAGCCTTCAGGCTGGTCCATTCATTGTGCTGTGATTGCCATCTTGTGGCAGAAAGGGCTCAAGGCAGTGGAGCGTCCCTCACAGGCTTCGGGAGGACCCAACAGATAATCAGCCTCCAAAGAGCACCAGAAGACAACGGCCAAGATCAGTGTTGCTTCTTCTCACTGGCTCCCAAAGCCCTTTCCTTTGCCTGGCAAAAAAAAAAAAAAAAAAAAAAAAGCCTGCTTTCTGTTTAGCCTCCTGCAAATCATATGCTTTGCAGATTATCTGCAACTAGCTCTTTTAGCTTATTTCATTGTTATAAAAATGATACATGCACTTTATTCAAAAGTTAAAACACGACTGAGGATTTTAAAGAAGACAGTCACAAATCGCCCCAAATCCACCGCTCAGAAATCACCAGCATTAGTACCTGGGAGAAGTCACCGTAGGTGTCTCTCCATGCTACCCACAAAGAGAGAAACAGCGTGGCTTCTAGCAGGGCTTGGGCCACGGCGCCAGGCTGCAGGGGTCCCTGGTTGGCTGTGCCACTTCCTTGGGCAAGCCACTTACCGTCTGTAGATCTCGTTTTCTCATCTTAAAAACAGAGGTGATAGTCACATCTCCCGCTCAGCATTACTGTGAGGGATCAACCCTGAAATATTCAGCACAGTTCCCAGTCCGTGGGAAACCTTCAAATGTCAGCCATCATTATGGTGGATGGGTGAACAGGCAGATAGCAAGGTAGACTGTTAGGAGACGGAGATTTAACTACGTACATTACTTTTCGCATTAAAAAGATAGAACTACCAGGGCACCTGGGTGGCTCAGTCAGTTAAGCGTCTCTTGATTTCACGACTCTTGATTTCGGCTCAGGTCATGATCTCTCAGTTCGTGAGTTTGAGCCCCACATAAGGCTCTGCCCTGATGGTGGGGATCTTGTTTGGGATTCTCTCTCTCTCCCTCTCTCTCTGCCCCTTCAGCTCTCTCTCCTTCTCTTTCAAATTAAATAAATACACCTTAAAAAATAAAATAAAATAATTTAAAAATAGAACTACCTTTGATTCATCAATTCCACTTATGGGCATTAATCTGAAGAAAATGAAAAGACATACACACTCCCATGTTCGTTGCAGCATTATTCACAATAGCTAAGATATGGAAACAGCCGAAGTGTCCATCAAGAGATAAATGGATAAAGAAAATGTGATGTATATGTATATATATATATATACACACACACACACACACATATACACACACAATTTAATATTATTCAACCACTAAAAAACGAAGGAAATCTCCATTTGCAACAACATAGATGAGTCTTGAGGGCATTATGCTAAGTGAAATAAGCCAGACAGAGAAAGACAAATACTGTATGATCTCTCTTCTACGTGTAATGTAAAACCACAAACAAACAACAAAAACGAGCTCGTTAGATACAGAGAACAGATGGGTGGCTGCCAAAGGCAGGGAGTCAGGGATGCATAAAATGGGTGAAGGGGTAAAAATAAAGTTATGACATAAGTTAAAAGTTATAAAATAAGTAAGTCATGGAGATGTGACTTGCATGGAGATGTGATGTGCAGTGTGGCATCTCTACCTAATAATACTGTATTGCATATTTGAAAGTTGCTTGGAGTAGATCTTAAAAGTTCTCATCACACACACAAAAATCTGGATGAGTGGAGATGGACAGCAACCAGACCTACTATGGGGATCGTTTCACAATATATACAAATATCAAACCATTATATTGTGCCTCTGAAACTAACAGAATGTTATCTGCAATAAAAACAAAAGGACGGGGGTGCCTGGGTGGCTCAGTCCGTTGAGCATCCAACTTCAGCTCAGGTCATGATCTCGTGGTTCGTGGGTTCGAGCCCTGCGTTGGGCTCTGTGCTGCCAACTCAGAGCGTGGAGCCTGCTTCAGATTCTGTGTCTCCCTCCCTCTCTGTCCCTCCCCAACTCATACTGTCTCCCTCTCTCAAAAATAAATAAGCATTAAAAAAAATTTTTTTTAAGGATAAACCACGGAAAGGGCGGGGATAGGGACTCCATAATTGGAGAGGCTAAGAACTGAGTACCTGAATCCCCCTGGGTCCACAGGTGACCAACCATGTGTCTCCTGGCTGGTTCTCTGTCCCCAGCCACCAGCAAGCCCCCAGGGATGCTGCCTCCAGCAAGAGCAATACCCACTTAAGCAATTCCCACTCGGGAGGAACAAGGAGTGCTAAAAACCAACCAGGGAGAAACAGAACTGGGAGAGAAAACCCATCGTGCTGCCGGCACAAATCTGTGAGTTCCCTGCGGGCGGACGCTGGCTCTCACGCACTGTGTTGCCCCCGCTCCTCTCTCTTCACCTGGCTTATCGTGGATGCTCAGCCACATGCATGTACTGAAGGAACAAGTGACTGGAGGGTGGACCTGAAAGGCCAGACCTAAAGAGTCACTCGAGGGGATGCTCCCCACTAAGAAGTCACTCTGCCAGAACTCCTGCTTTCTATTAACACACGTCGGCCATAATAGAGAGCTCCCAACCAATGCTGGCAGGAAGCACCTGAGATACACCTGTCACCTTAACCTCTGAGTTAGATGCTATTGTCTCCATTTGGCAGTTGGGCACACTGAGGGTCAAAGAGACAGAACCTTACTTAGGGGCACATAGCTAGTAAGTAGCAGAGCTGGGTTTAAATTCAGGATCCTTGCTGTCTGCTTCCCAAGTTCTTCCAACTGATCCTGTTCTTACAGCAAAGGGAAAGTGATAATCAACCCACTTGCTTGTGAAGTTTCCACATCTGGCCACAACACACAATCAGTCTAGCCAAGGAATCCCAGGGCGATTAGGAGCTGGCTTTTTGATCCTTACATCTTTTGACAAGCACCTTGCAGAGTAAAATCTTGGCCATCTAGAGTCCTTATGAAATTGGGGTGGGTTGGTTAGTTGGGTCATACCAAAGAGGTAGCCTTAAATTTTTCAAACAGTGGTATTAAAAATAGTCACCACAGATCATCTAAGCAACTATGATGGATATAGGAGTGACCCTCTCCCTCTGTTCTCTTCTCTACAATCTATTGCTAACACAGCCACTGCCTTAGTTTGGGCGGCTATAACAAAGCACCATAGACGGGGTGGCTTACATAGTTCATGGCTCTGGAGGCTGGAAGTCCAAGATCAGTCCATCACTATGGTCAAGTTCTGGTCAGAACTAGTTCCCGGTTCACAGATGATGGCTGTTTTCTCACTATGTTTTCACAAGGCTGAAGGCATAAAGGAACTTTCTGGGGTTCCTTTTATGGACACTAACTTTTAATTTTTTTTTTTTAAGTAGGCTTCATGCCCAGTGTGGAGCCCAACATGGGACTTGAATTCATGACCCTGAGATCAAGACCTGAGCTGAGATCAAGGGTCGGACACTTAACTAAGTCACCCAGGAGTCCCTAATTTTTAATTTTTAAGGACATTAATCCCATTCATGAGATTATCTAATTATCTCCCAAAGCCCCCACCTCCAAATATCATTACATTGGGAATTAGGTTTCAACATCAGAACTGGGGACGCAAACATTCAGTGTCTAACAGCTACCAAAATAACTTAACCTTCTCTAACATAGAGCCCGCCTTGCTTACTGTCTCACTTAAAATTTGTCCTTGACTCCCTATCACTAAAGAACAAGGCCTAAGACCCCTTGCATGACACACAGGAGCCTGCACTATTTACCTTACCCACCGCATCCGCACACCCTCTTCAGGATAAGCCATTTTCTACATTTCCCATTTTCTACACCAGGAATTCCTTGAGAAACACCAAAGCCCAGCAAAAAAGAAAACAACACAATTACCCCTGGAAAGCTCTCTCTGATACCACTTGGACAAAATTAATCATGCCCTCCTTCATGTTCAGCTAAAACAACGGGCGCTGCCTAGGTCACCTTCACAGGTGTCCGATAGGTGATCAAGAAATGTCTGGTAATTGTTTAGAACAGATGGAGAATAACCAAACCTTCAGGGAATAATGTCTGGAAGAAAGTCTATCCATGAAGAAAGTCTACCCAGACCCACATGTTGCTCTGTCCAATGGCTTCAAAGTCGCCAAGGAGGGTGAAAGAAATCACAGTTCATTCCTGTCTCTGTGAACAGCATCTTGTATGTGGTACCTCATCAGGGCCCTCATCCACTCCCCAGGGCCTGGTTCAATGCAGGTGTCCTCCCAGCCCCAAGTGGAACATGGGTCTGCCCTGGCTCTGTCCACCCTAGAATCCAGAGGCAGGTGATTGGACCCATTCCCACTCTGAACAGTGGGCAGGATGGCCAATTGATGCAGAGCTGACCAATGGGGCCAGTGTGCTTCCCAGCTCCCCAGCTTCCAAACCAGAACGTGGAGAATGGACCCAGAGTTTCCAAAGCAGGAAAAAGAGGCCCTCAGAACAGTCACAGAGCTGGAAGGAAAGCTCCTGGGGTGAGGTGGGCAGGCGGCGGGGGGGGGGGGGGGGGGGGTGGGGGGGCGCTCTTTTCTCCCTGATCTCTGAGATCTAACAGCTAGGAATGGGGTATGAAAGATTATATCCAGTTCCCCTTATGGTTCCCCTAGCCCTATGAAAAAGGGAGACTGGCACACAAATGTGCTCTCAACAATGGCCAGCCATTGTTCACAGCCCCAGAGGCTGAGGGTGTGGGCACTCCCCTCTTGCCCAGGACAGGAGCACACACCCTGGGGCCAATATTGCCCCTTCATCCTTGCCTCCCTCCCTCCATTGAGTTGAAGACTACATCCATATGATGAGGCACCAGGAAGGGAAGAACAACATCCCTAGAAATCCCACTGGCCCACAGATTTGTCTCTTTGCCTATTAACTTGGCTTTGTAAACAGACATTGGATCTGGAGTCTGAAAACTTGGGTTCAAGTCTCAATCCAGCCACTTACTAACCATGTGACCTTATGCAAGGCACTCCCCATCTCTGGGTCTCAGTTTGCTCAGGAGCACAAGAGGATAAACAAAGACCTACCTCCAGGCCTCTTCCAAATCTAACTCCACAGTCCTCAGTGGTGACCATAGTGGGGAAAAGGAGAGGAGCAGTTATATGTGAGTCTCCTGCTCACCTGAGCTGGTCCCCAGATGTAACAAATGAATGACTGGCTGTGTTTGCACTCGCCCTGTCTGCCAAAATGTGCCTGCACTTGGATTGAGGAAGAGACTCCTGATCTTTGTCTTGACTTCATATAAGGGAGACATAAACAAGGATGCCTGGGTGGCTCAGTCAGTTAAGTGTCCAACTCTCGATTTCAGCTCAGGTCATGATCTCACACTTCGTGGGATTGCACCCCACATTGGGCTCTGCACTGACAATATGGAGCCTGCTTGGGATTCTCTCTCTCCCTCTCTCTCTCTCCCCCTCCCCTGCTTGTACTCTCTCTCTCTCAGGATAAATTTTCAGAAAGAAAGAAAGAAAGAAAGAAAGAAAGAAAGAAAGAAAGAAAAAGGAAGAAAGACATAAGCAAAATGGACCACAGAAGGTCAGGGGAGATTTGGTAGCCATCTGACCATTCCCCACATTTTACAGACAAGGGAGATAAAGCCCTGGAAGATAAAGGCAAGTCTGTGAGTGCAGTCCAGGACTCTGGGTCTACCTCCAGGAGTGACTTCAGGCTTTCCAGGCCACCCTATCTTCTGAACCAGACTTCCCAGAACCACTGGGGTCAAAATGGCGCTAGAGGCACTAGGGTAGTATTCACAGAGTATGGATGCGGAAATTATTAATTCTAGGGATCCAGATGCATTAGAGCCCAATTATTTGCATGATCTCAGCAATGGCAGTTTCATATATTTAGAGTTAAATAACTTTTCTATCTTATAAGAAAGTCAGCATAATGCAATGGTTTGCTCTGTGGAGCTAAAGAAAGCAATGGACCCTGTCCCCCCAAAACACAAACACCCGATTTTGAAACTATTCCAAAGAATCCCCAAGCCCAATGAAACCTACAAATAATCTACTAGGTGTTCTTGGACCCCAGATTAAGAACACCTAAGAAGAAAGACCTTGGGCTTTTTAGTTACGAGTCCAAGGCTCAAGTCGTTTCACTACCACTTACTAGTATATGACCTTGGGTCACTTTCCCAAATCCCTAATCTTCTGTTTCCTCGTCTACGAAATGAGATGATACTTCCTACCTCATAGGTAGGGATTTGAAGGAAATGTGAAGCCACGTATTATAGGCCTGCCAGAGGGTTTGCAGAGGTTAATAAAAGCTCTTAGAGACCATGTTCTCTGAGAGCCAGGCTCTGCCCCATGCACTTTACCTGTACTTTCTCAACAACCCTGGGAGACAAGTATTAGCTATTATAATCTTTGTTTCCATAGATGAGGAGTATGAGACACAGAGGAGCTAGGAATTTGCCCGTAATGACACAGTTTCTAAATGGCAGGGCCATATGGTGGGCTCCAGAGAAAATGTTCTTAACCGCTATACCATATTGTCTCACCGAGTGACGATTTAATTTATTCCAGAAGTGTGGTTTACAAAATAAATATATAAATAAAAATAAAAGCAGAGGAGAGGAAAGCGGAAAGAAACCGATGGATCTTATGAGAAAGGAGTTGACCCAAAGACCCCTCCGCAAACATGCCCGTTTTGCCATTTTCCTGGGACAGGAGCAGAGAAGCAGTGTCCTCAGCCTGGGGCAGCAGGTTCTTAAGATCTGTCTCACCCAGGTTCTGGCAGAAGGTGCTCTGAGGACAGTCGCATATTTACACGCACGGGCACTGTTCTAAGGATGCTTTCCATAAATCATCCCACTCGATTCTCATTATCCCTATGAGAGAGGGATACCACTAGCCTCATTTTACAGACGAGGAAGCTGAAACCCAGGTTGAAAATGTCCCGCCGAGACCACAAGCTAGAGAGAGGCAGAGCCGGGCTGAAAACCGAGACTGGCCTGAGGCCAAAGCTCTCAAATGCCGCTCTAAGCCACTTCCCACTACGGTATCCCACAATTTTAGTATAACCCGATGGTTAACACCAGAGGCTTTGGGGTGAAATCCAGGTAAATTGGGGCCGGGGGTGTTAGGGAGAGGTGTTAAAGCATCACAATCCGTACATTGCACATTGGCACGGACTCCACCCAGCGTGAACCACTTGGGTGTGGTGGGGCTCATCTGAGAAGCTGCCCAAGGACAAGAGTGGGGGGAGTGAGTTGGTGGATGTGAGAGGGGAGGGTTGGTGGACAAGGCAGGTGATACCTCAAAGTGATAATCAGACACCTGGACTCCAGCCAGGAAGTAACAATATTCTGAGTTCCAGGACCCCCTGAGGAAACTCACACACCCACGCCCACCAGCCTGCAAGTTGGCCCCACTGGTCTGGTGTAAACACCAGTAGGGTACAAGGATAGCCCCTCGCCCCATCACCTCCAGCCAGGTGAACCAGACCTTGTTCCTTGGCTCCCAATTCAACCTGAAGACAGCAGCAGGAGTCGGTGGGGTCAGACCAGGACCCTCCAAAGGAAGAAGTGCAGTGCAACCAAAACGCTGGCATCCCCTTCTGCATGTGACTTCTCATGCACTTAACCTGGGTTTTGCTTGTTTGTTGGTTTTAAGTCTTTTCATTCGTTTTGAGAGACAGAGAGCTCTCGAGTGAGCAGGGAAGGGGCAGAGAGGAAGAGAAAGAGAATCCCAAGCAGGCTCTGCACTCTCAGCACAGAGTCGGACACGGGACTTGATCCCACCAACCATGAGGTCATGGCCTGAGCCGAAACCAAGAGAGTCGGACGCTTAACTGACCGAGCCACCCAGGTGTCCCGCACCTCACCTTGTTTTAAAATAGTGGTCCCTAGGGGCGCCTGGGTGGCGCAGTCGGTTAAGCGTCCGACTTCAGCCAGGTCACGATCTCGCGGTCCGTGAGTTCGAGCCCCGCGTCAGGCTCTGGGCTGATGGCTCAGAGCCTGGAGCCTGTTTCCGATTCTGTGTCTCCCTCTCTCTCTGCCCCTCCCCCATTCATGCTCTGTCTCTCTCTGTCCCAAAAATAAATAAACGTTGAAAAAAAATTTAAAAAAAAAAATAGTGGTCCCTACACCTGTTGGAATGAGCACTGGGTGTTGTATGGAAACCAATTTGACAATAAATTTCATATAATAAATAAATAAATAAAGTAAAATAAAATAAAATAGTGGTCACTACACCTGTTGGCATATGCACTGCCAACCAACTGGAAAACCAATTTGACAATAAATCTCATATAAAAATAAATAAATAAGTAAATAAATAAAGTAAACAATAAAATAAAATAAAATAGTGCTCCCTAATCTTGGCCACACAATGGAATTACCTAAGGGGCTTTTACAAAATACCAATTCTCTCTAGGGACGGGGCCTTGAGATTGGTATGTCAAAAATTCACTAGGGGTCCAAATGTACAGCCCGAACTGAGACTCCATTCTTCATTCATCTAGGACAGCCCCTATGACCCCTGCGACTGAAAGTGTGCTCCATGGAAATTTGGCATCAGTGTCACCTGGGATCTTGCTAGAAATGCAGAAACACAGCTCCCACCCTGGACCTCTTGAACCTGAATCTGCATTGTCACAAGCTCGCTAGATGATGTATGTGCACAGTATAGTTTGAGAACCACCAGTTTAGACTTTGGCCATTACTACCCACTGGGACAGGCAGCAGCTGTACAGCTCACTACTCAGCCCAAGACAGACAACAAGACGTTACGCAGGAATTGCCAAGTTAAAGCATGCCTCAGAAGCAACTAGGCAGCTTGTCAAAAATACAAATTCTCATGGGAATGCAAGCTGGTGCAGCCACTCTGGAAAACAGTATGGAGGTGCCTCAAAGAACTAAAAATAGAACTACCCTACGACCCAGCAATTGCACTGCTAGGCATTTATCCACAGCATACAGGTGTGCTGTTTCGAAGGGACACATGAACCCCCATGTTTATAGCAGCACTATCAACAATAGCCAAAGTATGGAAAGAGCCCAAATGTCCATCGATGGATGAATGAATAAAGAAGATGTGGGATATATATACAATGGAGTATTACTCGGCAATGGAAAAGAATAAAATCTTGCCATTTGCAACTACGTGGATGGAACTGGAGGGTATTATGCTAAGTGAAATTAGTCAGAGAAAGACAAACATCCTATGACTTCACTCACATGAGGACTTTAAGAGACAACACAGATGAACATAAGGGAAGGGGAACAAAAATAATATGAAAACAGGGAGGAGGACAAAACAGAAGAGACTCTTCAATATGGAGAACAAACTGAAGGTTGCTGGAGGGGTTGTGGGAGGGGGAATGGGCTAAGTGGGTAAGGGGCACTAAGGAATCTACTCCTGAAATCATTGTTGTACTATGTGCTGACTAATTTGGATGTAAATTAAAAAAAAAAAAAAAAAAAACAATAAAACAAAAAAAAATACAAATTCCCAGGGCACAGATGTGTTTCACAAGCACTCCCTGCCTCAGGTGCTTCTAATCCAGGTGATCCAGAGGCTGTGAGTAGAAATGCTCTGTTAGGGGCGCCTGGGTGGATCAGTCGGTTAAGCAGCTGACTTTTGATTTCACCTCAGGTCATGATCTCACAGTTTCATGAGTTCAAGCCCCATGCTGGGCTCTGTGCTGATAGCACAGAGTCTGCATGGGATTCTCTCTCTCCCTCTCTCGGCCCCTCCCTCGCACATGCACATGCTAACGCTCTCTCAACATAAATAAATAAAAATTAAAAAGAAAAGGAAACGTTCTGTTAGAGTGGAGGGGAAAGGGGCATTGGGATCAGTTGAATTACACCCCAAATTCTGACTCTGCCACTTGTCACACATATGAATTTAGAGGAGTCATAAACTTCTCTGAGTCTATTTTCTTAACTAGAAAAATCAGACCCTTGCTTATAGTGATGTTATGCATTCAGTTGTGACACACACCCCCAACATATACTCATGTCCTAAACCCCAGTACCAGAAAATGTGAACTTATTTGATATTAGGGTCATTGCAGATGTAAATACTTAAAAGGAGGTCATACTGGAGTAGGATGGGCCCTTAATCCAATGTGACTGGTGTCTATAAGAAAACACCACAGTTGCATGAGGGGAGAGTGACATGTGGCAAAGGAGGCAGGGATCGGAGTGATGTGGCTGTCAGCCAAGGGACGCCACGGACCACCACAGACCTCTAGAAAGTAGAGGCAAGGAAGGGTTCTCTCCTCCCAGTTTCAGAGAATGTGGCCCTGTGACACCTTGATTTCTGTTGTTCCAAACTACCCACTTTGTGGCGCTTTGTTATAGCAGTTCTGAGAAACCAATATAAGTAGGGTTCAAGAATTAGGGCGCTAACATGAGAGTTGCACAAATAGGAAGTATCAATAAAACAGGGCTATCATGTCCTGTATCCCAATTTTTGACCTTCTAGTCCTTTGTCATTACATAGACATGACGGCAGTGTGGGTGCCCATTCCTTCAGAGCAGAGGGTCCAGTGCGAAGTGACAGGGGAAATTCTTTGCAGGGAAATACATGAAGAAACTCAAAGTCCTTGTCCGATGAGCAGCCAGACAACAGCTCTCCAACCAGGGCAATGTGATCAAAACCTAACTCTGCCTGTGCAGAGACAGGGGTGGCAAGGAGACCCCTGCGTGGCCACAGCAACTGTCAGCAACCCTGAAGGAAGCCTTCACCCTGAACAGCCCACTCCCCCTCCTGCCCACACCACCAAAGGAGAACACAAAGGCTGGATCAAAGAGCTAGTCAGAGTTGGAAAATAATTTCTGAAAAGCCATAAAATCTTAAAAGGAATTTTGAGTGATGCCAACTGGATGGGGTAAAAGAGAAAAGAGATGCAAGGGATATTTGAATTGGAAAAGCAAAGAAGTGCTCTTAGAGTGAGTGAAGAATCTTAACACATTCACAGTGAAAGGGGGCTCCCTGTCCACACCATCATGTTTGCTGCAGCATCATTCACAATAGCCAAGACATGGAAACAACCTCAGTGTCTGTCCACGGATGAATGGATAAAGGAGACGCGGTATATATACAGTGGGCTATAATTCAGCCACGAGCAAGGGTTATCTTGCCATCTTCAGCAACAGGGATTGACCTTGAGGGTGTTATGCTAAGTGAAATAAACCAGAGAAAGACAAATACTGTATGGACTCACTCACACGGAATCCAAACTCAGGGTGCCTGGATGGCTCAGTTGGTTGAATGTCCAACTCTTGATTTCAGCTCAGGTCATGATCCCAGGATCCTAGTAGTGAGCCCTGCATCAGGCTCTGCACTGAGCGTGGAGTCTGCTCAGGATTCTCCTCTCTCTCTCTCTCTCTCTCTCTCTCTCTCTGTCTCCTTCTGCCCCTCCCCTGCAGCTCTCTGTCTCTCTGTCTCTCTCTCTTTCTCAAATAAAAAAATTAAAAATAAAAAGCCAAATTCATAGAAACAGAGAGCAGAATGGTGGTTATGCGAGGTTAGGGGGGAAATGGGGAGATGTTGGTCAAAGGGTATAAATTTCCAGTTACAAGATGAATAAGTTTTGGAGATCTAATAATCCTGTGTTATGTACTTGAAAGTTATCAAGAGAGTAGATCATAAATGTTCTTCCCATAAAAAAGAAATTGTAGTTATGTGATGTGATGTGATGAAGGTATTAGTTAATACTACAGTGGTAACCATATCACAGTATATAAGTGTCACCTTAAACTTGCACAATGTTATGTGTCGATCACAGTAGCCTTCCCCCTTATCTGTGGGGGACCTATTCCAAGATCCCCCAGCAGATGCCTGAAACCACAGGGGGTACCAAACCTCATACGTATTGTGTTTTTTCCTATGCATAAAGTTTACGGTGAGGTTTAATTTCTAAACTCTGTTTAGATTAATAATAAAATAGAACAGCTATAACAATATACTACAGTAAAAGTCATGTGAATGTGCTGTCTTTCTCTCTCTCAAAATATCTTCCCGTACCATATTCACCCTTCTTCTTGTGTGGATGTGAGATGATAAGATGCTACGTGATGAGATGAAGTGAGGTCAGTGTCATAGGCATTGTGACATAGTGTTAGGTTACTACTGACCTTCATACCATATGTCAGAAGGATCCTCTGCTGCCAGACCATGGTTGACCACAGGTGACAAGCTGCAGATAAAGGGAGATGACCGTGTATCTCAATAAACCATATCCCATCTAACCATGTCCCATTCCCACTTGTTGAGAGGCCAGTGAGCTCACTTAAATCATTTTACAGATGGGGATACTGAGACCCAAAGCCAGGAAGACTTCCCAAGGCTGTATAAGTAAATATGCAACAGAGCTAAGCCCTAAGACTTCCAAGCCCCAGACTGCTGCAGGATTCCTGGAAGAGCCCTTCCTTCCCTTGCCTTTATAAGATTGTCGCGTCCGAGTTGGGTTGACTGGGAGTGACTCTCTCAAACCATCAAGCTATGGGCATGTGAAAGAAACCCCACCCTAGATTGCGTCCTCACCCTTAGGATGCTGGGATGGCTAGGCCAGGAGGGCCCTTGGGGAACTTCTGCTCAAACCCCCTCATTTCGCCCTGAACGCTAAGCCCAGAAAAGGAAAGAGCTCTCCCAAGAGCAGGGCTGAGTCAGGGACGGAATCAACTGGAACTTGGGTCTTCTGGCTTTAATTCTACTTCCGCACAAAGCTCTATTTTTTTGGCTGCAGGTGTTATGAACTAAATGTGTCCTCCCAAAATTCACAGGTTGAAGCCCTAACCCCCCAGTGTGACTATGCCTGGAGTAAGGCCTTTATGGAGGTAATGAATGGTTAAATGAGGCCATTAGGGTGGGGTCCTAATCCAATAGACCTTATAAGGTCCATGATAGGAAGAGGGAGAGATAGCAAGAGAGGGCATGTACAGAGGAAGAGCCATGGGAAAATACAGCAAGAAAGTGGAGGCAAGCCCAGGGAAGAAGCTCAGGAGAAACCAACCATCCCAGCCCTTGATGTGGACCTCCAGCCTCCAGAACTATGATAAGATAAATGTCTGTCGTAGCCACCCTGTCTGTAGCATTTTGTTACCGCAGCCCTGGCAGGTCAATATGGTAAGCTTTCCCTCAGGCCCCCTCAAGTACTGGGTATTTATTGCTCTGATGCTTGTTACCATCTGAGAACCACCGGGCCCCCTCCTCTGTGGGCCTAAATGCCTCTCACACAAGTTGGGTTCAATCACGGATCATACCAAAGGCCTATGAGCTAATTAGAGACCTTTCAGAGGACTAGGGGAGATGAATTGAAAATAGTGAAGAATCAGGACCCTAGAACATATTAAAAGAAATGGTGTCATTATTTCCAGGGTCTTCATTTGTGTATCATTTCTTATTCCTGAAGTTCGGTTGTTATTTCCAACTACTAGAGGAAGTTATTCTTATCAAAGATCATTAGAACAGCAAAGAATCTCAAAACTCCCATTTGCAAATGGAGAAACAAAAGCCCAGAAAGGCTGTGGGATCTTCCTAAGGTCACACGGAAAATAGGTGGCAGGACAGGAGCTTGAGATGATGCCTCACATGGGGATGTGTGACTAAATGGGAGCAGTCCCACCTGCCCATGAGGCCTCCCCATGCCACCCTGGCTCATGCGTGACAATACAAACCACTGGCCTCATCCAGAAGCTCAAGGGTTTCCTTCAACATTGATGAAAGCATCCTTGGAATGATAAAGTTCTTCTGGGCACATGCAGATCCCTTTTATACCTTCGTCACACCAGGCTAGACAATCATGTCGTGGAAAGCTCCAAAGGGGAGACTGCCCACACACTACCCCTCTCGGGGAAGGAAAAATGTGCCACCTGGAAGTGAACTCTGCCTAGAAGTTCCAGACAAGCCACCTTGTGGGACAGGAGCCTTGCAAAGGCAAACGGGTGGGGAGGATTTTACAGGAATTTAGAAAGCCTCACACCTTCTCCTGTACCAAGCAGAGCTGGCTCACTTCACATTTTGCCTCTTCCTTTCTGGCAATGAGAAGGATTCTAAACCCTGGATCTCAGCTCCAAGAATAACCCTGATTGCTCAAGCACAATATCTCACATTCCCTTTACATGTCCTGCTGGGACCTCTGGAAGCCTTGGGAGGATATTATAATTTATTGTCATGCCCATTTTATAGGACACCGTGGTTAAGGCAACTAATCTGAGAACAGTTAGTTACACAGCAGAACCAGGATAAGAACCTGGGGGATCTAAATCCAAACCTGTGCCTCTCTGCCACACCAGTTCTGCCTGGAACCTCTCCATTAGGCAAATCTTATTATGCCACTGCCTTGCTTAAAACACCTTCTGTGGCTCCCCATTCCCCCAGGACTGAATCCCAGTTCCTGAGCCTGACTGGAAAGATCCTCATAACCTGGCTCCTTCCCACTTCTGCTACTGTGCCTCCTACTTTGTGCCCTACACCTTGCCTCTGTGACTTTGCCAATGCTGTTCCCTCTGCTGGACATGCCATTCCCCTCCTTCTGCACTTGGCAAATGTCCATTCTCCCTTTAAGGCTCTTGCTTTATTCAACCTGGAAAGAGTGAGTCAATTCTCCCGACCCCTGCCTTTCCCTATAAATGTGTCTAGGGTGGCAGTTGCCATAGCTGCCCTGTAATTGTTGCCTTTTTGGACCAGGCTCCTGAATGCCTAGGAGGCAGAAACTGGCTCTTATCCACCTTTGACTCCCCAGTCCCCCACCAAAGCAGGTGCAAAAGGTTAGCTCCAGCGACTGCAGTAGACTCCAGCTGCTGCCCACCAAGCTTCATAGATGAAGGGAGCCACCTCCCAGAACCAGAGATTCCTGCCGAAGCAAGATGCAAATATTCAGACTCTTGGCAAAGCTACTCCTCGCCCTGCATTAGGAACACATGAAAGGCTCCAGTGATAATCATGCCTAAACAGTAATAGCAGGATGTCTACATGTTCCCAAGGGGCAGGGGGTCATCTTTCCCAAGGATTTCCCTCCTGCCAGTCCCAACAAGTCAGAATGAGCCAAGCTCTTTGGCAGATGCCAGAAGGACTGTCTCAGTGAAGGCCCAGAGCAGACTCAAAGTGGAGTGGAGGGGAACCTCCATAAGCTCACTGGGTCATTGGATCTTCACCCCACACCTTGTGATGCATGCCCCTCCAAGGGTGGAAAAGGCAATGAAAGACGAGCAAAATCAAACTGGTTAATGTTGCTGCTTCTCAGCAGATGACTCTGGGACCACAGTTCTAACAGGATTAACATACCTACAGCTAATCATGTTATTGTGGGGTCCTGCAGGAAGTGATTAGTAAGGCTGGTGGTGGGAGGCAGGGAATCAAAAGGCCTTTAAAAAATACAGAGCTCAGGAGGGGCCAAGATGGCGGAAGAGCATGGAAGGTTTTTTTGCAGCTCTCATCCCTGAAACACAGCCAGATCAACACTGAACCATCCTGCACACCTAAAAAACTGATTTGAGGATTAACACAATAATCTTCACAACCTCAACCAGAGAACTCAGCAGGTACATGGCACACGAAGAGGTGAACTTGTGGAGAGAGAAGCCATGGAAGGCAGGGAACTGTTTTTGCTTGCAGAGAGAGGATGGAGATGAGAGGAGAGCACGGAATGCATCCCACCTGCCTCAAAGCAGCTGGAGGGAAAAGAAAGAGCATGCAAGGGACTGAACAAAAAAGGGAGAAGGGAGAGGGTTTAAATTCCATTAAGACTCTATAAACAGGGGGAGCACAGAATCTGAAACTCTGCAGCTCGATACCTGGCGGTGCTCTGGTGGGAAGGGCGAATTCCCAAGAGCAGAGTGAAGTCCGGGGGTCCTTGGGTCACACTGGGAGAGGCGGTTCCCCTGCTGGGAGGACATTTGGTAGAGGCTGTGCGGACTCCCCACAGGCAAAGGTCCCATTGGATCCTGGAGAACAACCACATTCACTGGTGCTGGAACAAGGACATTAAGGGGAAGCCCTGCACCAGATGTGTGTTGTGATTTTCTATAATCCATGAAACACTGCTGCTACACAATCATGTGAAATTTTCTGGGGCGGGCCGGCGGCTTGGCCGAAGTATCTGGGCGTCGGCAGCAGCACAGTCCTTTGAACATTCCTGGGTGTGGCCGGCACCTATCCATTGCTTGGTGAGACCGCCTCCAGAAGGTCTGGGCGAGTCATACCCACAGTCCCTCAGAAGTGAGGGATCCGGAAACACATCCACATCTGAGATAAAACACAGAATAGAGGTGCTGCTTGGCAACCTGACTGCTTAGTCACAGTGTAAAAGCGGGGAGTGGACAGAAGCCAGAGACAAAGGACGGATGTACAGTTGCTGATTTGGGAGAACAGAGTTCCGATATTAGAGCCTGGGTAGCTGGGTGACGCCATTTTCACCCCTCCCACGCATGCGCATACACACCTATGAGCACGACAATCCACCCCCATAAACTAAGCAGCACCATCCAGTGGAAAGCAGAGCTGTTACACTAAGCCCCGACCAACTGGGCCAACCTCGCTTTTCAGGAACACCACAAGTCTCTCTGCCTGCTTAGTTTACAGACTATAAAGTGCTTCATAGTTCAACTTCTAGGCAAAACCAATGTTATTTCAATTGTACTTCAGTCTGTTTACTGGTCCATCTATTCAATTTTTTTTTCTTTTCTTTTCTTGAATACAGAAAGAGAAAAAATTTATTTTTATTTTCCATTTCTATTAAAAATATTTTTTAATTTTTTTCTACTAAATTTGTTTCTTTTATGTAAATTTTTCAAATTCTATTATTTTACTTCCATCATTTCATTTGATTCTATTTCATTGTATTCATTTTTCAAATTTTTAAACATTTTCCTTTTTTTTTCTTTTCTAATCTTTCCCTTTTTTCTCTAATCTATCAAGCTCCTTTCAACAACCAGACTAGAACACACCTAGGATCTAGCACCCTTTATTTGATTTTTTGTGTTGTTTTTAATTTTTTAATTTTAACTTTTTCTTTACCTTATTAATTCCTTTTCTTCCTTCAAAATGATGAAATGAAGGAATTCACCCCAAAAGAAAGAACAGGAAGAAATGACAGCCAGGGACTTAATCAACACAGATACAAACAAGATGTCTGAACCAGAATTTACAATCACAATAATAAGATTACTAGCTGGGGTTGAAAACAGATTAGAATCCCTTTCTGCAGAGATAAAAGCTAGTCAGGTTAAAATAAAAAATGCTTTAACTGAGCTGCAATCTCGAATGGATGCCACAGCAGCAAGGATGGATGAGACACAGCAGCAAATCAGCGATATAGAGGACAAGCTTATGGAAAACAATGAAGCAGAAAAAAAGAGGGAGAGTAAGGCCAGAATATTTAAGAATTAGAGAAATCAGTGACCCATTAAAAAGGAACAACATCAGAATCATAGGGGTCCCAGAAGATGAAGAGAGAGAAAAAGGGGTAGAAGGGTTAGGTGAGCAAATCATAGAGGAAAACTTTCCTAACCTGGGGAAAGACACAGACATCAAACTCCAGGAAGCACAGAGGACTCCCATTAGATTCAACAAAAACCGACCATCTGCAAGGCATATCATAGTCAAATTCACAAAATACTCAGGCAAGGGAAGAATCATTAAAGTGGCAAGGGAAAAAAGGTCCTTAACCTACAAGGGAAGACAGATCAGGTTTGCCGCAGACCTATCCACAGAAATTTAGTAGGCCAGAAAGGAGTGGTAGGATATATTCAATGTTCAGAATCGGAAAAATATGCAGCCAAGAATCCTTTATCCAGCAAGGCTGTCATTCAAAATAGAAGGAGAGTAAAATTTTCCCAAACAAAAATTAAAGGAGTTTGTGACCACTAAACCAGCCCTGCAAGAAATTTTAAGGAGGACCCTCTGAGGGGAGAAAAGATGGGGAGAAAAAAAAAGACCAAAAGCAACAAAGACTATAAAGGACCAGAGAACACCACCAGAAACTCCAACTCTACAGGCAACTTAATGGCAATAAATTCATATCTTTCAGTACTAACTATAAACGTCAATGGACTAAATGCTCCAATCAAAAGACATAGGGTAACAGAATGGATAAGAAAATAAGATCCATCTATATGCTGTTTACAAGAGACCCACTGTAGACCTAAAGACACCTTCAGATTGAAAGTAAGGGGATGGAGAACCATCTATCATGCTAATGGTCAACAAAAGAAAGCTGGAGTAGCCATACTTTTATTAGATGATCTAGATTTTAAAATAAAGACTGCATGGGGCGCCTGGGTGGCTCAGTTGGTTAAGCATCTGACTTCGGCTCAGGTCATGATCTCATGGTCCGTGGGTTCGAGCCCCGTGCTGGGTTCTGTGCTGACAGCTCAGAGCCTGGAGCCTGCTTCGGATTCTGTGTCTCCCTCTCTCTCTGCCCCTTCCCCGCTCATGCTCTGTCTCTCTCTGTCTCTCAAAAATGAATAAACATTAAAAAAAATTTTTTTTAACATAAAAAGTATGGGAACTGATCATATTGGTTGGCCAGCTTTTTTTAAATGAAGAAATAAATAAAAGGAATATGGTAACTTTTTTTAAGAACCACTATGAATCATTAAAATCAATTCATAAAAGTGAATCTCAAGTTTTATGTCCTCTGGACTGTAAGATGTTTCAGGGGATGAAGCCTATTTTCAGCTTCAACCCCAGGGCCGGGTACGACAGGCACTTGGGATGGAATGATAATGATTGCGATAGTGATCTAACTGATGGTTCTTAAACCCGGCTCTGCTCACCATGTGCCAAGCTGGCCACTTGGTTCTTTCGTGACCTCCCTGAATCTTCACACCAACTGGGGGAGGCACTTGGATCAGTCAGGGTTCGGTACAAGAAACTGGAACAACTCTGGATCTTTTAAGGAGGGAGGGATCTCGCAAAGGAAATCTGATGCTGCAAAGTCATTGGAAGGTGGAGATGAGTAGGCTCTCCTTTAGGTGCCCAAAACTGATTTCTATAACAGTAAGAACTGGTCAACGTCAGGAGAGGCTTCCCTGAGGCTGACACTAGAAACGCTGAGTCCACAGTGCAGCCCCGTCACTATGAGCCAGAATCCAGGACCCTCTGCCCCCACTGCTGCCTCCACAACTACCACTTGCCCCAAGAGGCTAGTGACAGGACCCTAGGATATTGCCCCAAAACCTTGCATTCTCATGTCCTCGCTTTGCCAGCAGAAGAGTCAGGAAGAAATTCTGCACGTCCTCCTCACTTAGCCATGCATATCTTGGGCAAGGGTCTCTAATTAGCAGACCCTACATTGTAACATGAACCCTCACTGCAGAGGCATCTGGAAAGTGTAGACTTGAGCTCTCCAAGCTCTGTAGTACAGGAAGGCAGCCTGCAAGGAGGGTGGAACAGAGATTGAGCAAGCTAAACCACAGTATCACCAGCCAATCCATGGCAGTTATTGGAACTATTTCTATATGTTGCAGACAAGGACCCTGGGGCATGGAGATGGTTAAGTAATTTTCCCATGATAACACAGCAAATTAAAAGTGGAGTCAGGGTTTGAAACCGAAGGATCTGACTTCAAAGCCTCACTCTTTAAATGATCCCTTTCAAGAAACAACTGTTTGCAACTTTAAACAACATATTTATAAAAGAGATACACTTTTTTCAACTGCAGAAAATTACACCATAAAACTTTATTTTTTGATATTATACTATCAAAAAAAAACAACAACAACAATATGGGGCTTTAAATTTGGCAAAAGTGCCTGAAGTAGAGTTCACATATTTAAGATTTTTTTTTAATAGCCATTGTATAAAATCCAGCTTCACTTGTTGATAGAAATAGAAAGATAAAGTAACACTATTTCATTCAACTCAGCATGTTCTGGGAGAACAGACAGAAGCCAAGAAACCGCAACCCCTAGGATTGTCCTGCCTTCTTGCTGGGCCATGAGGAGAGGCAGATCCACGCCTGGAGAGGGTTCCATGAGTTTCCCAGTCCAAGAAATATATATCAAGGAGCTATACTAAAAACCAGGGACAAGCTGGTCAAGTTTGACCAATGGTTCCCAAACCCTCACGTAGGGCACAAGACCCAGAGGCCTGGGATGCAGGCAGGCAGGAGAAATCAACAAGCCTCGTTCATCACAGTGACTCTGGCCTCTGATTATCTTACCTCAGGATCTTTGGGTGACTCCCCTCCTTTCTTCAGTTTTATAAATCTGACCTTCACATATGGGGTCTAAAACCCCAGTCCACAAAGGAGGCTGGGAAGATGGCGGAATAGCGGGACCTAAGCTTACCTCCTCCCACGGATACAACTAAAACCCCAGGCAGCATAAATCTGACTTCCTTCCTCCCCATCTTCAACAGACAAGAAGAGAACATTTTAGGGGAAGCAAGAGAGTCTATAAATTCAAATAAAGTTTAAGATTAACTGAATTTTTCTTTCTTTTTTTTTCTTAATTCTCTGTGCTTTCTACGACCACGGGAAAGCATGAGTGATTTGCAAGGGTTGTCCCTTAACTAAGTATCTTAACCTTTGCAAATTCAGAGCAATGGCAGGCATAGAGGAATGATTAGATAGATGAATGATGGAATCTGTGGATGGATAAATTGGTAGATAGATAATACCAGGAGGGAAGGAGGTACAGAAACAGGGAGAGGAAACTTTCAAGGCCAGGGCTGGAACAAACACTGTCTCTCCAGAAATGTCAGGAAGAACAGTGTGGCTGCAAGGAACCTACTGGGGTATCCAGCAAAAAATATGCGAATTGCCAAAAGAAATAATAACAGCAAAAAATAACAGTCACCAAACTACAAAATGGCAAACAGGATGATTATAGGGGCACCTGGGTGGCTCAGTCGGTTGAGCGTCTGACTTTGGCTCAGGTTATGATCTCACGGCTTGTGAGTTCAAGCCCTGCGTCGGTCTCTGTGCTGATGGTTCAGAGCCTGGAGCCTGCTTCAGATTCTGTGTCTCCCTCTCTCTCTGCCCCTCCCCTGCTCACGTTCTGTCTCTTTCTCTCTCTTAAAAACAAATAAACATTTTTAAAAAATGTTAGAAGAGGAAGCCAAATGGAAAGAGAGACCTATGAAAAACCCTAACACCTCTATCTACCACCAGGTTCAAAGTCAAGTTGAAACCCATCATGGAAACTCCTGAGAGGAGCCTGCAGCTGCAAGAAATCCTACCAAGGTCACTAGTCAAGCCCTGCCTCATGGCAGAGCTGTTCCTAACCACCCTCCCCCAAGGCAGACGCTCACTACTGCTCAGGTCCCACAGGCTCACCCCTGAGCCTTGCAGAAACACTCCAAAATTAAAGGATCCCTTTGGCAGATCCCCGATCTTACCCAGTGGTGCATTACCAAAAGGAAGAATGAGCTGCCACGGTCAGGTCCAGCAGCCCCACACAAGTTGAGGAAGTCTACGTGTGCACCATAGGTAGGCTCCATGCCTCCCTCACGCCCCAGAGTGAAGGCAGCTCCAGACTGAAATAGCAGGCTCACCACCAAGCCTTCCTTGCTGCCATCCCCCCATCGCGGGGTCGTCCCAGCACTGGGGGTGGGCCTTGACCCCCGTGTGTGCCTGCAATACCTTGTTCTCATAAACAGCCTCATAGTTTTACTGGATGTTACCTGAACACCTGCTGACTCAAGACCCTCCTCCAACAGACACCCTATCCTGCCTGGCTCCTGCCTTGCTCTTGCCGTCCCTCTCCCGGAGATGGGAGCCCCCGTTGGCTGGAAGATGCTCTGTTATTCAGCGGGAGGCCACCATGCCAGCAGAATGCTAGGGATCTCCTACATCAGGGTTCCTGCAGCGGCATTCTGCCCACTTCACCCCTCTTCCCTTCATTCCAGCCCCACCCCTGCTTCAGGCTGCCTGCCAGAGCTCACCCAACACCTCCTGCCTTCCCGCCAAATCTCTCTCCTTCTGCAGCATGTTAACTTAGTGATAGAACCAGACTACTCTGTCCATCTACTATGTGACCTTGGGTGAGTTCCTTCACCTCTCTGAACCTCATCTATAAAATGAGGATAACAGGGGGTCTGGGTGGCTCGGTCAGTTAAGCGTCTGACTCTTGGTTGCAGCTCAGGTCATGATCTCATAGTTTGTGAGATCGAGCCCCATGTGGGTCTCTGAGCTGACAGCATGAAGATTCTGCTTTTGGGATTGTCTCTCTACACCTACCCTGTTTGCTCTTTCTCTCTTTATGTCTCTCTCTCTCTCAAAATAAATAAACTTTGGAGCACCTGGGTGGTTCAGTCGGTTGGGCATCCAACTTCTGCTCAGGTCATGATCTCGTCATTCCTGAGTTCAAGCCCTGGGTCGGGCTCTGTGCTGACAGCTCGGAGACTGGAGCCTGCTTCGGATTGTGTGTCTCCCTCTCTCTCTGCCCCTTCCCTGCTCATGCTCTATCTCTCTCTCAAAAACAAATAAACATCAAAACAAATAAACTTTAAAAAAATAAAATAAAATATAAAATAAAATAAAATAAAATAAAGGATAACAGCTTCACTGGGCCATGGAGAAAATTCAAGGCATGGTGTGCATCCTAGCCTGGTGCAGTGTCTGACACATAGGGAGTGCTCCCTAAAGGCAAACTCCCTCCCTTCTGCCTCCTCCCACCCCAGATGGCCTGTAACTAGTCCTACCTCTCTAAATCCAGAGATATGACAGTGGTCATTAAAATAAATTTGTCACTTGATTCTATAGCCAGGTGGCACATGACAGCCATTAATTTTTCACATGAAAAATGGCTCTGCTAATTGAAAAACATCAAAAAGATTGAGGTTTACACAAATGTTCAGCTCCGTTTATTTTTTCTAATTTACTTTTCAGCAGTCAGTAAGAACTTAATGAGCTCTCATTTATGGCTTCCTCCCTATTTATAGATATTAGCGCCTGTGGTGTTCTAGATGTATATACTGAGAGCATTCGGCCTGCACTACACAGCCAGCAGGGAACAGTTACAATACCCAGGCGAATTCCAGATGGGAATTACGGCTCCTCACACACCTAGCTGATACACTTACTGTTCATCAGTTAAACACATCAGCTAGTACCTTACATCAGCTGGATTCTCTTTTCCTTTCTTGGCATAGATTTGTCTGTCTTGAGAGTTTTTTATTGTTTTATTTGGTAGGAAATGAAAGTTGGTAACATTTATTGGGCAATTACTCTGTGCCAGGCCCTGTGCTGTGCCCTTGACGTGGATTGTCTAATTTTATCATGACACCACGCGGAAGGCGCCATTACTACCCCTGTTTCCAGAGGAGAGAACTGAGCTGAAGGGGGAGATTGGAAATTCAGACATCCAGGCCTCCCCAGGTCCAGAGCCCATTTTGTATTATTATATCTAGACGGCTGTGTTCTCTTTTCAGCAAGCAGAGCATCACCGATGAACTCTGCTCATTGAAGGAGGGAGATGTCAAGGAAAGAGGACCAGCCAAGAGTCAGAAGACCACAGTTCAAGTCCCACATCTGCCGAGAGTCCCCATGACCTTGAGCGAGCCCCTCACTCTTTCTGCTTCTGAGTTTAGAGATCTGGCATAGGGGTGGAGCTGGAACACTGACACCCACCCTTCTTCCTCTCTACCTGGCCAGCCACCAAAGACACAGGAAAAACTAGGGTATGGATTTTTTCTTTTTCTATAAATTTTTAATGTTTATTTATTTTTGAGAGAGAGAGCGAGGAGGGGAGGGGCAGAGAGAGAGGGAAACACAGAATCAGAAGCAGGCTCCAGGCTCTGAGCTGTCAGCACAAAGCCCGACGCGGGGCTCGAACTCACTCGACCGTGAGATCATAACCTGAGCCGAAGTCAGACGCTCAACCGACTGAGACACCCAGGTATCCCAGGGTATGGATTTCTTAATGGCCAGCTTTGTACCCAATAACTCCCAAAAGAAAGAGCCCTCCGTCAAAGCTGGAAGGGCAAATACAATTGGACAGAGGTCAAAGTGGAAGCCTCCCACCTCCTCCCCAATTTAGAGCTTAGAACCCACAGGACTGGAGGACGTCTCTCCGGCCAGGCAAGGGTTGAGAAGAGAGCTCTTTGGTTCCTGGGGTGGACAGGTCAAAAAGACAGAGTGGAGACACCAGGAACCCTGCCCACTAGTATAACATGACAAAACCAATCCTTGGTGAAGAAAAACAAGTAAGAGGGAAAAGGTGCTCCCACAGCCTCACTCTCCTGAGCGGAGAGCCCTGATGGGGAAGTTCCCTCCACCACTGGCCCAGGTGGGCACTTGGGGAGAGAAAGAGAAAGAGAAAGAGCCCCTTAATTTCTTCACCTGTAAAAGAACAGGCAGGACCACTGAGGCAAGAAGCCTGGGGGGATGGACTAGAGTAACAAGGAGCAGAGGTGGAAAGTGAATGAATTCCAGAGGTTTGCTGGTATGTGGCTGCACATCAGAGCTGCAGTTGGGGAGAGAGTAGAGTTTCTGGTTTCAAGAAATGGAGGATGATGCCCCTGGAGGAGGAGTAGGAAGGGGTCTTATTCATTTCTGAGTCCTCTGCCCCCAGCATGGAAAGAGCCTGGCTCAGGGTCAAGGCAGTATCTGCTGAACGAACAAGAGAAGGAACAGAACAGCTGTGGTTTCAGCAGCGCCCGGAGATAATAGGCTCATGGGGCTGCTGAGATTTGATTCATAATCCTTATGCAGGGAGGTTAGTTCGTGCTATACCTGTTCGTTCTGACCCCCAGTCACATAATTAACAGCCAAGGCGACAGCAGGCTCTATAAGAGTGTTTGCGGGGAGATCATAGAAATTGAAATAATTCACTCAGGAGATCAAGGTGTTACAGCTCTTGCATAATCACAGACCTCAGGCCTTGAGAAGGTATTCAAAACTTAGCCTGGAGCCCTGGGCCTCTGACTCCCCTTCCAGTGCTCTTTCCCTGCACCCTCGGGCAGGGGCAGAGGCTGCTGTGGAGGCAGAGAGCTACACACAGCACAGGACTCTGTGATGAATGGGGTTTGTCACCTACTCCCAGCTTTGCCATCATCCTACAACCTCCGAATAATCACCATCCTCTTCTTAGGCTCCAAATAAATGCCAGGGATGGGCAGAAAAAAAGAGGAGAGGAGATCTAATCCCTCCCCTTTCCAATATTCCAAAATTCTGTTCTGCAGATCACTAATCATGGAAAACACTCCATAATGATAAGAGCTCTGAACCCAAATAAAATGGGAAACACCACATGTTATATCCTCTTGTTGACAATTCACAACTTGTTAACAATTTAAACACCCTGATAAGTCCTGCAGTAAAGAACAGGGGCTCTCCAAAATCATTCGACTATTTTTCTCATGCCATACCTATTTAATATTCCACAGAACCATGTCAGGGAAAGACTGCCATAAATTAATTTCAACAGCCACGTGGAGAGTGCCCACTCTGACATCAGCCCCAAGGACCAAAAGCTCTTTAATAGAACAGTCTATTGCTACAAGTTTCCTATGCGGCCCCATGAGCATCACAAATGCCCCGGTCAAGCCCCAGGCTTAAGGCGCCCATCCCCAAGACTACAGGCATGCGGAATGAAACTCACACTCACCATTTGATCTCTGGGCAGAAGGAGGAGGAGGCATGACTCGGGCTGGCTTAACAGAGATTTACTTCCCCGGCATCCTTTGGAATGGATATCCTGCATGATTGAGCCGGGCTTTGTTCAATTCTCAAAGCAATTTGCCAGGAGTGAGAAAGGAACGCTTAGTAAAGCAAGTTGGTCAGTCCTGGATGATTACTTCTTATTCCAAAACAATTACTATAAAGGTAAAATGGGTTATGTTGCTGTAAAAAATATGACTCTCTCCAAACAGTAACACATGAATTCCCAACCAGAGCCTCAAGGCCACGGCCAAAAGCAGGCCAGGCATAGGAAGTACGGGGAAGGCATTTTTGCCCTGTCAAACAGCGCTGGTTTCAAACAGAATTAGAACAAACTAGGGAAGGCTAGATAAGTGGAGGGGGTGGGGAGTGATGGGGTGCCCTGGAGATAAGTACCTACTTGGCAGCCGGAGCCCATCCCTACAGGGTATCCTGTTTCCTTCTACCCAAACCCCTAGTCTCATTGAACCTCCTAAGAGAATAGGGCTAAGCAGGGTTTCTCAACCTTGGCACTACAGACATTGGGGTTGTGTAATTCCTTGTTGGGGCGGGGCTGTCCTGTACACTGTAGTCCCTGACCTCTATCCACTAGATGCCAGTCACACCCCCCACTGCCCCACAAGTCGTCTCCAGACATTGTCAAGTGTCCCCAGGGTAGGAAGTGAGGCAAAATCACTCCCAGTTGAGAACCACTGGACTAAAGCAATATGGGCCAGGTCCCTGGATCTAGCACATCTCCAAGAGAACACTGTGCTCAGGACTGGCCTCTCCCAGACAGCAAAGGGGAGGGTATTCAGAGGCTGTCACTTGTCCGGGCACTGAGGAGAACAGGAGTAGCCTGAGTCCCTGGACATGCTGCCCAGTGGCTGGCATCCTAACAGTGCACCTGCTCTTAGTGGGCAGCCATCATGGGGAATGGAAGCCGACAGATGTCAGGGAGCCCTCCTGACAAGCCCAGGAAACCATCCCAGGGAGCCTCTCCCTTTTCCCTACCAACCGTTCCTGTGCTATTGAAGAAAGGCAGTTTAAACTAAAAAGGTATTGAGGGGTACCTGTCTGGTTCAGTCGGTGAAGCACGTGACTCTTGATCTTGAGGTCATGAGTTCGAGCCTCATGTTGGGTACAGTTTATTTTTTTTTTTAATGTTTATTTTTGAGAAAGAGAGAGAGAGAAGGGAAGGGGCAGAGATGAGGGAGACACAGAATCCAAAGCAGGCTCCAGACTCTGAGCTGTCAGCACTGAGCCCGACTGGGGGGCTTGAATCTACGAACCACAAGATCATGACCTGAACCAAAGTTGGACGCCAAACCGACTGAGCCACCCAGGCGCCCCAAGTTTACTTTCAAAAAGCAAGAAAAAAAAGTATGAGGCATCTGGGTGGCTCAGTCGGTTGAGCAGCCGACTTTGGCTCAGGTCATGATCTCGTGGTTCATGGGTTCGAGCCCTGTGTAGGCTCTGCACTGACAGGGTAGAGCCTGCTTTGGATTCTCTTTCTTCCTCTCTCTCTGTCCCTCCCCCCCTCCTCTTTCTCAAAAATAAACATTAAAAAAAGAAAAAAGTAGGGACACCTGGGTGGCTCGGTTGGTTAAGCATCTGACTTCAGCTCAGATCATGATCCCGAGGTTTGTGGGTTCAAGCCCCACATCGGGTTCTGGGCTGACAGCTCGGAGCCTGGAGCCTGCTTTGGATTCTGTGTTTCCTTCTTTCTCTGCCCCTCCCCCGCTCATGCCCTGTCTCTGTCTCTCTGTCTCAAAAATAAATAAAACATTAAGAAAAGAAAAGAAAAGAAAGAAAAGAGAAAAGTAGCAACGTGTCCTGGAAGACTCAGGGAGGCTCAGCGAAAAGAGCTTCAGGGCTCTTCCTCAAAAGGCATTGTTCCTCTAATGGCAACAAGTGACATTGCTGTACAATGACCTCCATCCATTTCCCACCATTTACGACTAACCTCCCATCAGCATCAGCTGCCTGTGGACAAAAAAATGAGAGGACTGGCTTGGCTGGAAGTGGAAGCTGTGGTGTGGGTTGCGGTGCTGACATCTACTCAAGGTCGTTCATTTCAGCGGCCCTCGTTTTCTCCCCACCCTCAAATGAAAACGGTAGCAATCCCCAACCTCACGCGGTCATTTCAAAGTTCAGCTGGGACAAGTGCATCCACGCACTTTGTAAATGTAGAGCACCGGGCAGATGCTAGTTGTTTCTATGAACTCAGGAGGTGTCATGAAAGTTGCAAAGCAAATCCATTTTAATTCACTTAAAAGTAGATGCTGTGCAGACATTTGCGGAGGAGAAGCCTGGGAAGGAATACCTGCTTTGAATACAGTGATTAAGAGCAGCTAGGAGGGAAGAAAAGAACGTAGGAGAGTGTTTTTAAGATTTTAAGTGTGAATATTAAAACACCTCAAACTCCTAGGTACACTGAGAATAAAATAGCGCTGCTCTTCAAAGTGGTCCTTTCTGGCTCTTTTTTTTCCACTTCTTTAGACCTTTATTCTCTTTTTCCCCATTCACCTCATTTCCATTGCTGCTCAGGCACCTCAGATGCACTTAATTGTCATTGCCAGCCTCATCCAGAGCTCCTAAGAAGCATTTAACTGCTCATGGCACCATACCAGCCACTGTACCAAGAAAATTACTATTGGTGTGGGAGAAAGGGGGTGGGGGGGGGGGTACAGGGAGTGGAACGGAGGGGAAAACTGGACTGGACCGCACCGCTCTGAGGCTGTAAGTCCCAGACTGGATGTCCGAATCGGGAAGTGGGAAGAGAAACTACCATCGACGGGGCTCCCAGTGCCAGGCTCTCTGCCCCCAATCTTTACAGCACCCGGAGGAGGCCAGCGGTCCCCGAAGCACATTCCATGTAGTGCAGGCCCAGTCCTTGATTCATTCATTCAACCTGTGTGTTTACTGTGTATTCTCTGCACCAGGCACTGGTCTTGTTTAAAAAATTTTTTTTTTCAACGTTTATTTTTGGGACAGAGAGAGACAGAGCATGAACGGGGGAGGGGCAGAGAGAGAGGGAGACACAGAATTGGAAGCAGGCTCCAGGCTCTGAGCCATCAGCCCAGAGCCTGACGCGGGGCTCGAACTCACGGACCGCGAGATCGTGACCTGGCTGAAGTCGGACGCTTAACCGACTGCGCCACCCAGGCGCCCCCTGGTCTTGTTAACCGTAAAAGCAAATGGAGAAAGTCCCTGCTGTTTGCCACACACTTTCTCTATATGTTAACTCATTTAATACAACTTTATGAAGAAGATATTAGCATCGCCATCCCAATTTGACAGGTGAGAAGATGAAGGCACAGAGTTAAGTTATTGTCCAAAGTCACACAACTAGGGTGACAGGCAGGCAGACCTCCCGAAGGCCCCTGATGGTCCCTGCCTCCTGGTATTCGTGCCTTTACATAGTCTCTCCCCTTGAGTGTGGGCTGGTCAAGTACTTGTAACCAAGGGAATTTGGCAAATGCACACTTCCACGATTAGGCTACATAAGATTGTGACTTCCGTCTCGCTAGCCGACTGGATTTTTTTTTTTTTTAATTTATTTATTTGGACGCCTGAGTGGCTCAGTCGGTTAGGCATCCAACTTCAGTTCGGATCATGATCTTGCACTTCACGAGTTCAAGTCCCATGTCGGGCTCTGTGCTGACAGCTCAGAGCCTGGAGCCTGCTTCTGATTCTGTGTCTCCCTCTCTCTGCCCCTCCCCCACTTGTGCTCTGTCTCTCCTCTCTCTCTCTCAAAAATAAATAAACATTAAAAAATTATTTTAAGTTTATTTATTTATTTTGAGAGAGAGAGAGTGAGCACAAATGGAGGAGGGGCAGAGAGAGAGGAGAGAGAGAGAGAATCGCAAGCAGGCTCCTCGTTGCCAGCCTAGAACCTGAGGTGGGGTTCAAACTCACAAACGGTGAGGTCATGACTTAAGCTGAAACCAAGAGCCGGACGCTGAATCAACCGAGCCACCCAGGCACCCCTCCCCTGCTGGATTTGAGGAAGCAGACTGCCATGCTGGAGAGGCAGGCATAGTAAGAAACTGAGGGCATCCTCCAGCCAATAGCCCCCAGGGAACTCAATCCTGCCAACAAGCACACAGGCTTGGAATCACATCCTTCCCCAGCAAAGCCTTCAGCTGACACCCCAACCCTGGCCAAAACCTTGATTGCAGCCTTGTGGAAGACACTTAAGCAACGACCCAGCTGCACTTTCCCAGATTCCTGACCCACAGAAACTGGGAGATGATGAATCTGTGTTATGTTCAACCCCTAGGTTTGTGGTAATATGTCACACAGCAGCAAATAACGAATACAACTAGTAAGTAGCAAAGGTGGGGCTTAGGCTCAGGGAATCTGGCTCCCAAGTCCATATCCTTCCCCCACTACACGACACTGCATCACCTATCGTGTCTAGGGGGATATTCGAGGGCTAAGAACAATTTAAAATGTTGAATATTACAGGCCCCTCTTGAAGATTCAAATTGCATGAAGAGAAGTCTTACAGCAAAGAGGAGTCTTTTAACCTTGCCCACATTTACCTGATCACATAACTCTGTTCACGAGACACCTGTAGCCTTTTCCCAAACCAGGATCCCACAGAAAAAATTTTGGGAAAATCCTGAGACAGGTATACTCCCTTGATTTTGCAGACGAGGAAACGGAGGCTCAGAAAGGCTAAATAATTGTCAGAAGTCACACATGAAAGTGCTGAGCCTGGGCAGTGGAGAAGAAATAGCCTGAAGGAAGCATCAGTTGGCGGGTCATTGTGCACGACTTTAACCTCAACCCATCAGAAGGCAGCCAGCCCCCAAGGCTCAGAAGCCCGCAGGGCCCAGATGATGTCACCTGAGCAGTGGGAAAGAAGGAAGTCTCAACCCCAGTGGCCACTGCTGCAAAGTGAGTGTGGTGAGAAAGGCTGGGTGGGGAGGTGTGGCCTGGTGAGCAGGGGAGAAGGCGTCCTGGGATCTGTGTCTGGGCATACGCAATCACAACTTTCCTACCTCTTCGCTTTGCTTGGCCAAACGGGCCCTGAGTCCCTGCAGGTGCTGCCAGAAATGAACTGGAGAGCCGCTGTCCTCTTAAGCTGAGGGGCCATCCAGAATCATTCCCCATTTGAGGCAACTTAGCATCATCACACCTAATTAGTTCACCTTTTCAACAGACTCTAAAGAAATGAGGGGAAGGACAGAGGAACATTACCAAGTGGCTACACAGTTCCATGCTCTCTTCCCTCCCCCCATTTTACAGATGAGGAAACGGAGGCTCACAAAGATTAAGGCATCTTCTCAAGGTAAGGAAATGGTACAGCGAGGCTCTAAATGCAGGTGGGTCTGAGGCCAAAGCCCGGGATTCATCTACATGCAGTTTGGGGCAGGCAGAAGTTTAATAGAAACCCTCTCCCCTCTCTCTGCCTTCACATACAGGTGATGAAAAATGGATGCTTTGGGAGCTTCTGGTGAACTAGCATTGCGAGAGGAAGTCACCTGCCTCTTCAGCACGTGGGACACTCCATCCTTCCCACGTTTCAGAAAAAAACCATGACACTAAGAACACCTCTAGAAAGGGAACGTTTTTTATCCCATTGGTGGACGAATGTAGAAAAATGCCCTCAGGGTTAGCTTAGGGTGGGAGGTTTGGTTTCCTTTTAATAGCCATTTTTATAAATGAAATGAAAGGAGCTACACTTTCTGAAATAACAGAGAGGGAGCTTTGTCATCAGGACGTCTTGGAAGCTGCATGGCTCTGACAGAGCCGAGTTCGTCCACAGCAGAAGTTCCGCCTCGTACAGAGGCGTCATTTTGGTACACGGTTGGCATACCAATGCAAGCGGACTCCACAAACAGCACTCTGTGCAGACAGGCTGTGAAAGCAGACATCTCAGTATTCCGCGGAGCTACTCCTGGGCTCACATTTCCTTCTGCAAATGTGTGTGTGTTGTAAGGGGATGGCCACGATTCACTCATCAGTCCACAAAGGAATGTGGACGAGGAAATTTGCGTGTAATCAATTCACCCCCAACTCCGCACCCGGCACTGCACGTGCATTATTTTTCATAAGGCTCAACATGCGACATGGGACCTTCCCCCACCTGCTATCCCCGAGTCACAAATGAGAAAAGGGAGGTCTGAAAGGTTAAGCCACGGGCGCGGGACCACGCAGCTAGTCCATGGCCAAGCCAGGATCTCAGCTAAGTCCCTCTGGCTGCAAAACTCACACCCATCCTCTGCACCACGCTACTTTCTAAAGGAGAGATGACAGAAACAGGAGGGAGCAAACACGAAGGAGTCCCAACTCTACGCGCAGTGTCTGTGCTGGCCACTTTGCACGCTCAGTGCTTACAGGGATCCTGTAGGGCATTTCTCATTATACTCATTTCACAGATGAGAAGGCAAAAGCTTTCAGAAAGGGTCAGTAAATCGCCACAAGATAAGCCGCGGTCTGGACCTAGATGTTTCTGACTCCAAAGCCTTTGGATTTTGTTTTTCCTACCACCTCATCAATACTCATTGACACATCTGTGCCCCTCTTCCCCACCCCTCCACCTCCCTACCCATCCCCTTCCCACGTTGCTGCTGAAGCACCGACTCAAGGGAGATGAGAAACAGGGCTAGGAACTAGACCGGTCCTTTGGGCACCAACACATAGAAGGGGCTTGGGGGATGAGTGCTTCTTCTCCCCACCAGCTATGGTGAGAAGTGATGGATTCCAGGGTACAGCTAAGAATGGTCCTCATTTATGGAGTGGCACGTATGCCCTGAGGAGGCTTTGGACTCGGGAGAAAACATGTATTTGTTGCCTCTGACCCAGTTTCTGTGCTGGCTCAGCTTCAGTGGTCCCATTTGTAAAGCGTGGTCAACTCAACCATCCCTGCAGGCAATTAACCCTAGAGACGCACAGGCAGAGGGCGGAGGTGGTTTCTGGAGAGGTGCAGCACACGAGGCAAGTGCATTTGGTCCGAAGCCAAAATCATTCAAGCGCCAAGTGGCTAAAGAAAGTTCACACGAGACGGCACAAGCTCATCTTACACGCCTGCCTTCCTCTCCCACTCTCCCCACCTCTCCGTTCTAGAAGATCCATGAATGTTACATTTCAGTTTCCAGTCTGTTTATTTTTGCCTAGGTAGGAACCACTTTGCTTCATTTTTTTTTTTTTTTCTCGGATTACATTATGTGATTCCTGGTTTTAGTTCAATGCATCCATTCAGGAAAGCTTCTTAAAATAATGAAACATGTTTTTAAGTAAGTACTTCAAAAATGAGTCTCCATCTTCTTGCAGGAAGCAAGAGATCTCAACCGGGTGTTCTGCCTTGTTCAGTTTTGCCCTTGATCCCCACACAGCACGCTGCCTTGAGTCAAGGCTCCCTGTTGCATCATCCACTCATTTATTGGTTAATTCCCTCATTCACTAAAATGTATTTATCTATTTATTTAACAATTACCAAGTCATAGTCTGTGTTGGTTGCTTGGGAAACATGGTCATAGATGAGCAAAAAATAAACAATATCCTTCTCCTTGTGGAATTTAAAGTCTAGAGGAGGAGAAAGAAATTAATCACATATTATTCACATATTAATCACATATTATATATATATTTATATATATACACATTGTATATATATATATAAATATATACATATATATACATATATATAAATATGTACATATTTATATGTATATATGTATATAAATATATACATATATATACAAGTATATAAATATATATAAATATATAAAGTATATATAAAGTATACTTATATATAAATATATAAGTATATAAATATATAAATGCATAAATATATACATGTATATATAAATATAAATACATACATGTATATAAATATATATTTTTTATATATTATATATAATATATATAAATATATATATATAAGTATATTATATATATAAAATGAGGAAGTCATGCTAGGGCCTTGGAAGGAACAATCCATGGTGCTCTAAAAGCAGATAACGGGGGCGCCTGGGTGGCTCAGTCGGTTAAGCGTCCGACTTCGGCTCAGGTCATGATCTCACGGTTCGTGAGTTCAAGCCCCGCATCAGGCTCTGTGCTAATGGCTCAGAGCCTGGAGCCTGTTTCAGATTCTGTGTCTACCTGTCTCTCTGACCCTCCCCCATTCATGCTGTGTCTCTCTCTGTCTCAAAAATAAATAAACGTTAAAAAAATTTAAAAAAATAAAAATAAAAAAATAAAAGCAGATAACAGAAGGACCTGACCCAGCTGGAGAAAGTGAAGTTAGAGATGAGATCTAAAGAATGGGGCTGGAACAAAGGCTCTGGGACAAAGGTCGGGAGTGGTGCAGCCAGAGAGGGTGTGTGCTCCAGGAAATAAGAGAAGAGCAGACAGAAGGCTATCACAGAACTCCAGGAGGAAGGTGACATTCCCCTGGACAAGGGTGATGGCTACAGGGGGGAGAACAATGGACACAGTTATGTCATTGACCAGAGGGTGACAGGAGGTGCCATGATAGACGGTTAGCTTTGGATCTGGGGAACTGGATGCTATCACTGCTCCCTGGACTGTGCTTGGAACCCAAGCCAGAGGGAATCTCACATTCTTTCTGTCCCAGAAAATGCCAGGCCCCATTCTGGATTCAGAGTAGACGGAACAGAAAAGGACTTTCCTTCCCATGCTGACCCCACAACCCCATTTGCAGCCACTGTCTCAGCCCCTTTGACTGTTGTGACCTTGCTGTCAGCGTCCATCCTGTCCCAATTTCCATGGGCTTCTCATGCATTGCCCGCCCCTCCCCCCATATCATCCATTCATCTAGGGTCTGCATCATTGATGACTATATTTGGCCCCTCTGGTGTCAGTTCTTGCACACCATGAGGTCAGACTCTGTTCTTGCTCTGGTTCTTTCCACTATCCTTACAGGGCGGGCTTCTATCATTAAGACAATTGTAAGAGAGCGATTAAAATCCCTGTGACAAAGAACATGAGTGTATCCATTTTTAGTTTTGTTTTGGGGGAAGAACAGTAAATGTGTGAGAATGTGACAATTATCTACATCATTCAAGATTACCAGAAAGCAAGAATGAAAAGTGCTTATTTATTTTTTTATTTTTTTTAATGTTTATTTTTGAGAGAGACAGAGACAGAGAGTGAGCGGAGAAGGGGCAGAGAGAGAGAGACATAGAATCCAAAGCAGGCTCCGGGCTCTGAACTGTCAGCACAGAGCCCAACGCAGGGCTCGAACTCATGAACCGTGAGATCATGACCTGAGCCAAAGTCAGACGCTTAACCAACTGAGCCACCCAGGAGCCCCAAGAACGAAAAGTGTTTACATTCTTCTGTGAAATCACCACTGTGAAGACAGGTAGATGTTCTCGTGAAGGAATATTTACGAGGTTCTAGAAGAAGACCAAGCTTGAGTCCCCACTCAGCTGTTTGTTTAAGTAAACAGTATCAGGGAATTTAGATAGTCTTTCTGAATTTGGTTTCTTTCCTCCGTAAAACAGAAAAAACATCCACCCAACAAAGTCATTATGAGGTCCACATAGGGTTGTGGCAACCACAAGCCACTGCACACAAGCGGGTCTCGTTACTGCCAGCAGGGCTATGGGTTCATTTTAAAGCCTCTGTCCTCGTGTCCACCTTCTTCAGACATATTTCCTCTGCCCTCTGTTCAACAGAGCACTGTGGTCTGCAGAAGACTTTTGCAGAGGCCTGACAGATATTGTTTCTTCTCTCTCATCCAGAGGAGAAGGGAGTGATGCATTCCAGTCCCAGAATTTCAGCCCAATAGGGTCACTCCCTGGCAAGGCACCCTGACCCATTCATTCAGTCAGTGAATATTTAGTGTGGATCAGTTTTGTGATGGCCATGATTTGGGTGCTAGGGGTGCAGATATTTTTTAAAGACAGCATGCTTTAAGAAACCCATGGTCAGGGGACACCTAAGTGGTTCAGTTGGTTGAGGCTCTGACTCTTAATTTTGGCCCAGGTCATGATCACAGGGTCATGGGATCAAGCCCTGCCTGGGACTCCACACTGAGCATGGAGTCTGCTTAAGACTCTCTCTCTCTCTCTCTCTCTCTCTCTCTCTCTCTAATTAAAAATAAATAAATAAAAAGAGGCAGCCCATGGTGGGGTGGGGGTGGGAACAGCTAGGTCAACAGACAAGTATCATGATAAGACACGTACCTTAAGGCAGTTGGGCTTTTAAGATAGAATGGCAACCATGAGGAAGAAGACTTATCCAGAATCCAAGAGAGTCACAGAAGAAGTAAAACTTGAAGAGGGCATGGGACAAATACAGCCAACCTGTGATCTTCACGGGGATCAGGAGCAGGAAAGAGATGTCGACAAAAGACAGGCTTTCTTGAAATCAAAGGAAACCATATTGGAAAATAGAGAGACAGTAAGAATTTCCTCCTTATGTTCCTCTCTGGGTGGTTTCCTGTCAAGTAGGGTATTTTTCATCACAGAGGAATCAAACATTCCTGGATTGGAAAGTGAGACAATTCACGCATGCATGTTCTTTTCAAAGTGTGTTGCGACCAAACCCAAGACCTGGTAGGAGCCTATGATGAGTTGTCTTCGTTTCTTAATTCCTTTGCTCCCCCCTTTACCTGCAATGGACAAACATGATATATACCACCCACACTGACAAATGAGATGGCCACAAACCATAAGCTGAGCAACATTTGGGGAAAGCAAATATTTTTCGCAGCAATCACACACAAGCGTAATCAAGAGACAAAGAAATTAACAAACTCTTCAAGTTACATTCAACACCCCATCCCTGTCATTTACTTGAAAATATTAAGTACCTCAAGGCAAATCACTGAAGTGGCTCAACAATCTCTACTGCAATATTTAATGATGCTTATAAATCCTAAAATCCTTACGGGGCCATTCCTGGCTGGCAATGAACAGCGTTTGGTGTTTCTGAAATTGCAAGTGCTTAATTATGTCTAACAAAGTCGGTTATCAATAAAGTGCGCATCCATGTCTGAACTCAATTTGTCTCTGCCTCTGTCACTCAGGGTGTCCGGGAATCTATCTGAACAGGGTTGGCAAAGTTTTTCTATCAAAGTCCAGATTTTTATGTTTTTTCATAGTTTATGTTTTGCTAGCCATGGTGTCTTTGCCACAACTACTCAACTCTGTCACGGTAGGGCAAAAGCAGCCATAGATAACCTATTAAGAAATGACTAGGTCCCCATTCGAACAACACTTTGTTTATGGACACAAGAATGTGAATTTCATGTGATTTTCATGTGTCCTGAAATATTCTTCTTTTGATCTCTTTAGCCATTAAAAAATGTAACGACTATTCTTAGATCATAGCGGCCCAGAAACAGGCAGCTGGGTGGATTTAGCCTGCCAGCTGTGGTTTGCCCACCTCTGAGTTTGAGCAATGGGATGGGGTATGTTGAAATAGTTCAAAGAACATAAACTCTGCCTTTCCATAGTCCTTACACCTGGGAAGCCAGGCAAAATCTTTAACCTCACTGGGTCTCCATTTCTTCTCCCTGAAATGAAGACGATCAGAGAAAGTTGGTGCAAATTTAGTGAGGCGATGTTTGTAACACAAGTTCCAGAAGAGTCCGGATAGGTGGGCTCGGGAGAAACCGGAGTGCTTCATGTGCCAGTTGTTCTTGTTTTTACAGTCTGTCTTTCTACCTTTGTTTTTCATTTCTTTCTCTTATTTTGTATTTACTGTTCCCTTGTAGCAATGGATTCAATGATGATGCACGAAAATGGATTTGTTCCCAACAGGAGGAAAACCAGCCCCCTCCCTTGTTGACTTGAACGCTCCCAGCCTGACGTTTTCCCCTTGGTGTCAGTGCCAGAACTGGCCCCTGGAGGGCTGGGTATCAGCTACCATTACATATCAGGGAGAGACTAATGAAGCCACAATTGATTCATCAAGCTGGGTGCCATTTCCCTGTGAAGGCATCCCATTAGGGATGCAATGTCTCTCTGAGAGGATTTACGGTAGCAGCAAATGTCAGTGGCAATTATATATGTTTCATCTTTCTTAACAGAGCTGCCACCCACTCCCCCCACCTTCCTCCAGCTCCCCAGGGTTTGCAGTGATCACAGCTTCCAATCACAAAACTACGGGTCAGAGCTTCCTCCCCCAAGTGCAGTGTGTCCCACAGGCTAGATGGAGGTGGGGAGACATCCCTCCCCATCATGGAAGGAAAAAGTGAACAACGAGACCCAGGAAGAAAGGGGGTGGGGGTGGCCTGAGATTCCTGAGAGCTGGAGAATAGAATCCAAGTGGAGTCTTCAGAACCACCAAAACTTGATCCTTTCCAATTGTGAAAATATCCAGAAGCTATTTTACAAAGGCATGTTCTGACTTACTTCTTCTTGAGGAATGGGAGCAGATAAATCCCCTTTTCAAGTGATTTCTATCAGACCATGAGAACACCCAGGAAGTCTATTCCCTCTGGCCAAGACTCCACAGTTGAACAGGTGTCCTCAGGAAGAGTAGATGAATTATATTAGGAACAGTGATGCTTTGGAATTAGGAGTCAATGCCCAAATGCCACTTACTGGCTTGTGACCCTGAACATACCCAAACGAGATACCTGGTGAGACAGTACCTGTTGAGCTGCTGGGTTTCCCTATTAGTGTTTCTTCCAAGAAGTTCTATATGATCATAAATTCCTCTCCAAAGGTTTTTGCCTTCAGTGAGATTTTTTTTTTAAGTTTATTTATTTATTTTGAGAGAGATCGCAAGCAAGGAAGGGGCAGAGAGAGGGAGAAAGAGAATCCCAAGAAGCCTCCACACTGTCAAAGGAGCTCAATGTGGGGGGCTCAAACCCACAAACCGTGAGACCATGACATAAGCCAAAACCAAGAGTCAGATGCTTAACTAAGCCACCCAGGCACCCAGCCTTCAGTGAGATTCTTAATGGCGGGGGGGGGGGGGAGTACCTCATATCCCTCACTATCTCCAGTAACTAGCAGAGTACCTGGACCCAGCAAGTGCTCAAAAGGTCCAAAGTCTACCTATTGACTTAGGAGTTTTGGAAAAGGGGAACAGAGAAACTAGAGGGAGTGCAATTATTAATGAAATAGTTCAAGATAATTCCCAGATTTAATGTTTCTACACAGAAAGTTCCACTGAGTACCCAGAACAGAGATGCAAAAAGCCACATACCAAGACATGTCATTATAAAGCCCTGTTTTACCAAAAATAATGTACTCCAAAAGTTTCCACAGGAAAATATTTTTTAAGTTAACTTGAAAGTAAATAGAATTTTAATATTATCCTTTTTCTCAGTAATAACACTGTATGTCAGAAGAACAATGCCCCAAAATACTAAAGGAGTTAATTTTCAGACTTAGGTAGATATTTTCATACACACACATTCTTAAAAAAAAAAATTATCTTGGGGCACCTGGGTGGCTCAGTTGGTTAAGCATCCAACTTTTAGATTCAGCTCAGGTCATGATCTCATGATTTGTGAGTTCCAGATCTGCATCGGGCTCTGCACTTATGGTGCAGAGACTGCCTGAATTCTCTCTTTCTCTTCCTCTCTCTCTGCCCTTCTCATGCATGCACTCTCTCTCTCAAAAGAAATACACCCCAAAAACAAATAATCCAGTGAAGAAATCGGCAAAAGTCATGAATAGACACTTCTCCAAAGAAGACATCCAGATGGCCAACCAACACATGAAAAAATGCTCAACTTCACTCATCATCAAGGAAATATAAACCAAAACCACAATGAGATACCACCTTATACCTGTCAGAATGGCTAACATTAACAACTCAGGCAACAACAGATGTTGGCGAGGATGCGAAGAAAGAGGATCTCTTTTGCATTGTTGGTGGGAATGCAAGCTGGTGCAGCCACTCTGGAAAACAGTATGGAAGTTCCTCAAAAAACTAAAAATAGAACTACCTTACAACCCAGCAATTGCACTACTAGGTATTTATCCAAGGGATACAGTGTGCTGTTTCAAAGGGACACTTGCACCCCAATGTTCATAGCAGCACTATCAACAAAAGCCAAAGTATGGAAAGAGCCCAAATGTCCATCGATGGATGAATGGATAAAGAAGATACACACACACACACACACACACACACACACACACACACACAATGGAGTATTAATCAGCAACCAAAAAGAATGAAATCTTGCCATTTGCAACTATGTGGATGGAACTGGAGGGTATTATGCTAAGTGAAGTTAGAGAAAGACAAAAATCATGACTTCACTCATATGAGGACTTTAAGAGACAAAACAGATGAACATAAGGGAAGGGAAACAAAAATAATATAAAAACAGAGGGGGACAAAACAGAAGAGACTCATAAATATGGAGAACAAACTGAGGGTTACGGGAGGGGTTATGGGAGGGGGATGGGCTAAATGGATAAGGGGCACTAAGGAATCTACTCCTGAAAAAATTGTTGCACTATATGCTAACTAATTTGGATGTAAATTTTTAAATAAATAAATAAATAAATAAATGTAGTAAAAAAAATAAAAAGAAATAAAGAAATAAACTTAAAACAATTATATCTAATACACCTTATTTTAGGAAGTTATTTGAGAATGTGCTAGAGCAAAACAAGGAACCAAACCAAGAAAATGGAAGATGTGGGACCAGGAAACAGAGGATAACAACCAAGAAAGGAGATGGAGAATCCCAGATTCCAGATGAGGGCAGAAGGAAAGGTCCCAGGAAGCAGATACTTGATCTAATGGCACAGCATGGGACGGGGGTGGGGGTGGGGTGAATATAAAGGAACGCAATGCAAGAAATTAAATGTAATCAGAATACACCACTTCCTTTTGTAGTAAATAATATTTACTTAGTCATAATAATGGAAATACCCTTTAACTGAAAAAAACAAAATTGCCATATTGGAAGAATTGTACAGGGGAGGGGAGACTAGTGCAATAGATACTAATCCTCTATTTATTATAGCAGGAATCCTCTATTTGTTATAGCAGGAAGAAAACAGAAAATGTCTAAGAATGATAGATCACGAAATAATAGCATGAGCGTATTACTTATAGAAGTAACTACCAGAGGGAAGGACTAAAGGGACTCAAAATGGCAGCCTCCAAGGGGCACCTGGGTGGCTCAGTCAGTAGAGTGCCTGACTTCTGCACAGAGCCTGCCTGCTTCAGATCCTCTGTCTCACTCTCTCTGCCCCTCCCCCGTTTGCACACAACTCACTCTCTCTCAAAAATAAACAAACCTTAAAAAAAAAAAAAAAAAAGAATGGCAGCCTCCAAGAAGTAGGACTGAGGGTTAGGAGGGGTGAGGCAGGGGACGTTTTTTCATTGTAAACTTTTGGTATCACTTGATTTCTAAACCATGCATATTACTGCTTTCACAAAAATTTTTAAATCTAAGTGAAGTATGACATGAAACACTAAATCTGATGGACAAAGACTTGAGGAAGAACACAAATCAACTCAGGGACTGGGGGCTTTGGGTGTTTGTTTTCTTTCCCTTTGTCACATTTTGTTGTAGTGTGAAATTGTATATATGTCTACAAATATACATACATTATATGATTATATGTTATATAATTATTGTTACATATGATACCTTTTTATATCTATTTTATACATATTTCTTTTTACATCAGGCCTAATTTCCGGACCTGATATAACATGAAAATGTTTAAATTGTTACAAAGAGGATTCTAGGAAGATGGCAGCCACGGGATCATAATTTCTCAATTATCTCCATATCAAAAGCAAACAAATAAACAAAAAGCAACCAAATAACAAAATCAAACACAGACAACATTTACATCAAAGTGTGACCAGGTGTACTCATGAACCCCAAAATACAAATGAGTGGGGATAAACCACAAAGGCCACAAGACCTGAGCACTATCAGTATCTGTGCAGGAGGCAGTACCAGAGAAGTCACCGGGGAGCACCCAAGAACAGGAGCGCCTTGATAGAGGTCGCAGATCCTCTCTAGGAAACATGGAGGGCCATTCTCAAAACAGCAGCTGAAATGGGGAAGAGTCTAGCCCTCTCCCACCCTGGGTGAGCAGAAGGGGTGTGCGGTAAAGACCGAGGGCTCGCTTACTTCCAGCATGGGGCTCCATACCCGGGAAACACTGCACACAGAAAGACAGGTCCTTAAAACAAAATAAAACTATGACTGTTTCCAATCAAGCTCAAACACATTTTTCAAACAAGACATAAAAGAACGTTATAGATCAGAATTGGAAAAACTCAGAAGTGAGGTGACAGATACCCAGGAAAGAACAGAAAACGAAAGAAACACTCCATTTCAGAAATGAAGACTAGACCAGAGGGAACACAAGATCAGACAGACACAACGTGTTTCTTAAGAGAAATAGGGGAAAATGGGGAGAGGGGATGATTAAAATTAAAAGATATAAAGAATAAATACAAAAACAAGACTGATAAGTATTAAAGACAGGCAAAGAATATCAGACAGACAGTAGAGCTCCTGAAGAAGAAAACCCACACAAGGGAACAAAACAGATACTGAAAAGCATAATTCAAGAAAACTTTCCTGAGTCACTATATTGTACACCTGAAACTTATAAAAGACTGTATGTTAACTACACTGGAATTAAAATACAATTCATTAATTAATTAACTAATTAATAACAATAACACTTAATAAAAAAAGAAAGAAAGGGGCACCTGGGTGGCTCAGTTGGTTAAGCAACTGACTCTTGATGTCGGCTCAGGTCATGATCTCACTGTTTGTGAGTTCAAACCCCACGTCAGGCTCTATGCTGACAGTATGGAGCCTGCTTGGGATTCTCTCTCTCTCCCTCTCTCTCTGCCCCTCTTCCCCACTCACTTGTGTGCTAGAAAGAAAGAAAGAAAGAAAGACTTTCCTGAAATAAAAAAAAAAAATTCAAAACCTCACATTGGAAGAGCAGACCTCATACCTGAAAATGTGGACCCAGAATGACTAGCACCAAGACAGTCCAGTACAATTACCCAGGACTTTTAAAGAAAAAAAGAAAAAAAAAGAAAAAAAAAACTCCTTTAACCATCTAGAAAATAAGAACATGTGACTTGCTAACCACACTTTATGCCGAAAGGAAAAGGAGAAACATATTTAAGATACTCAGAAGGAAAGTATGAGACCAAAATTTTGTATCTAGTGAAACTGACCTTCAAGTGGAAAAGGCTGTTGGTGGTCGAACCCAGGAGCTTCCAAGTGGGAGTTGAACCAGCCCCCAGATGGGTTGGGCGAGGAGAGACGGAAGAAAGAGGCAGGCAGCTCTAGTTGGGCAGGTGCGGGGTGAACAAGCAAGAGAACTTACTTCCCAGGCTGGTCTAGGGTTGCTTAAAGAAGAGTCCATCTCAACCTACACCCACCAGAATCTGTAAACCTTCTGTGGAGGCCTTAATGGGGTTCAACCACATGGATCGTCCAGATTCCAACAGATGCTGAGTCAGGGCTGCATCCTGCAGACAGCTTCTAGCGTGGGGAACGCAAGCAGGAAGCACACTCCAAGGACAGCGGAGGGGGTGACGAGCCTCGGGTTACCAGAGTTCAGTTCCTGGGTCAACTGGTGGTCATGTCCTCTCCATGACCTCTTCCACACAGGCACAGACAAAGCTTAGCAACATGGAATAGATTCGCCAACGCCCCCCACCCAGTTCTATCCATTGAAAATGTTTAACACAGTAACCAACCTCAGTAGCAGTGATCATCACTGGCAAGACTGTGTGGTTCTGAAATACAATGTCTCACTCAAAGAAAGCAGTGATTCTCAGAGAAACGGCTCCTTCCAGGTCTGGAGCAGCAAATATGCAAGGTGAACCTGGAACATCCTGTCATACCAAATAGCGAGGAAGCAATTAAAAAACCACTAGAGCATGTCTCTAGGGCTCAGAACAAACTTGAAGAAGCTTCCACTGCTCCAAGACAATAAATGCAATAGATTAAAACCCATCAGATACTTAAGTCCATAGGTTTGTAATAATATGTACATGTACATGTTTTTTTTTTAAACTACAAGTCACTATCAGAGCATGATAGGAAACTAACTCGTCTTGAAAACTGGTCAGTAAACGGAAATAATCCAGCATTTATCCTGCCATTCCTAAATGACTGGTTACCAACATTTGGTAACCAAATAGTAAATGAGGGTATCTCTTTATAAAGGTATTCCAACTAATAAATGAAAAGGGGGCACTGGGTGGTTCAGTCGGTTAAGCATCCGACTTTGGCTCAGGTCATGATCTCACAGTTTGTGGGTTGGAGCCCCGCTGACAGCTCAGAGCCTGGAGCCTGCTTCAGATTCTGTGTCTCCCTCTCTCTCTGCCCCCCTCCTGCAGGCACTCTGTCTCTCTCTCAAAAATAAATAAACATTAATAAATGAAAAAGAAATGACAGAATTAGAATATCACCATTTTGCAACTTTTCATGAACATAAGCATAAAAAGAAAGACTATCAGACATTACCCACCTCCCATAGTCATGTCTAAGACCACCTACAGTTTGCTAAAGAAACTGACCCTGAATTCTGAGCCAGTCTCTGATCTATCTGCCAGTTTGTAAGAAATATAGAAGACCAAAAAAAAAAAAAAAAAGAAAAAGAAAAAGAAAAAAGAAATATAGAAGACCAAGGAATATGCTTAACTGTACCATGAGCACACCATCAGCAAAACCCAGACTGCAAAACTCTGCAAGTCACATGGCTTGAATTCTCCACAATCCTTGTAAAAAAAAAAAAAAAAAAAAAGAGGAGGAACTTACAGTTTGAAAGAGACTTACAAGAAATATGACATTTTTTTTTCATTTAAAAAAATCTATTTATTTATTTTTGAGAGAGAGAGACACAGCACGAGCTGGAAAGGGGCAGAGAGAGGGAGAGAAATAATCCCAAGCAGGGTCTGTGCTGTGAGCACAGAGCCTGGCGTGGGGCTCGAACTCACAAACCGGAAATATCACATTTTTTAAATGGGCTAGACTAACCGATATTGTCTCAGAGCATGCATTTGTATAATAAAACTTTAGAAAAGCAAAAAAGTGGTTGGGGTGCCTGGGTGGCTCAGTTGGTTAGGCGTCTGACTTCGGCTCAGGTCATGATATCATGGTCTGTGAGTCTGAGCCCTGCACTGGGCTCTGTACTGACAGCTCAGAGCCTGGAGCCTGCTTCGGATTCTGTGTCTCCCTGTCTTTCTGACCCTCCCCCATTCGTGCTCTGTCTCTCTCTGTGTCAAAAATAAAATAAACATTAAAAAAAAATTTTTTTTAATAAAAAAAAAAGCAAAAAAGTGGCAGCTATGCAAATTGAGAGAGAGATTATTTATAGGAAGAGAGGATGTTGGGGTTGGGACAGTGCACGTGGAGGGGTCCCTGGAGTGGGGGCAAAATTCTGTTTCTTAACCTGGGCGGTGTTGACCTTATAAGAATTCATGAAGCCATACATTTGTTGTGTGTGGCTTTTCCTTTCTGTGCTCTGTTTTTCAATAAAAAATTACGATATGCTTAAGATAGTAAATCGGGGATTTTCACGCAGGATCGACGAAAGTGTTAACCGATAAAGGTTTTTGTAAGGCCGTTTACCATATCTATCAATATTTCAAACTAACACTGGTCCCCTGTGCTTCACAGGGTCAGAAGCAAATACAATCATGAATGTGGCTATGGATGAATAAATGTGAAAGTCTACAGAAATACAAGATAAAGATGAACTCAGGCTAAGTGAGTACTCACTACATGGCAGGGACAGTGCTATGGGAGGCACTTTAGACACATCCTCTCACTGAACCCTTTACATGATCTCTGCGAGATAATTATCATCCCCCTTCCAGTGTGGCAACAAAGGCTCAGAGGGGTTCCGTGACTTACCCGAAGTCACCTACCCAACAGGTGAAAGAACTTTTCACTTTAGAAATTAATACTCCAGAGGTAAGAGAATAAGGAAACACTGGCATCTGCCCGTCAATGCAGTAAGCAACGAGGAAGGATGAAACCCAAGGCTTTTATTAAACAAAATGGCATGTTCTTGGTGACATACAAAAGCAAGAAGCCAGAGGTCTTACGTGAGGAATGATCCTTTGTAGAAAGAGCAACGGTGTAAAATTCATTTGTATCTTTTCAGCAATTTCGTATATGTATTTTATAATACCTGTTACGAGGAATTAAACAATTCTGCAAACTTCAAATGCATGAACATATAGATAGGTCTTTGGAGGGACTCGAAGTAATTCCATTTAACAGACAGCTAAGTGAACGCCCAGCTGAGGACTCCGTGCCCCTTCTGTCTGGGGGAACCTACCTGCCCCGTGGCCACTGAGTACTCTTCCTGATCTGTCCTAAGATCTGCATCCCATCCTGGCGACCTCTGAGCGACAGGCCTAAGTTTGGCCCTTGGGTTTCTGCAGACAAGCAGCAGACAGAATTCTGGCGGTCAGAGGAGAAGCAGAAAAGAGAGAATTCGCAGGCATGAAAGTGGGTCAGGCAGGTCCCCAAGGGAAATACCATTCATTCCAGAGGCCATTCTGAGAGCAGAAAGAACACTGAACTCAGAGTCAGGACACCTGGGGTCCTGACTGCCATTTACTGCATTTGTGACCTCAGATCAAGTCATTTAACATTTCTGAAACGGAGCCTTCCCAGGGTATAAAAGGGTTAATAACTCCTGCCCTGCCTACCTCCCCAAGCTGCTGTGGAACCAGATGAGAAAATAATAAACAGGGCCCGCGCTCTATATGCTGTAGCTCCTCCTAATTCTCCACCAACCCTCTGAAGGGGCTCTGTTGTTGTCCCTCTTTTACAGGGGAAGAATTTGAGGCTTGGAGAGTGTCCCTGATCTGGGCTATTTAAATACAAGCTGATTGGGGCGCCCGGGTGGCTCAGTTAGTTGAGCACCCAATTCTTGATTTTGGCTGAGGTCACGAGCTCACAGTTTGTGAGCTCAGAGCCCCTCATTGGGCTCCATATTGGCAGCACAGAGCCTGCTTCGGATTCCCTCTTTCCCTCTCTCTGCCCCTCCCCCCCTTAAAATAAATAAATTTTTAAAATTAAAAATAAATAATAAAAAAATAAAATAAAAGCAAGTTGATTAACTCTGGGCTCTGTGCTTTTTACTATGATGCCATACTGCCTCCCGGAGCACATCTCTAAGAAGGCCCTGTATCTCTCTCTTTTTTTTTTTTAATGTTTATTTATTTTTGAGAGAGAGAGACAGAGACAGAGATAGAGGGAGACACAGAATCCGAAGCAGGCTCCAGACTCTGAGCTGTCAGCACAGAGCTCAATGCGGGGCTTGAACTCATGAACCACAAGATCATGATCTGAACTGAAGTCGGATGCTTAACCAACTGAGCCATCCAGGCGCCCCAAAAGGCCCTGTGTCTTTAAAACTGTACAACAGTGGGGGCACCTGGGTGGCTCAGTCAGTTAAGCGTCTGACTTCAGCTCAGGTCATGATCTCACAGTTTTGGGTTCAAGCCCTGCGTCGGGCTCTGTGCTGACAGCTCAGAGCCTGGAGCCTGCTCCGGTTTCTGTGTCTCCCTCTCTCTCTGCCCCTCCCCTGCTCATGCTCTGTCTCTCTCTCTCAAAAAGTAAATAAACATTAAAAAAATATTTTTTTTTTTCGAATAAAAAAATAAATAAATAAAACTGTGCGACAAAAGACACAAGTGTTCTCCACAAGCAAAGCTGAAGAGAGGCTTCAAGAACACCTCCAAACCAACACTAAGGGATGTAGGGAGCTCCAAGAACATAGGTCCTCCAGACCCTCACGACTGGACAGACTTGCAAATAGTCCAGAGTAACCACTGTATGTTCTTCCCATCCCACGCCCTCCCCAAGAGACAGCCAGCAATGCTCTCCCAAGAAGAGAGAATTTCCGGGGGCTGCACTAGAGAGCCAACTTTTTGCAAAGGAGACAAGAGGAGCCTTCTCAGAGCTCAGACCCAAGGCCTTTGTTACTCTTCCGGTGATAAGAGACAGTGAGCCCCACCAACAATCCCCACAGAGACTGCAGAGCATGGGATACTGCAGTAGAAAGTGAATTATATGCAAGCTGAGAACTGGTCCCAAGTCTCATGTGACATTAACAAGTTAGGTGACTTTAAACATCCACTGTTGGAACCCAACGAGCTCCAGGGTCCCTACTGAACATATGACTTCTATGGCCCCATCTTCTCTGCCCTGATTGGGCCATGGGGCCCTGGGACAGATGAAGGGACCCAGCTCTTATGATGTGCCTATAATGTGTGATGTACCATCTGAGTCTTTAAAAAAAAAATAATAGCAGTAATAAAACTTTTCAAGAGCTTACTCTGTGTCAGACCCAGTGCTAAAGTGCCTTATGAATGTCTTAAGGCAAGTTATCCGAAACTTGGAAATAAAACAAAATGATTACTCCATGCCCTTTCAAAGTCATGTTAAGGCCTCGTCTAAGAAGAGTTTCTGGGGGCGCCTGGATGACTCAGTCGGTTGGGCGGCTGACTTCGGCTCAGGTCATGATCTCATGGTCCATGAGCTCGAGCCCCGCGTCGGGCTCTGTGCTGACAGCTCAGAGCCTGGAGCCTGTTTCAGATTCTGTGTCCCCCTCTCTCTGACCCTCCCCCGTTCATGCTCTGTCTCTCTGTCTCAAAAAAATAAATAAACGTTAAAAAAAAAAAAAAAAAAAGAAGAGTTTCTGCAGCAAGAGTCCTTCCTCAGCAAACTGAGGGGGGCAAGGTGGGGCAGAGTGATCAAAGAGGAGGCAGAGGTCGGGGCAACTGGATGGCTCAGTTGGTTAAGCTTCCAACTCTTGGTTTAGGCTCAGGTCATGATCTCACAGTTTGTGAGTTCGAGCCCTGCATCAGGCTCTGCACTGACAGTGTGGGGCCTGCTTGGGATTCTGTGTCTCCCTCTCTCTCTGCCCCTTCCCACCTCCTCGTGCACTCTCTCTCTCTCTCTCTCTCTCTCAGGTCCAAGGGAGACTCAGGAGTTTCAGGGAGGACCAGGGTTCCACATAAGGAGAAGCAGTCAGGGAATGCACACGGAGTCGTCACAAGAGGTTGGGGAATTCCATAGAACATGATGGAAGGCAGGCCCTGGGGAGAAGGGGAGTGAGGTGGCTGGAAGAGGAGTGAGGCTGGAAGGGCGGGGGTGAAATACTCCTCCTGCCCTGGCCAACTCCTACTCACTCTTCCAAACTCAACTTCAACATGGCCTCTTCAGGGACCCAACAGGCCAAGTCAAGTTTCCCTGCTCCATGTTCCCAAAGTATTCGGCCCTTCCCCTTTGGTCACACTGGTTGAACTTGTCTAATGCGTGAGTCTCCCTCCGTGAGGGCGTGGACTGTGTCCGCCCATGACTGCTGGGAATCCGGCATGAACAACATAGTGCCTGACATACACAGGCGCTCAACTGAGGTTCCTTGGGGGTTAGGATGGGTAGGGAGGTAAGGAGTTGGATGGACGATCTGAAAATCCAGGTGAAGGCAACAGGCGGAAGAAATTACATTTGAAGAAGCAAGGGCTTGAGGGAGAACGGCGGCACAGAAAATAACAGTAGTCCATCTTATTGGAACTTCTGGAAATTTTATTTCATTTTACTATGCCAAGCCCATGTGTGCTTTCTGATGGAGAGGCAGGACCTACAATGAGGGAATTTTATCACTGCTTAGCTGTCAATGCGAAAATGCATTTGCCGGCTGCCGGCCGATTCAAAGTTTCACGGTTTATTCTCAACTCATCATCTATTTTAAAAACTACTGATTTGAGCTTCGCCTCTGGCTACCTATAGTTCATCTCTCCTTATGCCTCAGGATTCTCTCTTAAGCTCTACTTTACAATTTAACCTCTAAAATAGTCCCGGTTCCAAAAATTCTGACCTGCTGTCTGTACAAACCATCAAAATACCTTAGAAGTTTCATCATTTCTGATTTCATATTATACCTCCAGGATGGCTTCTCACATCTGAAAGTGGCACAAAAATCCTTAGTCAATCCATGTATCTTGATTTGGATTTCAGGAAATGCACCCTTGGTCGTTATTGCCTCATATTTACCCTTTGTTCTCTCCATAATCAAGTCAGATTTTTTTTAAGCTAATAGAATTATATATCTAATATATGCAGCAAGCATTGAAGCAGATGTTGGAGATACGAAGATGGATAAAGTGCTAACAGGAGAGAAATAGATTAACAAATACAGTCAAGAAAGATGGAAGTATTAACTTCTTTTAGAGACTGTGAATTAATATAACTTGTCCCTTTTCCAATGGAAGAAATCAAAATTACAGCACAAGCAAACTAAAACTATAGCTATCATTTTTCACTCATTAGGTTATAATATCTAGTGGTAAAATTTTATCACTTCTTGGATGTCAAAGAGAAAGAGGGGAGGGGATTCTCTCATCTACTGTTGGTGGGAATGTCATTGTCATAGCCATTTTAGAAAAGAATTTTATTCAAAAAAATTTAATGTTTATTTATTTTTGAGAGAGGCCAAGTGGGGGAGGGGGAGAGAGAGAGAAAGGGGGGCAGAAGATCCAAAGCGGGCTCTGTGCTGACAGCAGCAAGCCTGATGTGGGGCTGGAACTCACTAACCATGAGATCATGACCTGAACTGAAGTTGGACACTCAACCGAGTCACCCACGTGCCCCTATCAAAATTGTGAATCAAAATTGTAAATGGCCATTCTACTTCAGGTATCTCTTGTGGAGAAATACACAAAGAGACCTGTATAAGAAGGTAACTCCAGGGGCACCTGGGTGGCTCAGTTGGTTAAGCATCTGACTTCGGCTCAGGTCACGATCTAGCGGTCCATTGGTTCGAGCCCTGCATCGGGCTCTGTGCTGACAGCTCAGAGCCTGGCACCTGCTTGGGATTCTGTGTCTCCCTCTCTCTCTCTGACCCTTCCTCAGTCACACTCTGTCTGTCTGTCTCTCTCTCTCTCTCAAACATAAATAAGCATTAAAAAAAAAATTTTTTTTTAAAGAAAGTCCAGTATTATTTGCACTACTGTGCAAAAGTTACGTCTAAGAATGAGGTAAATCCATTATCTACCCCATCTACTGCATAAGTGAAATTAAATGAAAATAATTGTTGGAGAATATTAAAATCTGGGACCAATAATGTTAAAAAATTAAAAAGCAGGCATGCATGTACCTGTGGCAAGCGCTGTTTTTCTCCCAAAAGTCATTCCCTACTTCTGCTTCCTCTTGCAAACAGAATGCCTAGAGTTTTGTTTTTGTTTTTGTTTTTGTTTTTCAAGCAACAGGCATATAGCTATGTGCTCAGAGACAGCAGGCCCCACTGCCAGCCCCTGGGATGAAGCATGAACAGTTTTATGGAAAATTCCTCCTTTTTGACAGTGGTCTGGAGGCCTGTGACCCAGTTCTGCCAAGGAAACATTAGGGAAAGTCTGCAGGGAGACTTCTAGGAGAAACTTTCTCCTTTGATCAAAAGGAAGAATCCTGCCAGGAATGAGACTGTTTTTCCCCCATCCCCTTCACTCTGGCTTAGGGTGCTCTCGTGTTGTGAGAGGATGTGGGACTTGAGGTATACAGCAGCTATTCTGCAACCATGAGAAACAGGCAAAGTGAACCAAAACCACACTGACCAAAGATGGGACATCGGTGAGGCACCAAATGGATTCTGAAGCCAGTCAGCCACCTCTAGACATCTTAAATACGTTAAATACCCTTATGATTCAAGCCACTGTTTTTCAGGATTTGTGTCTCGCATGTAAACACATAATTGATTCAATGACAAAGACAGAAACAAAACCTACTAGGAAGATATACATCAAACTATTAATAGAGGCTCCCTTGGATAGGGAGAAAAAAGACAACTTTCGCTTCTTCTTGAAATACATTATTTTCCAAAAAATATATTTGAGCATTGTTTAAGCTAAAAATTAAAAAAAAAAAAATTACAGTTCAACTTTACTAACCACATATGGCCTACATACTTGGGTTCTAATTTCTCCAGTCTTATCTTCATTTTCCCAGAACCTGATTCGTTTCTCTTTTTTCTCTTTACTGTGTTTGGGAAAGCCACTTCAAATCTTCCATGAAAAGACCATATAAACAAAGAAACAAATGCAACAAAGGGTGTAGGTACTATGATAGAAGTTCATCTCTGTCGTGCTAGACGCACAGTATTTGAAAGGCAGAAAATGAAAAGGCAAGGAGGAAGCATCAGCAAGAACAAAGGAAGGGGGAAGAAAAATAGCTTGGCTCCTTCAGGGAAATTTCAAGTAACTCAAGATTTCTGGAGCACAAAGTAAGTGAGAAAGCTGGAGAGAAGGGAAGAGGCTGAGATAATGGGCCTCTCTACCAAGGGAAGGAGCTTGAGTATCATCTTGTACAGGACTGTGGTCACAATGATTATAATGGCAGCAGCTAACATTCACTGAGAGCTAGCTTGCTCTGGGCCAGGTACTGTTCTGAGCCTGATAACGAGCCCTGCGAGGCAGGTCTATTATTACGCCTATTCCATAGATGGGGAAACAAAAGGGTTTGGGAGAGGAGCCGTTGAAGGATTTCAAGCAAGAGTAGCATGTTGAGATTTGTAATTTTAAAACACATCTCTATATATACTCAAATATTTACAAATGAAGTGATACATTTTGGCTTGGCTTCCAAATAACCAGAGAGTGTAGTGTGTGGGTGGGGACATAGAAATCTCCAGGAGCTGATTATTGCCAAAGCTGGGTGATCCCTCCGAAGAAGTTTATTATATTAGTATCTCTCTTTCTGTATATGTTTGAAGTTTTCCATAATAAATGTTTAAAAAAATCCTGGCTGCAGTGTGGACATCCAACTGAAAAGCGGGAAGCAAGTCAGGGGATTAATAGGCGAGAGCAGATTAGAGCCAGAGAAGCCACAGGATAGGAGGAAAAAAAAAAAAAAAGAGGACTTTTTGAGAGCAAAATAAAAGCACTCGGCAACTCCTCTTTGTGGTGGGAAGCAGAGGTAGAGAAAAATCTCAGGTTTAAAGTCAGTCCCAGGTACCTAGCTTAAGTGACTAGGTTAATGGTGGAGGAACTATTAACATTGTAAAGAATACAAAGCCAAGTTTGGGAAGAATGGAGGGGAGGGTGTGGCAACCTGTGCAGTTTGGGATGTGTCAAGTTTGGTGTGGCAGGAGGCCGGGTCTCTGAACCAGTGGCCCTTTCGTAGAAAATCTTTGAGCACATACCCCCATGTAAGCCTATTTGTTTATAAATCATCTACACGATATGTAGCACAAATACTTTATGCACGGCACAGGAGTTCTATTCCTTCCGTCTAATGAGCTGTCTACTGTTAAAGAGTGTGCACACCCAGCCTTGAGGATCAGTGGTCACTGTGAGGATGACAGCGTTAGGGACTGGCATATTCAACCTCTCTGACCCTCGATTTTCCTGTATAAACAAAGTATTACTTTCCTCACAAAGGAACCAGGAGAGTTTTGTGAGATTACATGTACATACAGATGTCGGTGAAAGTACAGGGCCAGGGGCTCAGAAATGCTGTTCCCACCCCACATTCTACCTTTCCCCCACACCTCTTGCCCCAGTCCCCATTTCCTCCTTAGAGTAACAGAAGAGACCATGCTCACGTCTCACGCGACTTTTCTTTGAGATGAGTTTGGAGATGCATGTCAACGGGATGCCAAGAAGGCCTAAGAGCTAGCTGCCTGCAAGTGTGGGCAAGCACTTCCTTCCGTGGGCATTTGCTTGCTTTCATCCTGCCCCCCCCCCACCCCACCCCTTAGCTAAAGTCCAGAAATGCTGGTCACAAGCCCTGTAGCAGGTCACTTCATTCTGTGCAGACTTATGAAGGTCTCCAAGTCCTCACCGGAGACACACACATGCCCGTAAGACTTCTCACCTGTAGTTGGTTCAAACAACAGGAAGAATTTCGATAGGCTAGTAATTCTTTACTTCCCTATTAGTGGGGATAGGGGAGAAATGGGGCAGGTGCACCAGATTTCAATAAGTTGTCACTGTGGGTAAACCTATGTCCCATGAGGCTCTGGATGGCAAACTATCACCTCACACCCCACGACATCCCCCGCCCGGAACAGAGATAAGCCACAATCACACTATCACAGCAAGTGCCAATAAAGAACTGTTAAGTGAGATCATGGCTGTGGCTCTCACCTCCTCGAGGAGTTCGCTTGGCACTTGCTATGAGAAGCAATGAGAGCCTGACTCAAATCCCCAACTCCCATCGAGGGGAAATAAACATTAAACGACAAGACACAGGTTTGGTAGCATTTCTGTCTGTAGAACAAATGCACATTTGTCTATCTTGGAGATTAGAACAGAGAGTTCTTTCCTCTGTCTCTAGCAGAGTATAAAAATGATCTAGAGGTGTTAAGAAGTAGTTAAAATTTCAACTCCTACTTCCATCATTTTCTCTAGAATGGTAAATTCCTGAAAATCTTTACACTCTTAGGAACTGAAAATCGTATCCAAAGTAAGCACATATAAGGCTCGGTATCCGTATCGGAGCTAAACAATGAGGTAGCTAAGAGAGATGGTAAACGGCTGTCAAGAGCCTGGCCTCTGATTACTCACGGCCCAATGCTGCCCTCTAGCACTTCAGGAGAGAATCAACCCTGACAAGCCAACCGGTTTCAGGACTGGACTCGAGCATTTTTACTATGGAAGCAGTTGCAGGGAGGGGGGGGGGGGGGCGGGCGGGCGGGCGGGCAGGGCAGGGCAGGGCCTCTACAATTACACAGCAACAGCCCATCTTAATAAAGGGCGTTTTCAGAAAGACGCCGGCATACGTGAACACAGTTATCTATCGAGCTGCTCTAGGTCATCGCCAGCAGACCTGGCGGGACCTTGAAGACATTGAAGATGCCCTTCACTGAGCTGTTGGCTGGACCAGAGTTAAGTGGGATCTATTAATTCTTTGGGCAGAGTCAGAGCCATTTTTCATCACTGGGAGAACTTCCTCCTCTAACCTGACTCTCCCAGGTGTCCGCAAGGAGGTGGGGTGAAGGCTCTCAGACCTACTTGATACTTCTCGTAAGGAATCCTCCTTAGATACATGGTCTAGTGTCTGCTTTCCCTAAGAAACGTAGGGACTGGTTTAAAGCAAGGTTATACCACAACTGAATTATGCAACCAACTGTCGACCCTGGAACCTAAATTAAATGAAACATTTAAATTGACATGAGAGGGGGTGCCTGGGTGGCTCAGTTGGTTAAGGGTCCAACTCTTGATTTCGGCTCAGGTCACAATCTTGCAGTTTGTGGGATCAAGCCCCACATTGGGCTCTGTGCTGACAGTGCAGAGCCTGCTTGAGATTCTCTCTCTCCCTCTCTCTGCCTCTCCCCCCAAACACTCTCTTTCAAAATAAATAAATAAACCAAAAAATGTTTTTGAACAGACAAACAATACTTCCAGGGAATGGAGTGGCTAATTAGTAGGACACAAGTACCAGGCTCTTATGTGACCCTCTCCCGCAAATAACAATGACAACCACTTGAAGTACCAAGCCCAGGAAAATCTCATTTCCATTATCACCTTTCCAAGAAAACTTGCAAGTTCAAAATTAATCCCATGAGCCCTCACTGCTCTCATCTCAAGCCAACTGACTCCATCGCTCATCAGAACCTCGCTTAGCATGGAGAGCTCTATGCTGGGAAAGAGGGAAATCTTAAGTAGGGTAAACTGTGAAATAGAGTATCTGTCTGTGTTATTTCTGGCTGCAGACAGGTGTTTCCAATCTCTGTGTGGTCTGAAAAGAAATGCATCCAAGTCAGTGTGCTTGTGTGTAGGTAGGAAGGGAAGAACAACTTACACTTGTTTTCAAACAAAAGTTGCTATGTGTTTGTTAAAACGTTTCTGTTAACTTAAATAATACAGCTGGCTCAGTAAATCATTAGCCATATATTATCACACATTCAGAAAGTTTCTGGGAAGATCAAGACGGCTTCTCTTCCGGCTCAACTGGATCTGAGAAAACAGAAGAAATTATACATTTGATTTATAACTGCTGGTCATCAACAAACATGTGCTGGCTATACAGTTTGGGCAGGCAGGAAACCTAGGCTGCTTTCCCCTCTTGGCTGATGTTTTGCTCAACATTAAAGCGATATGCACTCCCACAGTCTCCTCAACATGTAAGAATCTCAGAGAAGACCAACTTAGTCAATTGTGAGTAACAGGCCAACTGCAAAGCTCAACCTCAGAACTACTATATTTCCACATCAAAGATCAAGCCATAGAAAGTGAAGCACGTCTTACTGTTTTAAATACTAGGCAGCAAAACTAATGACCAGCCACTAACTAGCTCTGTGACAAGCTTCCACCAACTAGCCACAGGGCACGCCACTTTTAATTTCTCAAGAAACACATACAAAATAAGAGGGTGTGAGCTCATGGAAGTTACAATTGTATGTGAAGATTGTCATCTCTCACTGTTACATCTAGCCTTTGTGGATTAAATGTTCAGTAATAACAATTTTGATGACCACTACTGAGCAGTATATTAGAGATCTGACCTCAGAAAGAGAGAACCAGACTGTTGTGATTTGGGATAAAAATTCCCAGGGAAGGTTCAGGTCCAGCTGCGCTGCTCCTGATCTACTTCCATCCCGCTCCCCTATCTAAAGATACAGCAACCCTGGGGCAAGGAAACAAAGGTCAGCTCATGTGGTCCCTCTGCCAACTGGCAGCAACGGGTGTAACCTTAAAACCTGAAGAATCAATAAAAAAGGATTTGCTTACTTCATATAATCTCTTTAGAAGTCTGAGTAATGGTGCAACCTGAAAAAGTAAAAGACAAATCATCTAAACAAACAACTTTGTGATTACCCACAGTATGGTCAATCAGATCACAGAATGGCACTGAAGAAGCATTTTTGGGGGGTAAAAAATGTATTCATAATCATTCTCAACAGGCAGCTAGGTTAAGACTCCTCAATGTGACATTCTGAAGGATCCTAAGGCTACTACCTCAGGTTTTACTAAAAGCATCAAGCTTGCTCCAAAGCATCGAATTGGAGTCTTTGAAATACCTGACCAGCCACACCCAACACAAAGGTTGTCAGTCCCACACACTTGCTAGAAACAGTCTCCCCACTCAGCAATGCTCTGGATAAAATGTGAATGGCCTCCGGTGCTTAAACTTCAGAAAAGAAAATTCAATTAGATAAACCAAAGTTTTGGGAGAGAATTTGTAAGTGCGGTAGGAATCTGCATTCTTGAAAACCCAAACTGAAACAATCACCCCACAAACGACTGCAAGCAAGTGAGAATGATGGAATGTACCAACCATTCCAATGGTGGAATGATGGAATGTGTAACCATCTTCCTTTCTGAACAGAACTTGAGACCCCATTACTCTTTGCCATAACCTCTCTTCACAACTATCTCCTTAAAACTGATTTACATTTCTCCTCTTCTTCAAACCAGATTCTAGGTCTGTGGAAGCAGGCCTTCCCTAAAGCATACAAACATAAACACAGGGTCCTACACACATTCGCCACCAACACAAGGGAGAAGGGACAGGGGGCTGTGATGGAAGGCACTAGCTTCCAGCTTGTCAGCAACCCCAGAAGAGCCACCTTGTCACCTGCATCTCTAGCAACTGTGCAGTTAGATTTTATTTGTTCCCACCTTATAACCAAGTGTGTTGAGTGCAGAAAAGAACCTGGACAGAATGTAACTTTTAGACATCTCTGTGGCTGACATTCTTATTTACAGCTCACAGCTACAGAGAAAGCAGCACCTTTTCCAAAAAAAAAAAAAATCACTTATATCAAGTGAAGTAGGTAGTGAATTAACAAATCAACAAAGGTCCATCTAGACATAAGGCACCAAGAAAGCCGCAATATTATTAAAGTGGCTACGCTGGGGTGTCTGGGTGGCTCAATCGGTTAAGCAACTAACTTTTGATTTCGGCTCAGGTTGTGATCTCACGGCTGGGGAGTTTGAGTCTCATCAGGCTCTGTGCTGACAGCGTGGAGTCTGCTTGGGATCCTCTGTGCCCGTCCCCTGCTTGTGCTCTCTCTCAAAATAAATAAATACGCTTAAAAAAAATATTAAAAACTAAAGTGGCTACTCTTCCTTGACTACTGCCAAATAAATAAATAAAGTTATTTTTAATTAATAAATAAATCCTCAGGCGAACTTTTCTTCTAGTCACATTTTATGGTAGAGAAATGCATTTTGTTAGATAATGAAGAGGACAGTCAGGCTAAACACTCTACAATTAATAATGTATCATTGTAGTTGATTAAGACACTGCGTGTCAAGTGTAGAACTGGGAATGTAACAAGAGTATCTCTTCATACTTTCAAAAGAACGTTATGGGTATTTCTGACGTTTAAACATAAATAACACCCACCTATATATCAGGGCTTTGCCTTTTTCGTTCCCCAAGGCAAAGTACCCACTTCTGGGAGAAAAATCCATGGTATGAACAAGAGAGACTGTCTTCTTTTTAATGACGGGGAAGTTTGAAAATACCGTACAGGAAGGAAGGTGCACCTGTAGGAAATAATATGAAGCTTTAAATCACAACAACTACAAACTCTTCTTTCTTAAATTTTAGTCTTCATTCTACCTGTTTGCTGGAACAAAAAGTTCATTTTGATTGTAGTACACATGATGTACAACTCTCGTAATGGAGCAGTGTTCTGAAATTAAAATTTGGTTTTCAATGTGCTATTAACCTAGAGGGAAGGGAGGGAAGAGAAGAAAGCATTTCTTTGATGCTTCTAATGCACCATCTAGCATGGCACCTGCCAGATTCCAATGTTTGCTGACTAAATAAATGAATACACTAAAGTAAAAAGTCAATAGCAGTACTCAATAATGCTCTAACTTAATGACCACAGTAAACAATACTCAAATTTGGTCACAGGGAACAGATACTTTAAATGTTACAAAGAGTCTGATTTTATATAACTGAAGCCCAGCAAAGTCATACGAACTCTTCCAGTATCATATAATCTCCTTTCCATACTTTACTTTTCTGCTTTATGATATATTCTCTGTCTTTTTCAATCTCCTCTCAAGGAAGACAAAATCATGGAAACCTGGTTTGTCAAGTGAAAACTGTGTTCTGATTTAAAGAGAGATGAAACGCTCACCACCAGGCCTAAACATGAGGGGCACTGTCTCTTTCTCCAATAGACTCCACTGTTGGGGAAAATGAGCCAAGTCCAAGATCGATGCAACCAGTCCTCACTCGATTTGTGGGTAAATAAAACCCCAGCATGGAAGCAGTTACCCGAAGTACACTAGGATTTTTAACAACTCTCACTTTCAAAGATTCTCCAGCTCTTCCAACAAATAGAGGACCTTAGTGTCCCAGTATGTGTGGAGAGCCCTCACTCAGCTATTTCCCTTTGGCAGTCTGTCATCCTCCACACTTTTAAATGAGGCTTTAAACCATCCAAACAAGGTGATTTCGTAGACGAGCCTCAGGTAAAACCCAGTGATAAACACATTCGTCTGTGGAACAGGTTTCAGTGAGTCACTTATTAGGCCCTATTCCTTCTGGTATATACCTATTGACCATATTGTCAAGAAAGTAAAGCTTACTGCGGATCTCCAAGCAATTTCAATTATTCTCAACTTTCCCAGGAACCAGGTTCTGCCTGCACAGCACGGCATCAATGCACAGGCATTAGTGCTAATGAGAAGTGGTCTTGACCCATTAAAGCTAAGAAGCTGGCAGACTTGATCCGAACTTGTAAACTTCTTAAACACCACTCTTTATATAGGTTCCTTGAAAAATATATTTAAAAAGAACAACGACAACTTAAAGCAGACTAATTATTTTAGGAGAAGAGCCACAATATGAACATTGCAAAATCTTTTTACTCTTAGTTTGGAAATGTGGAAATTATATGCATTTTTAATAAGTGGTCTGGCTTCTCAATTGCATTTTGCTTAGGCCACTGTAAGTTTGCATCCTCTAGGCACACACCAACTTTGAACAGGTGATCCAAGGCATCACAGGAGCAAATCAGGAAGTAACTACTTCCTACGAGCGCCAAGAACAGAACTGTCCTATACCTAACTTTGGTCTCCATCCTATGTGTCACCTGGTACTTTTAAACCGTGCTCCAGACGCTTGCTCATTAACTTTGCTGGCAGGACTTTGAAGTCTTTTGTGACTCTTCCAAAATAAAATACACCAGAACCAACCTTTCTACTTCAATGACTTTTTTTTAAATATAATTCATTGTCAAATTGGCTTACATACAACAGCCAGCACTCATCCCAACAAGTGCCCTCTCCTCAGTGCCCACCACCCACTTTCTGCTCTCCCCCCATCCCCATCAATCCTGTTTGTTCTCTGTATTTAAGAGTCTCTTATGGTTTGCCTCCCTCTCTGATTGTAACTATTTTTTTCCCTTCCCTTCCCCCATGATCTTCTGTTAAGTTTCTCAAGATCCACATATGAGTGAAAACACAGGATATCTGTTTTTCTCTGACTTATTTCACTCAGCAGAATACCCTCCAGTTCCATCCACATTGCTGCAAATGGCATGATTTCATTCCTTCTCATTGCCAGGTAGTATTCCATTGTATTTGAATGACTTCTTAAAGATAATTATATTAAATCATGCTTTTTATTTTCTAACCTAAATTGGAAAAAGCAGTCTCCTAATTTGGATTCAATGTAACTTCATACTTAAGTCAACTCGTTATTACAAACAGGGAGCTCACTGTGGGGCAAAAATTGGGGCACAAGACACATATCAATTTTTTAAAACTCATGTCCACCAGACGGGAGCTGTTTATTTTTGTAGCTAAATAAAAAGAAGAGAGTGCCAGAAACACTATGGTAAACACACACTCTTAATAAAGTTTAAGATGTAAACGGTGTCGCCTTAGATGCGGTACCCTCAGGCAACCAAAAGCCTACACAACCGTATACAGTGGCCATGACTTCACACAAGAGGACCGTGTGTTTTTCCAATGGAGGACAGACACCAACCTATCAACAATGTATTTTTATATTTTATCTCCTGTATTGACTTGATTCTCAGGAGCAAAACCACGTTTACAACAGTCTCCTAAGAGACTCACATGTATGTATCTGTGAGGTCCCCCAGTGGACTCTCTCACTGCATTAGCACTTTCTTCTCAGACCAATGGCTCCCACCCACATGCTTAGACATCAGCTGTGTTCTAACCTCTCTTTACGGCCCTTGTATCCAAAACTATAGGTGAACTGTTAATGAAGAAAAAGCCCATAAAAACCCAACCTCTTTACCTCAGAAAGTTCCCTTTACCTCCAACACTATTTCTGTCATCACATTTAAGGGCCCCAGTAACAAAATTCAACAAGTGAAAAGCTCACTCATCCTTAATTTAATAGATAACCAGTTCCACAACTTTCTACTACATCAAAGATTGTAGATGCAATAACAATTTAACTTCTGTGTCTCTTACTGGTGCAATGGCTTAGATTTATATTCACTGCTTTGTGCTGGGATAACAGAACTGTTTGGATCATTATAAGAGACTGCATTTAATGATACTAACGCTGTTTCACCGAGGCATTCTGAAGCTGCTATGCCTGGCTACTTTCCATTAGATATTATGGTTGACTACCATTTAAAAAATGGGATTTGGCTGTTACTAATGAATTCCTTGTGTGATTTTGCCACAGTAAAGAACCATAAATGTTGCCATGATCACTGAAGCAAACTAGGCAGAACTAACTACTAGGCGTCTTGCAGAATATATTATGTCAACAGGAGATAGATCCCATGGTTTTCTAAAACAATTTACTACCATTAAAATGATAAAAGGTTAATGTGTGCTAGTCCACCACTCCCATTAGAGGAGTGGGGATTTTAAAGCTGACTTGAATTAGAACCTTCTCATTTATCAAACAATTCATTCGACACAGAGGCAATAAAACACAGTGCTGTATTTTTTCACTCTTTTCCAACAGAATTCTTTCTTCCTTCCAAGAAAATCTTATGCAGAATGCCAATATACAGCACAGATCAGAGCAGAGCTGCTCTATGTGATACAGGCAGAGCTTGGCCTCCTCCTTGCCCCACTTGCCATCTCAAGTTCTGCACACGTTCTAAGGGTCAGAGGATTTCAGATGGAAAACCATGAAAGTTCTACGAAGAACGGAGAACCCATAAGCACAGTTCTGCCCTTTACTAGCTGCTGACTTTGGGGGAGTTAATCCTCTGAGGACTGTTATTTGGCTCAACATTTTTGTGAGAAGTCTTTATAAATCTTTGGAAACTATACGCTATTACACTTGGTCGAAGCTTTGCTAAGTCAACAAGGTAAAAATAATAGTTTCTGTAAAGTGCTTATAATGCGATAGCATACACGTAACAACACAAGCCAGTGCTGCCATTCAAAGCTCTGTGCCATCTGTCTACCTGGGGCCTAGAGCAAATAACTGTGAAATGAATAAAGAAACTGGTTCTGCCTGAAGAGTAGGAAACTTCACAGAGACTCGATGACATTTAAAATGGGCTCTGAGGTGGGGCAGAAAAGAGTTAACACAGACCCGAGGCTGCTATCCTCAGGAAGGCATGCTCGCACGGACGACTCTTAGATCATGTCTGGGAACTTGACTGGTAAACAGTTTCCCTACACTGATGTGACATTTTCCCTAAATGATAAGGATGGCTCACCAGGCCTCAAGCATTTGTATAATGCGGTTTCTGCTCAACACCTGTCTTTCCTTCTGGGAGCCTAAAATCTGGGTACATGTTAGGCAGAGTGTAGCTACGTGATCAACCAGCAATAAAAACCTTGGGCACGAAGTCCCTAATGAGGGACTTCCCGGAAGAAAACACCAAACACATGTGGTCACAACTTGTCAGAGGAATTAAACATGTCGTGTGTGACTCCACTAAGAGAGGACTCTTGGAAGTCTGTGCCTGGCTTCCTCCAGACTGCCCCATGCACCCATCCCTTGGCTGGTTTCGCTGTGTATCCTTTCCCCGTAATAACTCTTCACTGTGAATAAGACCATATACGGAGTTCTGGGAGTCCTACTAAATCACCAAACCTGGAGAAGGTCCTGGGGACTCCTGGCACAGAGGCATATTCACAAGTAGTACTGAGCCCTTTAAATTGCAATCTTTTTACATAATTTATTTTCAAGCTCAGTTTATTTTCAAAATGTAAGAAAATCATGCTTTAAGAAGCAGAGATAAGGAAAGAAAACTGTAGAAACATGAAGAATTTGCCTTAAATACGTTCCTTAGTACAAATTTGGTGGCTACTGTGCATCATTTCTACAACCACACCCAAAAGCCACAATCTAGTAATGTCTACATCCAAAGAAGCTACTCTTTTTAAAATAACCCAACACTCCCCTTTCCTCCCATCCTTCCATGCCTTCAACTTACATTTTAAGATTATTAATAATGTTTTTAAAGGTAAAGACATATTACCAATCTGACTGCTTCTTTCATTTCTTCTGAAGCAACTGCCAAGATTTCTGTAGTAGGATTGAAGGTCAGAGAAGTAACGCCTGTAACCAAGTTCATTATAGCTTTTATCGGCTTTGGGTTTATTTCTTGGAGACAAGAATCTTGATTGTATATGTTTACCACTCCACAATTAGAACTGCAAAGAGAAAAGGGAATAGGACAGATTAAAAAAACAAGCAGAAGGGCTTTCACAACCTAAATCAATACAGACTGAACCGCACAAACTGGTTTTTGCAGGAATCGTATGGTCTTATGTTACAAAGGGACCAGGGCTGAAGAGTACATCCCAGGCAAAAACTAGACACATTCTACCGGTTCTACTGCAGCCTTCCTAAACTCTTGTTAAGTCTGACAGCTTTTCAACTACGAGCTAGAAAACCCAAGAAAGCACAGACTCTCCATTATTCATTCCTTCAATAAACACTCACTGAATGTCACCTTTAGGCCAGGCACCAGACTTAAGTGCAGAGGTGAACAAGAGAGACCAAGCCTGCCACTCCCACAGTGTGTACGGCCAACCTAACATGCGAAAAGTGTGCCTGAGAGCTGTCCTTCCCCTATTTAGAGCGCCTCTTCTTTTTCCTTCTATCATATTTGTGGGAACCGTCAAAACGGCCGAGTAGCAGCTGTAACAGCAGGTCTCTTCATTCTACTCTCCCGGGAATATGTCCACTCTGAGTTTACAGAAATATTCACCAGCAACAAATTACACCCAATACTCATAAAAAGTAAATCCTGACGGGGTGCCTGGGTGGCTCAGTCGGTTGAGCGTCCGACTTCGGCTCAGGTCATGGTCTTGCAGTTTGTGAATTTGAGCCTCGTGTCGGGCTCTGTGCTAACAAACAGCTCAGAGCCTGGAGCCTGCTTCAGATTCTGTATCTCTCTCTCTCTCCCCCTCCCCTGCTCATGCTCTGCCTCTGTCTCTCAAAAATAAATAAATGTTAAAAAAAAAATTTATAAAAAAAGTAAATCCTGACAACCTTACCATTAACAGAATCATTTCACAGACAAGAACTTTTTTTTTTAAGGTTTTTTTTTAAAAAGTTTATTTATTTGCTTTGAGAGAGCAAGCGTGAGAGAGAACAAGAGCCGGGCAGGGGCAGAGAGAGAGGGGGAGAGAGAATCCCAAGCATGCTCCGTACTGTCAGCGCAGAGCCCGACTCAGGGTTCAAACTCACGAACTGTAACGTCATGACCTGAGCTGAAATCAAGAGCTGGACACTTGACCAACTGAGCCACCGAGGCACTCCGAGACAAGAACTTTCAGGAAAAGTTTTGACCTCAGTGTTCAGACTACCTCCTGCTATGGGCACCACTTATAAGGAACAAGGATAAAGGACTTGCAATACGTACTTAATTCAAACTTTATCAGCAAATGCAACACAAACTCGAAAGATGCATTAAGTCACAAGAGTGACACATTAAGTCACAAGAGTGACACACACGCATTCCACGAAGTGTGTTCTCATTCCTACCAGACATGTACCAACTGCCTACACTGAACCAGATACGATGCATGAACAAGACCAATTCAGTTCACACACGTTCTGTAGCCTGAAACGACAGCCAACCACACAAACAGTATGGTAGTGCTTTCGAGTCTTCAAATTCCTTACATACACATTTTCTCACTCGATCCTAAGAACGCTTTCAGTAGAGCTAACCGCATGTAGTCCATACTAACCACTCAAGAGACACCACATACATCCTTGATTTAATTTTGTTATGGACTGAATATTTGTGCCCCACCAAAATTCCTATGATGAAACCTTATTTTATTAGGAGGTGGGGCCTGAGGGAGGCGATTAGGGCATGTCGGTGAAGCCCTCATGAATGGGATCAGGGCCCTCCTAAATGAGACCCCAGAGGCTCTCTCCCTCTTTCCATGCGAGGACACAACAAGAAGTCGACAATCTGCAACCTGGGACAGGGTCTTCACCAGCACCCAGTGACAGTGGTACCCTGACCTTAGACTCCCCGTCGCCAGGAATAGAAGAAATAAATTTCTGCTACCTAGTCTATGGGGGTCTTTACAATGGCAACCCAAACTAAGACAAATTTCCTCTTCTCCTTATTGTATTTTTGACTGGGATCAAAATGTCTATTCACTGTACTTATTTTACACCAAATCTCTTATCTTGCTGAAAACTAATTTACAGCTAAATCCACCTTAATTAAGGACAAAAAGTTATAATCCATACGGCTCTCTTCTAAATATCAACTTTAGATCAAATCTTACCATCATGAACATCAGAGGCTCCTTATACAATGCCTATTCATTCTTATTTGACTATTGCTTAAATTGATGGAACAAAACTGGCACACGTTAACCATTTTGATGTATGGAAACTTACTTATAGTGGTATTTCTGCTCAAAGACCATAACTAATTCTAATATGCCACTGAGAGTGGGTGGTATTTACTGAATGAGAACTGTGTGTCCAATAGTATGCAATACAGGAATACAGAATAGCAAAAGGAATTTATCCCAGAAAAAAATATATGTGCATAAAATAGCCAGAAATACAAGAGGATACATAACACAGCACACTAAGCTCTATATGTGACCCAGAACCTCGAAGAAAGGAAAAATCAGCATGAGGTGAAGCGGCAGCCAAATGAAGTTTTGTGGAAGACAAAGGACTTAGGCTGGGGAAGGCAGACATGAAGTGAAAAAACAAAACAGAACAGAACAGAACAAGGTATCACAGATAAGGAGGAGAACAGGAACAAACAGAGAAATAAGCATGCTTACTAGCTTACCCCCGAACTCGTAACTAAAGAAACAGACCTGATAATTATCCTTCCACCCACAACCATAGCTGACTGGCAAGTCACACACAACCATAGCAGAAGCAAGTTCCTGAATCAGGGACAGTAAACCCATTAGCAGATCAGCAACCACAGAGTCCTGGCCCACAAAAATCTCCACAAACAGGAATGGTGGCAATTAACCAGATCAATATTTGTCTTATGAATTAGGACTGGGATGGTGATGGTGGTAGTGGTAGTTGGTGTCAAAGCTAAAAGACACAGAGAGGCGCCTGGGTGGCTCAGTCGGTTAAGCGTCTGACTTTGGCTCAGGTCATGGTCTCAAGGTTCATGAGTTCCAGCCCCACGTCAGGTTCTCTCCCGTCAGCACAGAGCCCGCTTCGGATCCTGTCCCCCTCTCTCTCTCTCTCTCTCTGCTTCTCCCCTGCTCTCTCTCTCTCTTAAAACTAAATAAACATTAAAGAAAAAAAAAAGACATTTAGAAAGGGCACACAGGGGCCACAAATAAATTAATATTATGAGCAAGAAGATATCGTAAGGTAGAACAGTAGTTATCAACCAGGAACAGTTCTGCCCCTGGGGGGACATTTGGCAATGTCTGGAGACAGTTTAATAGTCACAACTAGGGGGACACCTTAGCCAAGGATGTCCTACAGAACTTAAAGCAAACAGGTTGAACACAGAACTCAAATGCTCTCCTCTGTTGAATTCTCTAAGACTGAACTCTACCGATTTTAGTCTCGTTCTCAGTTACCCTTTCTCCACGGACTCTTACCCCAAGGTTCTCTTTGCCACCTGCCTCTAATGTCTCACTCACCTTATTTATGGCCACGGGCCACCCGTCTCCTATCACGTCCAAATCAGCATCTTTATGCCACACCACACTTCTACCTGCCTGTAGACATTAATGCACCTCTCCCAACACCACTCCTCCTTCTCCTCATACAATGACAAGTCCACTCTTCTGGCCACTCAGGCCTGCAGCCTGAGAGTGTCACTGCTTCTCTCCCACCCCAATTTTCTAAGCAGCTATGACATACATCACAAACATCACTTCCTGTCTCCCATATTCCCGCTCCCACTGTCCCCAGTGACGGCCCCACCCAGGTTATGTCAATGACTTCAAGGCTCCCTGTACCTCTGCTGCCCCCTAAAGGCTGTCATGGGAATTATCTACTTCAAACCCCAAAATTCAGATGTGACCAGAATTCTCCTCTCTGGAAAAAACCTTGGTGGTTGCTCTTTCCACTCAATATAATGTCCACACTCTTTGACACAGGGTAAAAGTTGTCCCCTTCCTGCTTTCCTTTGTGGCCTAAGCCCTCAGGAGTCATCCATCTGCACTCCACTCAGAATCCAAACCAGAACTTTCTCACCTCCACACCCTTCCTTTCTACTTCCTGCCGTGCCTTTCTCTGAACCCTACCTGGCCCTCAAGTGCTTAGCTGGAGTGCCAATACCTACAATGACACCTCTCCTGATGGCCCTTACAACAGCCCTCACCATTCCTTACAGTCTTTTATTTTTTGAGAAACAGAGAGAGAGAAAGCACAAGTGAATAAGGGGCAGAGAGAGAGAGAGAGAAGCAGGGCTTGAGCTCACCCAATGTAGGACTCAAACTCATGAACCATGAGATCATGACCTGAGCCAAAGTCAGATGCTTAACAACTAAGCCTACCAAGCACCCGTATTCCTTACACTCTTAAGAAATACCATCTCAACTGCAGACCTCATGATGACTTATGATGTACATGGATACATGTGTCCCCACCATGGGACCACTAACTACGTCACAATCCCTAGCTAAATGGTAAATGTTTTTATAAATGAGAAAACCAAGGCAGAAACACATCATTGAATAAAACAGGTTTTCCTCACATTGTAAAACATCTATGGCTTGAAGATTCTCTAGATGAAGTAACATGAAACCCACTTCATATGTTCAATGGGAATGTTAAAATAAAAGAACTATTAACTCCAGGCCCTAAAACCTAATGAATTTCGTATTTTTCTGGAGTCCTGAATTATCCAGTATTTTTTAAATATAAAATCCAAATATTGGGGAGTGGCAGCATGGAAAGAACAGTGAACTGGGAACCAGACGAGCTGGGTTCCAGATCCAGCTCTACCAATAATCAGTTTAATGAGTAACAACCAATAAACAAAACTAAAATTACCCAACTCTTAGGCCTCAGTTTCCTTACCGATCAAATGACTAGATTGGACTCGCACTGTCTACACCTTTCTGTGACGGTGGGAATGCTCTGTATCTGCACTGTCCTAGATGGAAGCCACTAGATGCACACAGCTCCTGAACACTTAAAATGTGGCTAGCGTCACAAAGGAACAAATTTTTATTTTAATTAATTTAAATTGAACTAGCCACATGTGGCTAGTGGCTACCATGATGGACATGCAGGATCAGACTACCATACAAAGATGAAAGAAAAACTTTTGTTTATTTAGCTTTAAGTTACAGAAGACTAGCTCCCACATTCTTCAAACCCAGAGAGGTTGCTGAAATCACAAAAATCCTGAAGCAAGTCTTAAGCTAAGGGTTTAAAATCCAGATTTAAGTAGGAGAAATAGCAAGTCAAGGTCATTTAGAGACTTAAAGAGATAAAAGATAAAGCTATGTAAAAGCTGAAGCACCGAATGGTTGAAGCCAACTTTCCAAAGGGATTCTATATTGGCACAAAAGGATTCATACACAAGACAAACTGGACTATAAATGTTCTTCTTGTGAGATTTCTTAATTAGCAGAACTCCTAGTAACTGTACCTTCATATATTTAAAAACATGAACACAGAGAGGTACACCTTTAAAAAAAGGCAGCAGCATGGTTAAGAGCTCAGGCTTTGTAGCCAGATGTGGGTTGTAATGTTGGCTCTACCACTTACTATTTGTGTGACCTTAACCAAGTAATTTAACTCACAGTACCTCGCCCTTCTCCACCTGTAAAGTGGCGACAGTAGGACCTATACTCTGAAGTAGAAAATGAGAAATAGTTTACGTATGAAAAATATATGTATACACACATAATATGTGTATAGTTAACATACACACACATACACACGTGTATAATTACATATGGAAAACAACAATTCTTGGCACATGGTAAATGCTGAGAAAACATTTGCAAGTAAGGGGACCCTGGGTGGCTCAGTTGGTTAAGCATCTGACTCTTGATTTCATGAGGTCATGACCTCATGGTCTATGAGTTCGAGCCCCATGTTGGGCTGTGTGCTGACAGCACGGAGCCTGCTGGGGATTCTCTCTCTCTCCCTCTCCTGCTCGTGCTCGATCTTTTTATTCTAATTATTATTCAAAGTTTGAAATTACTTAAATGGGAACCATAATAAAAAGACAATTTTGTGTATTTATAAGAAGTTGATGAAGAGTAGAATCAACAAATCTCTAATCACCTGATAGGACTTTGATCTGAAAATACAGAAGTACATATTTCTATAGCGTTCGCCTAAAATTCTCAAAATGCAAAGACCCCAAAGTGGTTTGTAGCTTGCACCCCAAGTAAAGGCAGGAGCCTAAGCTAGCGATCTGTGCCACAGCTGCAACAGGAGACACTGGCAATTTCCTCATGGTAAGCACAGAAAATAAAATAAAACAAAGGAGATTCTCCAAGTCACATTATGAGGTCATTTGAATTTGGTGAGGTCATAAGGGCCTCTGCACACAAAGGGCTGTCACACCTCTTTCCCATTCTTCAATATACAGTGCTTTGTACATAGTAGATGTTCATATGTCTATTTCTTTTTTTTACTGATGGACTTCCGGACCAGCTAGGAAGTCACAGAACACTACTGCATTTACAGAAGATGCAGCAAAGGTACGATTTAACCACAGATTCCACCCAGTGGAGTGAGAGAGGCACTGCACCTGAAAAAGTAAGACCACAGGCCTCCAGACCCCACTCTGTCCATGTTTTCAGTGGTCTCTGACAGAACGCTTCAGAGCATCAGTCCCTGTCTACAGAATGAAGGACAGTCCAGAGATCTCCCAAGTACATTCTAACAATGATGTTGTGTGAATTAACATCAAATTTTCTAAAAGTATATAGCACTCCTTACAGGAACAGATGCCATAAAAAACAGTAATATAAGTGAAAAGAGATCTCTATTTACAGCATACTCAGCTTTCCTACTGCTCTGTCAGAGCAAAACTGCAAAGCAAAGAAAGCATCTACTTTCTGTCAGGACAGTGAATGAGAAGAATTAACAGATACAAACAGATGAGTTTTTAGATCAAAGGAGTTAATTCCTAACAGCAGGAGCCAAGACAGAGGAGTTTCACACCAGTACTAGCAGGAGGAGGGAGAGGGCAGGAGAGGGCAGAGAGAGGAGAAGAGAGGCAGAGAGATGGGAAGAAAGGGGAGGAGAAAAGGAGAGAAAGGGAGCCAACACCTCACCAGTGGGGCTCTGCCTCTCCTGCCTCTGGCTTCTCTACCACCAGTAACTCTTCCCCAACCTCCCTAGTAACTCCAGAAATTCCTCTAAGATTAAGGCCCTGCTTTAAGTATAACAATAACAACCTAATTATGTTCTTGGACCAGGCACATCAGAGTTCCATTACACTGAGGGCAACTCAAATCAGTTTAAACTAGTATTAGATTTTTCCTATTTGGGTCCTTCAAAGGGCCCAATGAATAAAATAATAAAAGTGATTCAAAAAAGAGAGGCAAACTCTGGAGAACAGTACGGAGGTTCTTCAGAAAGTTAAAAAACAGAACTACCCTACGACCCAGCAACTGCACTACTAGGCATTTATCCACAGGATACAGGTGTGCTTTTTCGAAGGGGCACACGCACCACAATGTTTACAGCAGCATTATCAACAGTAGCCAAACTATGGACACAGCCCAAATGTCCATCAACTGATAAATGGATTAACAAGATGTGGTGTGGGGCACCTGGGTGGCTCAGCTGGCTAAGCATCCGACTTCGGCTTAAGGTCACAGGTCAGGTCATGATCTCACAGTTTGCAAGTTCAAGCCCTGCATCGGGCTCTCTGCTGTCAGTGCAGAGCCAGAGAGCCTGCTTCGGATCCTCTGTCCCTGTCTCTCTGCCCCTCCCCTGCGTGCTCACTCTCTCACTTGCTCTCTCTATATAAAATAAAACATTAAAAAAAAAAATAGGTGTAGTGTATATACACGTATGTGTGTATATTCATATATATAATCAAGTATTACTCAGCCATTAAAAGGAATGAAATGTTGCCATTTGCAATGACGTGAATGGAGCTAGAGTGTATAACGCTAAGTGAAATAAGTCAATCAGGGAAAGACAAATACTGTATGATTTCACTCACGTGGAATTTAAGAAACAAAATAGATATGGGAGAGGGGAAAAGAGAGAGGGAAACAAACCACGAAGGAACTTTTTTTTTTTTTGGAGAGAGAGACAGCAAATGGGGGGGGGGGGGGGGGCAGGGAGAAGGGGAGAGAGAGGATTCCAAGCGGGCTCCAGACTGCCAGCACAGAACCCGACACAGGCTCAAAATCATGAACTGTGAGATCATGACTTGAAACGAAATAAAGAGTCAGATGCTTAACTAAGCCACCCAGGTGCCCTAAACCATCAGACTCTTAAAGACACAGAACAAACTGAGGGCTGATGGAGGGAGGTGGGTGGGGGATGGGCTAGACAGGTGATTGGCACTGAGGAGGGCACTTGTGATGAGCACTGGGCACTGTATGTAAGTGATCAATCACTGAATTCTACTCCTGAAACCAATGTTACACTGTACGCTAACTGACTAGAATTTAGATAAAAATTTGAAAAAAAAAAAAAAAAAAGGCAAGGATCAGAAAAACACTAACTTTTAAGTGAAGATCATTTCTGGGCAGTTCTGCTTAAAATTACTCAAAATTAGTATTTTGACAATGCTAGTCTTCGCTTTAAAGGAGCTTCATTCCCAGAAGTTGTGCTTGCCATGACTGCTGCCACAGTGCACACACTCTCCACAAATGCTGGGCTCACACTGAGACAGCCCTCCCTACAGGTGTCACAGGGGTGGTGACTAGGGAGAACACAGGACAGGGAGGGGCCTTCGTCTAGGCCTTTATTTCGGCTGGGTCTCCAAGCTCCACAGCCTGGTCCCACTTTCCCTTCCTCCAGGCCCCAAAGGTGACCAATTTTCAAATGGTGGTGGGCATGTTCCCCAATTTTAACCCTGAAGGGAATGAGGTGAAAAAAGAATGGGGAATATGCTGTGCTTCCAGATCGTAAGACCCGCTTCATCTCTCACTCAGGGAGGATTTGACTGAAGTGGTGTCCAGTCTAAGAAAGTCATAAAAATCCACTGTTGGAAGCTCTAAAGTTACAGGTGCTAATGAGTGGTTTGGTAGGTAAGATGATTTAGAAACACAGGTAAGATGTATCCAATGTCTCCTCCCACCATGCAGCTTTAGAATCAAGTAGGAGAATAGCGTCATCTTTTCCCGAGTGTAATAACCATTTTTTTCCCAATGATAATACAATAGCATGCTCTAGGTAGTATTTTCGAGGTGTCTACGATATTAACAAACAGTATTGCTAAGGAACATATATTTGCTTTATACCACTAGCCAGACAAAGAAAACTATGCCTTAAGGGGCACCTGGGTGGCTCAGTAGCTTGAGCGTCTGACTTCAGCTCAGGTCATGTTCTCAGTTTGTGAGTTCAAGCCCCACGTCAGGCTCTGTGCTGACAGCTCAGAGCCTGGAGCCTGCTTCGCATTCTTGTCTCCCTCTCTCTCTGCCCCTCCCCTGCTCACACGCTGTCTCTCTCTCAAAAATAAAGATTAAACAAAAAATTAAAAAAAAAAAAAAACTATGCCTTAAGTATCTTCAAATTTAACTTGTTCTGTATCCTTGTCAATGGCAAGAAAACTAAAACACCAAGAAAACTTGATGTGATCAAATGAATATTTCAAATATAAGAAAAACTACAATGATATAAAGAAGTGCTATATTTCTTTGGTAAAGAGCCGGTAAACCACCATTACTAAACACTGCATTAAGAATGCAAAAAAAACTGGGTCTACTGATTTTCTATTACTGAACAGTTTATAAACAAAACCACTTAAGCATCATGCAGTATATTCAATTCTTTAATATTTTCTCATTAGTACGATGGGATTGAGGTTATAAGAACCTCTCTTTACCTACCCACAAGCCACATACTGTCCATTCCTAGATGTGGCAATGCTTAATCCATATAAACTGCCTTCATCAACGAATCTGTTAAGGCACTTTCTAGAGTTCACATCCCAAACATAAACTTCCCCATCGCCTGAAAGAAAGAGCCAAAAGGGTTTGGTTAATGTTGCTTTAAACTTGAAAGCCAAGTGAACTGACCATTCATTCTTAGCCACACTTTTTTTTTTTTAATTTTTTAAAAATGTTTTTATTTATTTTTGAAGGAGAGACAGACAGAGCATGAGCAGGGGAGGAGCAGAGAGAGAGGGAGATGTAGAATTTGAAGCAGGCTCCAGGCTCTAAGCTGTCAGCACAGAGCCCAATGCGGGGCTCGAACTCATGAACTGTGAGATCATGACCTGAGCTGAAGTCAGACGCTTAACTGACTGAGCCACCCAGGCACCCCCTCTTAGCCCCACTTTAACAGTACAAGAGACTACAAACAAAAACTCCCTATAAATGTCCTAGGTCTAGAAAACTGGCCTAAAAGGATTCCTTGTATACATTTCTACATGTAGAAAATGCATCCTCAAATAGCCATTAATAAACAGTATCTTTAAGTTTAGAGTGAAAACCACAAACTCTTGGCTTGAGTTGAGCTTTCAGACAGAACTTCTACATTTCACTCAGATGAGTTATTAGAGCAAAAAAACTTAAAATAACAAAAAACAAAATACTTATCATAAGTTCCAATATCCATCAATAGGCAGAGCACCTATTTGTAGGGTAAGTTGATTAATATATCAAACCGATGATGATGGCAATGACAGAGAAAGCACAAAATAAACTGACCCAGACCACAAGAAATTTATAATTTATGATACATACAGCGTATCTATTACCAAGTCACTTAAATGATAAGAAACGCTAACTGTGAACAATAAGCACAAATAGTTTAGAGAAAGAAGAATATGGGTAAGATCAAGGAGGATGTTAAACCTGAAAAGAACACCAGTATTTTCATGATAGAAATGACCATCGGGGCACCTGGCTGGCTCAGTCAGAAGATCATGCAACTCTTGATCTCAGGGATCATGGTTCGGAGCCCCACACTGGGTAAAGGAATTACTAAAAAAAATAAATAAACTTCAAAAAATAAAAAGAAAGGACTATTGCCAAAATCAGTCCTTATTCTTTTTTCTCTCTCCTATAAGCACGATACTGATGATCACTGTCTTCTTCATACCCATTTACAGATTTCTTTTTTTTTTAATCTTTATTTATTTTTGAGAGAGAGGGGGAGGAGCATGGGGAGAGGGGGGCAGAGGATCCAAAGCGCACTCCGCACTGACAGCAGAGAGCCCAATGTGGGGCTTGAACCCACAAACCGCAAGATCATGACCCAAGTCGGAAGTCAGATGCTCAACTGACTAAGCCACCCAGGCTCCCCATTTACAGATTTGTATAATGATCCTACACTCATCTCAAAAGTGTCTCCTCACTCACCCATTTCATCTCTGTCTTTCCTGCGGATACTGTGCTAAAGTTCACTTTTCTATACTCTTCTCCTCCCAATGAGAATTCAATTAATCTCACTGTTTCAAATATTTCCTTGACAAAGATTTTCCAGGCTGGCATAAGGTTTAGCTTAAGCAGTAATAAAATATATTTGGAAAAACTGAACAAGGTCAAACATGAAATTCTTTGTGTTTGCCTGTACAGTAATGTTACGATAAAGGAAAGCATTTACAGATTAGCCCAGCTAGCAACACACTAAAATGGGAAGAGAAGGGATTGATGGCAGGAAGGTCATCTAGATGTTACCAAAGCTGGACTTTTGATTACTTGTCCCCCTGCTCTTACAGGACCTTTGTTATAGAAAATAAGACCTCCACAATCATGACCAATGTTGTAAATACTTCACATCTGCACCTAATTCACATACCAAATTTCAGTATCTCTGACCCTCCACCTCTTCTCCCCGACTCTGGCCCCCCAGGATCCAAGGGCCATTACATTAGGAACATCACTCTGAACCAGTATTTATTCCTTACCTCTCATGAAATCTATTACGACAATAGTTGATTAAAAAAATACAAACGTGACTAACTCAACTTTGTGAAAGTTTGATTCTAGGACAAAAACAGAATATGGCAGAAAACATGAATATACACCTTGCCAAAGAAGACATCCAGATGGCTAACAGACACATGAAAACATGCTCAACATCACTCATCATAATGGAAATACAAATGAAAACCACAAAATATCACCTCACGCCTGTCAGAATGGCTAAAATTAACAATGCAGGAAACAACAGATGTTGGCAAGGATGCAGAGAAAGGGGAACCCTCTTACACTGTTGGTGGGAATGCAAACTGCTGTGGCCACTCTGGAAAACAGTATGGAGGTTCCTCAAGAAACTAAAAATAGAATTACCCTACAATCCAGCAATTGTACTATTACGTATTTACCCAAAGGATACAAAAATACAGATTCGAAGGGGTGCATGCACCCCCTAATGTTTATAGGAGCATTATCAATAGCCAAACTATGGAGAGAGCCCAAATGTCCACTGACTGATGAATAAAGATGTGGGGTGTGTGTGTGTGTGTGTGTGTGTGTGTGTGTGTGTGCATATACATACATACACATACACACACATACTGGACTATCACTCAGCCATCAAAAAGAATGAAATCTTGCCATTTACAATGACGTGAATGGAGTTAGGGTATTATACTAAGTGAAATAAGTCAATAGGAGAAAAACAAATACCATCTGATTTCACTCATGTGGAATTTAAGAAACAAAACAGATAAACATATGGGAAGGGGGAGGAAGAAGAGAGGGAAACAAACCACAAGAGACTCTTAATGACAGAAAACTATGGGTTGATAGAGGGAGGTGGCTGGGGGATGGGCTAGATGGGTGCTGGGTACTAAGGAGAGCACTTGTTGTGATGAGCAGCAGGTGTTGTATGTAGGTGATGAATCACTCAATTCTACTCCTGAAACTAATACTGCACTGCATGTTATCAGACAATAAATTAAAAAAAAAAAAAGGAAAAAAGAAACACAACAAAAATTAAACAAAAGTTAATGCCAATGTTCATCCTTTTTTTAAAAAAAGCTTTTAAAACTTTTTAATCCAGTTGTAAGTCAAGTAGATGTACTTTACAGCATGGTGACTATAGTTAATAACACAGAACTACCTATTTGAAAGCTGCTGAGAGTAGATCTTAAAAGTTCTCATCACAAGAAAAAAATTAACTATGTGTGGTGACAGATAACCAGACAATGTGGTAATCATTTTGCAACATATACAAGTATCAAATCATTATGCTGCACACCTGACTAGTTTAATGTTATATGTCACATTACACCTCAAAAAAACAACAACAAAAAAACTAATGCTATATTATCAAGTGCTCTTAGCTGAGGTATAGCAAAAGTTCTGCAAAAAGGCCCCACAGAGATTGCAGAGTAAGTACTGACACAACCATCCTGATGCCTCCCCCTACCCAGCAGCACGAGCTACACTGAGATTAGTATGGCCCCAAGATCCTGTGGGAAAGGGAGCAAGAGTCCAAAAAGGCACAGGATGATCAGAAAGGCAGAAGAGCAGGAAAGTGCAAGATTAGAGTCTGTCAAGGATGACTGACAGCTGGCCAACTGCACCATAGAAATGTCAGAGGGTGAGCTCTGAATTGTTTTCAATCAATTATGAAGAACATTCAAGACATTATCCAAGTGAAAAGGTACTGTTAAAAGAAAAAGGGTAATGATTGTAAGTAACTTTCAAAAAGAAAGGAAGTCTGAGAATGAATCATTTTTTAAATAAGCGTTTTCTTCCCATCTTCTCCCCTAACATGTTAACATGGTTAAATATGGTTAGCCCCTCACTATTTTAAGTTTGTTTATTTATTTTGAGAGAGAGAGAGAGAGAGAGAGAGAGAGCGCGCGCAAGCGTGTGAGTGCAAGCGGGGAACAAGCAAAGAGGGGGAGAGACAGAACCCCAAGCAGGCTCTGCAGTGTCAGCATGAACCATGAAATCGTGACCTGAGCCGAAATCAAGAGTCGGATGCTTAACCTACTGAGCCACCCAGGAGTCCCGGCCCCTCACCGTTAACATGCTAGCATGTTAAATGTGTAGCCCTTCACTGTCACTAGTCAGTAAATAAGAAGGCAAATGGGGGGCGCCTGGGTGGTTCAGTCATTTAACCGGCCAACTTCAGCTCAGGTCATGATTTGTAAGTTGGAGCCCTGCATCAGGCTCTGTGCTGTGCTGACCGCTCAGAGCCTGGAGCCTGCTTCACATTCTGTGTCTCTCTCTCTCTCTGCTTCTCCCCTGTTCACACGCTGTCTCTCTCACTCTCAAAAATAAAAATAAACGTTAAAAAAAAAATTTTTTTTTTTAAAAAGGCAAATGGTAATGACAATCCTAAAAATAAAAAATTACTTTCTTACTAACAAAAAAATGTCTAAAATCAAGCACTGTTTTTGGTTAAATCTGAAATGAAACATATCCAAAGCTTCAAAAAAGCTTTAGATGATCATGTCAATTAACCCACCTGAAGAGGCATACATTCTCTTACTATCTGAAGAGAATGTGGATGCTGCAACCCTTCCATTAATTTTCATGCTGCCAATCAGTTCTTTAGTCTGAAAAAACAACAAACATTACTTATCAAATTGTTAGGTGGTACACAGAAGAATCACACTGGGAATAAAAACAATGTAGGTCTGTTTTGTTATACCTATTTGACTTTGTTTTTCCCTATAGTCAAAAGTTCTCCCCAAGTCCTATTGTTGCCCTCTGCTTGAGATGATTCAAGACCATCCCTCCACTAATGTCTTATCCTAAAAGAACAAGCAACCACCAATAAGCATTCACCTTCATTGACAGCAAATGAAGATATCCAGCAACACCATTTATCAGCAAGAAGGACCCATCTGGAGAGACTTCAAAGCTCCTCACTATCTTCTCTTTCAAGCCTAAGAGAGGAGATGAATCAATAAGGATTAATATGATTTTCAGTAACATTATCTTTCACTAGCAACTGAGAGTTCCTTACCTTCTAAAATAAAGAGTGCCTCAAACTAAAAAAAAAAAAAAAGCTAGGCTCAGACTCTGAAGAAGTCTGACCCCATGCATCACTGAGTATGACCCAAGTATAAGGTCATTACAAAATGCTCACTTTTCTTCTCTGTCTTGGTTAACATTCACCATTTGAATGACAGGCTAGAGATTCAGCTCTCCAAACAGTAAACATAACAACTAATTTTCCAAATGTACACAGTGACATCTGTAATTAACTAAAAGGATAAATTATACTTCTTTCTCACAAAGTTCATTACCAGAAGAGAAATACACAGACATCAGAGACTGCTAAAACATAGTAACATATAGAAACTAGTTGTTGGCCACCTACTAAACATCCCATGATGAATGAGTCCAGTCCTTAACTTTGTGATTCCAAAAAGGAAAAAAAGGAAAAGAGAAAACCACGAAGTGTCGTTGTATTCAAGGGTCGATCAGCTTCTCAAAATGTGACTCATGTAACCAAACCACATGAGCTAAGTATATAAACCAGAGAGTCAATTTACTTACTTACAAAGGGACATGTTCCTTTTCCATGCCTAAAAGATTCAGATTACCCATTCAAGAGACTCTTTCCGACAAGACTGCTTAGTGAACAAACTTAATAAAAAAGTGCCTAATAGAAAGGATACCTAAAGAATAGGTACAACTGGGGGAAGGGAAGCAAGTGGCCAGGGGGATAGAGCAGACTTTTCATGTCTGCTCTTTCCTATGTATTGGATTTTTGTACATTTGAATGTATCGTTTAGTCAAAAAAATATTATTTTTTAATCGTTTTAATATTTATTTATTTTTGAGAAAGAGAGGAGACACAGAATTGGAAGCAGGCTCCAGGCTCCAAGCTATCAGCACAGAGCCTGATGTGGGGTTTGAACTCACAAACTGTGAGATTATGACCTGAGCCATAGTCGGGTGCTTAACCAACTGAGCCACCCAAGCACCACCCCCCGCAAAAAAAAAATTATTTTAAAAAACGTTTGGGGCACCTAGGTGGCTCAGTCAGTTACGCATCCAACTCGATTTAGGCTCAGGTCATGACCCCATGGTTGTGGGATTGACCCTCACATCAGGCTCTACACTGAGCATGGAGCCTGCTTGAGATTCTCTCTCCTTCTCCCTCTGCCCCTCTCCCCGGCTCACGCTTTTTCTCTCTCTCTCTAAAATAAACAAAATGAGGGGCGCCTGGGTGGCTCTGTTGGTTGAGTGTCCGACTTCAGCTCAGGTCATGATCTCACGGTCCGTGAGTTCGAGCCCGGCATCAGAGCCTGGAGCCTGCTTCGGATTCTGTGTCTCCCTCTCTCTCTGTACCTCCCCAGCTCATACTTTGTCTCTCTCAAAAATAAATAAAATAAAATGAAAAACATGTTTTAAAGTTGCTAAATTAAAACATTAATCAAAATAAATAAATTTAGAAAAACCTAGTGAAGACCCTTGTTCCCCTACCAGAAAATGCTGGTTTAGCAAGCTCCCACAGACTACTTCTACCCTTTTAACAGTCTTTATCCAGATGGTTTACAATCCTACAAACTAGGCCTCCTACTCTAATCCTGCCTCCACAGACTATACCCTATATTCCTTGATGGAAATCAATCCAGATACATATTTCCAATTACTGGAGTTACTCCTGCTAGGGATGACCAGTCTTCTTAACTATGAACCTATTCCTACCTAGGGTCATTTCATCCCCAAATCTGGGCAAACTTTAGGTTCTGACTACCGTAGACAGAAAACAGCTCTAAACAGAAGGAAAATACCATTACATGATGAAACAGGGAGGGAGGCTGATTCTAGCACAGTGTGAGGCTGCAGGTGGAACCCTTTCCCCCCCAGACCCAATCCTACTGACACAAAACTGGGCGGAAGAAATGCAAGAGAAAACTAAAAAGCCTACAGCTGAGGGCCACCAGACCATGGAAGGATATGGACTGCACATGTATCATCAGAGCAACAGGGAACAAAGTTCCCTCATACTGTGCAGAGAAACCCAGGGTGGCAAAGTGCCAGCGGGCTCATTACATAGGTGGCTAGAAGATCTTATGCATTTAGCCTGAGTAAGCTTGCTGTTTTGAGGGAATTCAGGAGAGGGGAGTGTCTTCCAGAAGGAAATACTGGACTTAGAACAAATAAGGATAGGTAGCTGCTTTAGCAATTAATTGGAAAAATAAGAAACACAACTATATTTTCATCCAAAACTTGCAGTATACTAGCTATATGTATACAGTACTTTAATTTTAACCTCAAAAAAAGTGATAATAAATGCTAATATCAATACTGCAATTGCTTCTTACAAACGGTGAACCTTCCAAAACAGAAACCAGATAAAATTTATAACATGGCCTTAAGAAAGAAGATACGCTTTAAAGGTGTCAGATATAAATCTTTTTATAGATCTGTGAATGAGATTTTTAGGTCAACTAATAAGCAACTGATAAGAAAAGGAAAGGCCAATTTAATTATAATAGTGCCAAATTCCATAGGATGGAAAGTGGACTTCGCTGTGATCTGTCATCAGATAAATGATATGCTGCTCCAAACAATGGCGGCAGTTACCACTGAGCATTTACCATGTGGCAGGTGCTAATTTAGGAGCTTATAAAAAATTATCTCTTTTGAACAAACTGAAGGATACCAGAGGGGAGGGGAGGGTGTGATATAGGTGATGGGGATTAAGACGTGCACCTGTGATGAGGACAGGGTGATGTATCAAACTGCTGAATCACTGTATTGTACACCTGAAACTAATATAACACAGTATGTTAACTGGAATTAAAATAAGAACAAAACACGGGGCGCCTGGGTGGCGCAGTCGGTTAAGCGTCCGACTTCAGCCAGGTCACGATCTTGCAGTCCGTGAGTTCGAGCCCCGCGTCAGGCTCTGGGCTGATGGCTCGGAGCCTGGAGCCCGTTTCCGATTCTGTGTCTCCCTCTCTCTCTGCCCCTCCCCCGTTCATGCTCTGTCTCTCTCTGTCCCAAAAATAAATAAACGTTGAAAAAAATAAATAAAGTTCTTTAAAATAAATAAAATAAGAACAAAAAATAAAATAAAAAATTTTTTAAAAAGTATCTTTCAATATTTAGGACCCTCTGTTTCAAAGAAAGAATCAAAATGGCTGCCTGACCAACTAATTTAATTCCCAAATCGTCAAATTCCTTATGCGTTTACCTGGAACAAGATATCTCTCGTAAGAATTACCCTTATAAATGACTCAACAGAAACGGTTTCTGGAATCTGAACTAGTAATCTGGGGTTCTCAAAATTTTTGTGTGTCAGTCTCGTGAAGCGTATGATTCCCCCTCTCAAAATAACAGTTGTTCAAAACTTTCATAACCGAAGGAAATGCTAAACTTCAGTTATAGGTTAGTGAAAATAAAGACGTAATGTTTTTCCCATCTGATTTTACATACCCCTGAATTCTATCAGAATTTTGAGAGTCCGTGGACCCGACATTATGAACCCCATCAGTTAATGGAACTATCAATTCAAAATTCTTCAGAATGCACCAATTCTGCATTCTTCATTTTTCAAGCTTGCATTTAAGACAGTGAATGAGTTTGGTGTGCCTGGGTGGCTCAGTCGGTTAAGCGACCAACTTTGGCTCAGGGCATGATTCACAGCTTGTGAGTCTAAGCCCCACGTTGGGCTCTGTGCTGATGGCTCGGAGCCTGGAGCCTGCTTCGGATTCTGTGTCTCCCTCCCTCTCTGCCCCTCCCCTGCTCACGCTCTGTCTCTCTCTCTCAAAAATAAACATTAAAAAGATAATAAAAAAAAAGACAATGAAAGAGTTCTGAGGTGCATAAGTTTGCACATTCTAACCAGTCAGCAATTTTTCTAATTCTAGTGTCCTTAGTTTCTTGAGTTATTTACAGTTTTATAGTAATAGACTGAAAACAGTGTTCAACAACCAACCCCACCAAAAAAAAAAAAAAAAAAAAAGTTTAATTTATCATTATCACCATTAATGCGCCAAGTTACGCTTACTGAGGAAAGAGGAGGGGAAATATTGAGAGCAAAAGATAAATGCCACGTCTTAGAAGAAAGTTAGTGGTCAGATCCACACTCCTGTGCACCAACAGATCCACAGTAACCATCACTAACTGCATGTGGGCCAACCCTGGGCTTGCTTTTCCCAAGAAGATGCAAGGCAAGGATGGACAAAAGCCCATTCCTTTTCATAAGTGGAATAATAAGTAAAAACACTAACACTACGTGTTGTTTTCTGCTACAACATGGGGGGACTATTTAAGGCTTTTCAACTCAAAGTGAGGTCCATGGACCAGCACCAGCACCATCAACTAAGAGCTTGTGAGTGATGCAGAATCAGGCCCACCTCAGACCCACAGAACCACAATCTGCACTTTAACCAGATCCCCAGGTAATTCATATGCACATTAATGTCTGAGAACCACTGGTTTAAAGCATTCTTAAACTAAGAATCCACTGAAGGTGTCTGGAAACTTAGGAAACAGAAGACTGGGAACACTGAACACAAACACCATAAATGTTTCTAAAGCTGGCCTTGTTCACTTGGAACCATTAGTAGAAAAAAGACTACACAGAGTCACCCCGGTCCTTTCCAGCCCCAAACATACACGCAGTCTAACAAGGAGATGGTCATGGGGCCACAGCGCTGTTCACACCACCTCTCAAGACTTAAAATGCTAACGCAGCCAACCTCACTACGAGGGAAACCAAAGTTCACAGAGGGTTCATGACTGCGTCACTGCATTTTGTGGTGATGTGGGTCGGGGCATGCAGGGGAAGAATGGGTAAGGCAGAGGAAGATAAATTTTCACCTACAAGATTTTTTAAATAGTCTTTAAAATATATCACAACCTCCAAAAATAGTGCTTTCTTTTAAACGTAAACCAAAAATCTATTACAGACACTGGAAGAACAAGAAGAGTATCCAAATTTCCTGACTACCAGAGAGGAGAAAGTTTATCTGAGGACGTGGAACTCAGGTTTTCTAGCTCCCAGGCTTTTTCAGCTGCATAAATTGCTAATTTTAGAGCCAAGTATTTGCAACTGCTTTTCTAGTCTGGGGGACATATGTTTCCAAATTATGATTTTCCTGTGAGTGCTCAATAAAAAGTTCCCTATTTTCATTCAAATGTATCATCTCAACACAATAACATTTCCCAAATACCAAACTAATGGCACTCTTTTTAAGAATCCTATGGGAAAGAAGTGGTTGTAAATTCTGTTAAGTGAACTCAGTCGTGGGCTGGCAGGGAAGGTGTGTGACCGGCTGCCTGTTCAATAGAAACCTTACCTCTCACTTGATGCACAGGAATTAACTTTCCAGCCAGCATATCATAAACATAAAGAACCTTGCTGTGGATACTCGTGGCTAAAACCTCTTCTCCATTAGCACTAAAACAAGCCTTATAGATTGGAAACTTTTCCAAATAGATGCTCTGGATTTTAGGATTTGTTTTTCCATCAACCTACAAGGAAATGCAAAACATTCCTTTTGGTTATTTCCACAGACTGTATCCTGGGAGTCAATACGTCTCACTACAAGTTTTTCACGTAAAAACGCATACCTGAAACAGCGATATGGCATTATCTAGAGCAGCAACCATCACAACCTGCGCACGAGGATGGAATTGCACAGACGAAATCCTGGCTGTAGTAGGACGTTCTGCGTTAGCATGTTGACAATTCTTAATCTGGGGAAAAATAAAGCTGGAATTTTATCAGTTCAAATAGGGTGACATTACCTTCTTCAAAGCATGGAGGAAAAACACAGTAACATAGCTTATAACATAGAACAAAGTGCACTGGAACGGTAACCAGAAGACCCCAGCCCTACCAACTAGCAAGTCATTCTACTATGCAATGATCCATTTTTACCATCTTTCAAGTGAGGGGATAAAATCGTTATGGTCTTAGAGCACCAGGATACAGTCATTTCCTCATGATATACCCATAAAGGTTAGGAGACTTTGACTTCCAGGGGTATTTTACTTAAAACTCTAGCGTCTACTAGAGTAACGTCTAACGTTACTCTAGCGTCTTTGCCATCATGGCACAAAATAAGAGGCACTATGTAATCATCCCCATGGTTCTATAGTTGGCATGGACAGCTTATGTTCTCCTCTCAGCATACATGGTTGCTAGTTTAAACTATTTTTTTTTTTTTTTTTAACATTTATCCACTTTTTGAGAGACACAGCGTGAGCAGGACAGGAGCAGAGAGGGAGACACAGAATCCGAAGCAGGCTCCAGGCTCTGAGCTGTCAGCACAGAGCCCGATGCGGGGCTTGAACTCATGAACTGTGAGATCATGACCTGAGCTGAAGTCGGACGCTTAACCGACTGAGCCACCCAGGCACCCCAACAGGGTTACTAGTTTAAAGCAGTGATGATCCTGGGGCACCTGAGTGACTCAGTTGGTTAAGCGTCTGACTCTTGAATTCATCTCAGGTCATGATCTCATGATTCCTAAGTTCAAGCCCCACATCAATCTCTGTGCTGTCAGCTTGGGATTCTCTCCCTCCCTCTCTCTGCCCCTCCCCTGCTCGCTCGCTCTCAAAATAATTAAACATTTTTTTAAAAACTCAATTATACAAAAAAATAAAGCGATTACTATATGGATGTTTTGTTTGTAACAAATGAAGTTAGATTTTTGTGTAACTGCATTTTCAGTGGAGGTAAATTTACCATATGAAGAGCTGAATGAATTGTCTTCACAAGGTGGGGGGAAACACAATCTCTGTCTCCTAGTGATTTGCCATAATAGGGTTCCCTCCCCCAACTAAAGCATGCCACCATTTTATAATGGGGAAAAATACCTATGGCAGAGACGGATCTGGTCATTTAACAGACACTTAACTTAAGCACTGTGTTGGGTAGGCATGTCGTTACTGCAATGAACAAGTTAGATACAGTGATGAGTTGGAAAGTAATTAACATAGACCACTTCAGACAAGCTAGCCAGGAAGGATGTGTCATCTAACGAGGAAGGTACAAATCGATTGGCCACCAGCAGTATTTAAAGAACAGACACTCAGGAGGAAGAGTGAAGGTGTGAGGCAAGAAAGCATTTGGTATGTTCAAGAAACAGAAAGAAGGCCTAGGGAACTCGGGTAGGAAATAAGGGGAAAACTTCTAACATGACGTTTCAGACGTAGGCAGATGCGAGATTATGAAGGGCAGTGTAGACTGTGACAAAGAACTCAGAAGTTTTCAAAAAGCAAGGAAAAGTGACAAGACTGAGGTTTCATTTTTTGAAGACCCCCCTGGCTCCTACTAAAGGGAGAATAAAGTGAAGTGGGAAACCAGTCACGAAGCAAGAGAGGACAGGGCAGGAACCAAGCTAGTGCCCGTGGAAATGAAGAGAAACCCAAAAGGAGAAATCAAACACAACTTTCAAAAGATCCCTGGGGATATAATTTGATCTTCTTGACCATTTCTGCAAAATAAATAACAGCAACACATTTAATCCCACAGATAACACAAATCCATACATTTGTAACAGGAAGCACACTGGGCGGGAGAGACCCAACTTCACCAACTCTCACCTTTAAGATTCCTTTAGGAAGAGAGGTTGATGTGGATATGAAATTCCCAGTCCTTTGCAACAAATCATCTTCATCCTCTTCACTTTCATCTAAGTCAAACAAACCCACAAGGCTGATCTTTAAAATCAATGAGATGGCCAGTACCTTCCACAAACATCTGCATTCCAAACTTCAATTCCCCCCCACTCCAGCCTCCAATCTCAATCCCTTTATTTAAGCTGCAATTAGTAAAACAGCAAAATAAATTTGAGGGTGGGGGGATAACAGAGAATTCAATTATATGGTTAAAATAAAAGCCTGACTCTGGAATGAAAGGTACACATTCACAGACAGTGACTAAAACAGGATGGGAAAAAAATAAAAGTCAGTATTCAATTTAAAAAGGACAATTCACAATTACAGCCAAATTGGCAATAAGGTAGACAGCAGATGTAGCTTAATTCACATGAAAAAAGATTAACACTTTTAGTTGTAGGAGAGATCAAGGTCAGCAAATTGTGTATCAGAACTTCAAAGAGACCTAACAGGGCTGATTTTTTCCTGATGATTCTAGCAAAGAGAGCCAAGAAGCTGGGCAATAGTTCCAAAACACTCATGGGGATGAGGGCAAAAACCAGCACTAAAAGCCCTCTGAGGTTCTGAAGGGAGTCTAATAAACCACCAGGCTTCAGCACGGGGCCATAAAAGGCTACATACACCGAGGATCAAGGGTGAAATGAAAGAATCATAATAAAATCCTCCATAAACTGAAACACAGCTTTGAATCCTTACAATCTCTCACTGGAGATGCTTGGGACTGCTAGTGCCCCTTACCCAGCCTCTACCCAGAAACAAACATACGAATTCTCTGGAGAAAGATATCTTCGTCCTCTTATTAAACAACAGTATTCTTTCACACACAGTGTCAACACTCAATGAGATACAACTAGGTCAATAATGACAACATAAACTAACTTGAATGAAAACCTAAGGAATAACAGATAGTCTCCATAGGAGAGCTAGATAACAGATTTTCAGACACAAACTTCTAAAGGAATATGTTTAGTATGTTCAAAAACAATGAAAGACAATATTCAGACTTGAACCAGAGAAATGGACTATTAAAAAAAGAACCAAATGCAAACTCTAGAACTAAAATATACAGTAGTTAAAATTAAGATCCCAGTGGTCGTTTTTAACAATATATAAAAATTAGATGGAGGGACAATCAGTGGTCTAGAAAACGGATCAGAAAAAAATATCCAGACTAAGGTACAGAAAGCAAAAAGGACAGAAAATGCAGGGGGGGAAAAATGACACATGTTTAAAAAAATAAAAACATTTAATATACATGTAATTGGTATCCTAGAAGAAAAGGAAGACTGGAACAGAAACAATGTTTGAAAAGGCAGTCGAGAAGAATTTCCAAAACTTAACAAAAAACGACATCAGGCCAGATTCAAAAGCATGGTGAAGACCAAGCAGGATACAAAGCAAGCTACAATGATCTGGGGGGTGGGGGGAGGAAATAAACAAACAAAACAGCAACAATAAAACAATCCATAGTATCAAGGAATTACTGTTGCTAAATTTTGAAAGTCTATGACAATAACATTGTAATTATGTTTAAAGAGAAGGGTACTACTCTTTTAAAGACAACCAATGTAGTATTTAGCAATAAAAATAACGTGTTGGGACAACCATGATGATGGGGTCTAGTCATCACGGTGCCAGTAAGAAGTATACCTTGGACAAGTCACTGTTACCTCTTTGAACCTCACTCCCCTCATCTATAAAGGAAAGGTATAAGGCTGGGATATCTCAGATGGTAGCAGACTGGCTAATTGCTGACCTAACCCATTTCTTTTTTTTTTTTTTTTTTTTTTTTTAATGGGCACAAAGACAAATTACATTTCCACTTAGTATGGCAATATGACTGAGCTCTGGCCAATTAAATCTAATTCAAGGTATCATGTACCTCTTCCAAAACAGGCCAATAAAAATCTCTTTGGGATGAGCTGCTCACTCTTCCCCTGTAAGATGCCTGGATGTCAACCTCTTGGGCAACTTTGAAAAACCCAGCGTGTAGTTGACAGAACCTCTTGGGTCCCTCCCTAAAGGACACTATCCCCTTCTCACCTCTGCATTTTACATGCATGAGAAAAAAATTTCCAGTGGATTAATCTCCTGAGATCTGGGAGGTTTTCTGTTTCAACAGCTAGCATAACCTTATCTAAAATATTCTATGAATGCAGCATTCTAAAATGGATAATAAAATTACATTTCATCTAGAAGGGCAAACTGGTGACCAAGGGTGTAGAAATCATTCAATGCAAAAAAAGGTTAAAAGATAAGAGATGTGAAACTTGTTAAAAAGCAAACTTGAAAATACATTTCTCCAATAACAACAGTTTTACATTAAGTAGAGATAAGAAACACTGCATACTTTTATTTCTAAGTTTTTTAAACTGTACACTTTTAAAGAGTAGAACTACAGAGTATAAGGAGGTAAATTTCAAAATTGGGGCAAAAATTTTATTATTTAAAAAAAAATTTTTTTTACTGTTCTAGTTTTGAGAGAAAGAGAGAGAGGGAGAGTGAGAGCGAGCATGAATGGGGGAGGGGCAGACAGAGAGGGAGACACAGAATCTGAAGCAGGCTCCATGCTCTGAGCTGTTCACACAGAGCCCAATGGGGGGCTCGAACCTATGAACTGTGAGATCATGACCTGAGCCAAAGTTGGATGCTTAACTGACTGAGCAACCCAGGCACCAAGGAAAAAAAAATTTAAGTATTTATCTTGAGAGAGAGCATGTTCCCGGGGGGGGGGGGGGGGGATGCAGAGAGAGGAAGAGAGAGAATCTCATGCAGGCTCTGTGGTGTCAGCACAGACCCCAACTCAGGGCTTGAAATGACAAACCATGAGATCATGACCTGAGCTGAAATCAAGAGTCAGACACTCCACCAAATGAGCCACCCAGGTCCCCCAAAACTGGAAAAAATTCTAACAGTTAGTTCTTAAAGAGGAAAAAACAGTCCAATAAAGAGTACATTATCTGACATGTTTAACCAGAGACTAAATTACCATCTAACAGATGCCGTAGAGAAGATTCTCATTGTGGATAAAATCAGGCTGTATCACTAAGATTCCTTCAACCTCTAAAAGTATCTGGCTGGAAATCAGAAGGTAAATTCTGACTTAATAACAGATTGAGTTTTCTTTTTTTTTTTTTTTAATTTTTTTTTCAACGTTTATTTATTTTTGGGACAGAGAGAGACAGAGCATGAACAGAGGAGGGGCAGAGAGAGAGGGAGACACAGAATCGGAAACAGGCTCCAGGCTCCGAGCCATCCGCCCAGAGCCTGACGCGGGGCTCGAACTCACGGACCGCGAGATCGTGACCTGGCTGAAGTCGGACGCTCAACCGACTGCGCCACCCAGGCGCCCCGATTGAGTTTTCTAACAGAATTACAGAAAGCTGGCTCTTTATATGGGCTCCCTGTACTGGAGTATCATTAGGACTGGATGCAGGGGGTGGGGAGGATGTGGGGGGGGGAGGTGATGGCAATCGAACAAAAGCTCATCAGAAATCAAGGATGCTAAGGAAAGAGCTCCTACGTTATGAGGGAGAATATACTCTGGACTCCCTAAAGGATTTCCAAAGTCAATTCCAAGACTAAAATGTGTAACTCCAAGCACACAAATCAAATCTTGGTAAACCATCCATATTTATAATCTCTAAACTCAAGGATCTAAAAAGGAGAGAGCAATTACGGTTCAAACCAAACTTAAAACCTGGAGTTGAAAAATAGGTTTTTACAAAGTGACTAATCATCTGGGCCTGACCTGACATGTGCTCCCTAGATATCCCATTTCCTAGTAGAAAGCTAGATTAGCTGCCAATGTCTTCAGAAGGGGCTCTGAATGAAGAATAACAGTCATCTTTCCTTAATCCCATAATGCAATACAGTTCTGTTGAAAATGAAACATAAAATTCATCAGTTACTGCCCATACTATAGAGAACACATGATAAAATGAGTCTTACGCTATTGTGAAAAGGCTTCCCTCAGAGAAATGGCAGACTTCGAAACCAGACATTTCAGGGAAAAAAATATATATATTTGAAACACCAGGTTTTAACGAGCCTCATGAGAAAGCTCAAATAACAAAACAGGAACAGAGACTTATTTACTAACTTAAACAGAAATATCAATACTCACCATCTGAAGATGTTTTCCGCTTCTTAGTCTCTGCCCAGGCAGGTACTCCTCCCATGGCATGCTGGAATCTAAGCAAAAACACAAAAATGAAATTCTGTGGCAACTAATAAATGTTCACAGAGCTTGAGACATTTAAATGGTATACATTAGCTCACCCGTTAGAGCATGTATAGAATCTCTGCCAAGGAAATTATCTTTAAGAACAAAAGGGCAACTCACACAGAGTAGTCCCAACTTACTTATTCAGGAAACTTTCATAAACCTCCCTAACCATATAAACTACTCTCAGATATAGGACACCTAGATAAATATTTATTAGTTACTTTCATCTGGTTACATGGTTGCTCACTTGCTCATATCAATGCATCTCAGATCTTGGGACAAAGTAAAAGCTCTTTGTGATTACAAACCAATGCTACAGTAATAGAGTACTTGATAAAACACATCTGAAAGAAAATGACCAGGTTGGTAAGAACATACAAAACACAATCAACATATCCTTTGAATAAAACTGGAGCATTTCACTCTGGAAAAAGTAAGTTTAAAGAGAAGCATGAGAAGCATATTCTAAAGGGCTGGTTTTGGGAAGAGTGCAGAGAATCATTCTAATTGTTTAATGCAGAAATATAGACAAGGCCACCAAACTCAGCCTACTGGCCATAAACTAAAAAACTAGACAAAATATATGAAACTGTTTTCCGATTGGACAACAGGCAACAAAGGATTGTGATCCCTGGGAGGAAGGAAATAACAAGGTGAGCACTTCTATCCCAGGAATTTTACCCTGAAGACAATTTTGTGAGACCCTGGCACAGAACCAATGACAAAAAGTCAGACTTAAGAGGAGCTAAGAAAATTGGAATTTGAGGGGCAGTGGACAGAAGAAAAAAAAGAGCTCCAAAAATCTGCACAGGGGTCCACAGATATTTTTGCTGAATAATAAGCTGCACATTCACAGGATGAAACTCCATGAGGTCAGGCAAAGAACTACCACGGAGCTGTAAGTTGCACAACACCAGAGATGAGACACTTGAGTTCCAACCCATCAAGGGAAGGTCCTTATTGAAAATTCAGGGCATTCAGTAGAGATGGCAGAGAGGTCATACCTTAAAAATGGAGCTAAACCAGCCTAGAATAAATGCTACTCTACAAGCAAGCTAAAAAAAAACCTTGAAAGGATCAAACTGATCTCCAAGCCAATTAATTGTCCACCAAGACAAACCCATTAAAAGCACTCACTCAGGGCGCCTGGCTCACTAAGTCAGTAGAGCATGCAACTGTGAACGTGGGGTGGTGAGTTTGAGTCCCCCATTAGGTGTAGAGATTACTTAAATAAATACTTTAAAAACATAAAAAAATATGGGGGTGCCTGGGTGGCTCAGTTGGTTAAGTGACCAACTTCGGCTCAGGTCAGGATCTTGCAGTTTGTGACTTCGAGCCCTGCGTCGGGTTCTGTGCTGACAGCTCAGAGCCTGGAGCCTACCTCATGTTCTGTCTCCCCCTCTCTCTACCCCTCCCCTGCTCACACTCTGCATCTGTCTCTCAATAATAAATACACATTAAAAAAAATTTTAAGTAAAAATAAAAAAATGAAAATAAAAACATAAAAAAATATGGGGCGCTGGGTGGCTTAGTTGGTTAAGCGTCTGACTCTTGATTTCAGCTCAGCTCATGATCTTAACAGTTCATTGGGTTCTGTGCTGATTGCATGGAGCCTATTTAAGATTCTCTCTCTCCCTCTCTCTCTGCCCCTCTCCTGCTCACTCACTCTCTTTCTCTCCCTCTCTCTCCTCAAAATAAATACTCATTCAATAATCATTAAAAGTAAAATCCAAAACCCAGACACTGACCAACATTCACACTGCCAAAAATCCAATCAAAATTTCTAAACACGCAGAGAAGCAGAAAAGCATGAACCATGACCAGAAAAAAAATCAGTCAATAGGAAGACACAGAAATGACAGCGGTGACAGAATTAGCATACAAGACTTTGAAATAGCCAATACAAATATATTTAAGTATTTAAAGGAATTACAAACATAACAAAAGGGAAAGTAGGAACAAACCAGAACAAAAGGTCTCAAGCTGAAAAGACCTTCTCCAAAGCTGAAAAATGTAATATTTAAAACAGAGTTACTAAATAAATTTAACAGACTCAAAAGACGATCTACTGTATGATTTCACTTATGTGACATTTTGGAAAAGGCAAATCTGTAAGAACAGAAAACAGATCAGTGATTGTCAGGGGCTAGAGAATTAAAAGTTGAGGAGAGGGGTGTCTGGGTGGCTCAGTCAGATGAGCAACTGACTCAATTTCAGCGCAGGTCATGATACCAGGATCGTGGGATCTAGCTCTCCTTCAGGCTCCACCCTCAGTGTGGAGCGTTCCTACAATGCTCTCTTTCCGTCCTCCTTAAGGTTCTCTCTCTCTCTCTCTCTGTCCCTCTCCCTTGTTTACTCTCTCCCTCTAAAAAAAAAAAAAGTTGAGAGAGGATTGACTACAAAGAGATATAAGATAACTTTCTGGGGTGATGGCCATATTCTGTATCTTGATTCCCTATCTTAGTTGTTGTGGTATTTACATTACCATATGTGTTTAACAAAATTCATAAAAAGATACTTTAAAACGATGAATTTCGCTTTATGTAAATTATACAACAAACCTACTTTAAAAAAACGAGTAATACAATGAACCTATATGAATATATAAAAAAAAGTCATCAATACAAATAAAAATTTTCATTTTAATTTATTTATTTGTTTAAAAGTAGGTTCTACACCCAAAGTGGGGCTTGAAGTCATGACCCTGAGATCAAAAGTCACATGCTCTACCGACTGACCCAGCCAGGTACCCCTAAAAATTTTTCATTTTTCAAATATTTTTGAAGATCTGTAAGTTGGAATTGGAAGAATCAAGATGAAATCATTATTTTAAAATATATGTATATTTGGGGCACCTGGGTGGGTGGCTCAGTCGGTTAAGCGTCCAACTTCAGCTCAGGTTATGATCTCAGTTTGTGAGTTTGAGCCCCCATCAGGCTCTGCACTGACAGCTCAGAGCCTAGAGCCTGCTTCGGCTTCTGTGTCTCCCTCTCTCTGCCCCTCCCCCACTGTGCTCTGTCTCTCTCTCTCTCTCTCAAAAATAAATAAAATGTAAAATATATGTATATTTCCCAGCTGTGATCAACTAAAAGCCTAGAAGTTTAGTTTACCATATAGAAATGAACAAGCAAGTAAGCAATATTATCACTGCTTATAAGTGGGTAGTGGGATTACAAAATTTTTCCAAAATTTTTTTGTACTTGTAATCCCTCTCCCTCCAAAAAACTAACACTTGGAGCACCTGGGTGGCTTAGTCGGTTAAGTGTCCGACTCCTGATCTTAGCTCAGGTCTTGATCTAAGGGTCATTAGTTCAAGCCCTGTGTTGGGTTCCACGCTGGGTGGAGCCTACCTAAAAAAATAAAAATACTAAAACTTAATCATTTCCTCCAACAGCAGTGCTCTTACTATCTTCAAAATGGAAATCTAACCAAAAATAAAAAAGGAAATCTCACTACCCAAGAAGCTGTGAGAGCCAAAGACTCAGGGAATCCAAATAAACCACTGATTATAAACACAGCTTGGTAAATCAAGTGGAAAAGGACACTTACTCTTCCTTAAGTCTCTTTTGAAGTTTGTCTTTTGAAAGTTTACTTTCACTGGCATTTTTCATCATATCTTTCCGAAACCGATTGTTCTTCATGTCAACCCTATAAAAAACAAAATAGTATACTTTAAATGATGTTTAAGGATTTGTCCTAACTAGTTGTTGCCTTTAATAATTTGAAAACACATTTAACCAAATACAAACATTTGTAAGGTGTGGAACATCACATACACGTTTATTTTTTAAAAAAATAAATACACGTAATAGAAAACGCTCTGAAAAAATACCAATGATTAATGACAAAAATGTTTTCTCAACACAGATTAAGTAGATATTTCCCACCCAATTAAACTGACAAAGTCTGAAAAAAAGATAAGCATTGGTTATAAGAATGGAGTGCAATGGACACCTTTCAATGGGAAGGTATGTTGGTAGAACCTCACAGTCAATCTGGCAGTATTTATCAAGACCCATACTCGTGCCTAGGCTCTTTAAGTAATCCTACCTCAAAAAAATCTTTCTTCAATAATTAGAAACTGGAAAAAGATTTATACAGAAAAATATCTGTCTCACTATGAATTTAAGGAAAAAATAAGAAAACCTATCTGTCCAACAATACTTTGATAAATTACAATTAGTTCACAAAATGGACTGTATTTTATCCATTTTAAAATGTTTACAAAGCTTTTACTCCTAAGTGGGGAGAAATGCTCGCAAGACAAGACATTCTCACTTATTAAAGTAGATATTTTGTGTGCTTTGTCCCTAGCCTTTCGTTTCAGGCATTGCGCTAAGAGCTTCACATATACCGTTTCATTTATTCTCAACAGCCTTCTGATATTGTTACTATTGTTACCTCCATTCAAAAGAGAAAAGGCAGTTCCAAACTTGCCCTTGGTCAGTTAGGAAGTGGCCAAATAAAAAGGCAAACTCAAACATGACACCGAACACCGTGCTTTCTTTGCTATTCCATATGGCACACAGGAGAAGAGAGCAGGAAAGAATGCCAGTGTGTTAACTGGTTCTCCCTTGCTTGTGGGATCATGAATGACCTTTTTCTTTTCTCTGCTTTACAGTATTTTTCAAATCTTCACATAATCACCAACTTGTAAAGAAAACTTTAAGGGGCGCCTGGGTGGCTCAGTCAGTTAAGCATCCGACTTCGGCTCAGGCCATGATCTCACGGTTTGTGAGTTCGAGCCCCTCGTCGGGCTCTGTGCTGACAGCTTGGAGCCTGGAGCCTGCTTCAGATTCTGTGTCTCCCTCTCTCTCTGACCCCCCCACCCCCATTCATGCTCTGTCTCTCTCTGTCTCAAAAATAAATAAATGGTAAAAAAAAAAAAAAAAAAAAAAAAAAAAATTAAAAAAAAAAAAGAAAACTTTAAAACTTGCAAAATAATTTTTAAAGTACACAGAGGAATTCTGGAAGAAAAACTCAGCAACCTACATTTCATCATCTTCATCCTCTTCATCCACCCAAACTGGCTTCTTTTGAAATAGAAAATTATCTTTTGCTTCATTCTCCACTTCCGAGTCACAGGAGTCTTCCTGTACTTGAACCTAGAGATGACAAAATTGCCTTCAAACACGAGTTTTTCAGCAGACTAGTTAGATGTCTTGTAAGCATGCTTCGTAGGCCCTCTGATGAAATAATGGGACAATGCTACCAAAGCAAATGCTAGAGACAGAACATAAAAGCAGAGATTAGAGAACGGCACCATAAGATGGACGGGCAGGTAGGATGAGAGCACTCGGACATGCTGAAAGGAAAGATCAAGTAAGACAAGAACAACAAAAGGTAAGTTGACAGGTGAGGAAAGGAGCAGGAAAAATCCGGGAACTACAGAAATCACGGGATGAGAGACAGACTAGCATCAAAAACAACGTGATTGAGGGGTGCCTGGGTGGCTCCGTTGGGTAAGTGTCCAACTCTTGATATCAGTTCAGGTCATGAGCTCAGCGTTTGTGGGATGGAGCCCAATGTCCAGCTCCATGCTGACCGCACTGAGCCTGTTTGGGATTCTCTCTCTCCCTCTCTGCCTCTCCCCTGCTCATGCTAGCTTATTTTAAAAAAAAGAAAACTTACACTCAACTATCAAATCTAAATCTAGACCACAGAACGCTCCCAGAAATGAGCTTGAGCTTTTCCAAAGACCATATTAGACATGTCCACTTGATTTCTCCCTGGTCTATTACCAGCCTATGATCCTTCAAAGCTCAACAAATCCCACCGCGCACATAATGTCCCTTTTCTGGACTATAAAACTGTCCCACCCGCCAGCATTTGTCCAGTAGCAGTTCTCTACTTCCCAACTAGTTTTCTGCAGCTTCTCTCATAAGCACCCAAAGGAGATTCTGGCAATCAATTGACACTGGCCACTTAGTAGGTCTGCATTCATTTCCCAAACTGAGTATTCTGTGAGGCTTTGCTGGGCCATCCTACGTAAAATTTCACAGCTCTCCACACACACTCATCTTCCTTTCCCTAATACTTTCATTTTTTTTCTCTTCAACACATGTCCCTAACATGTTTGCATTTTATCTTCTTCTAGTACAGATGCTCCAAGACAGCAGGGATTTTTGTCAGGTTTTGTCCGTTGCTGTGTCTCCTCCACTGACTAGAACAATTTCTGGAACTCTCCTTGTCTCAAAAAAAAAAAAGTTATAGCATAAAAGGGATGATTACAAGTGTGCAAAAAAAAAAAAAACTAATAAAAAAGTGTGCAAAAGGAAAAGGGATGATGAAAAGAATGCAAGATTTTCACTGCCAGGAAAAGTACGTGGTCCCCAAAGGGCTAACAACGACCTAACAGGCAAATACACGATCATTCTCAAAACTTGGCTAATCACTTGGGAAGCTGTTAAAACGCACATTCCCAGGCCCGGGCCCACGAATTCTGATTCCACAACTCCCAAATCACTGCAAGGTACTGAGGCAGGGGATCGAACGACGAGTAAAGAAACAATGATTTGGGGGAGAGGAGGTGGGGCTGAGCCGCGAAAAAAGCTCGCGCCTGCAGTTCGCTCAGCGTACGTGTAGAGCGCCTGCTGGATACTAGGCGCAAGGGCTGCCCCGGGGGCGGAGAAAGGCGATGTCCCCGCCCAGCTGAGACTTCCAGTCTGGCACCCGTCGGCGCCCGCCTTCTCGGGCGCCCGCAGACCTGAGCGCTCCCGGCGCCGCAGGTCGCCCAGGCTCCGCCCCCGGAGGCTCGCCGCCCACCGCGCGCCCCGCCCGAGCGCGCCCAGTCCGCGCGCCGCGGCCTCCCTCACCCGCGGGCCCTGCAGACGCCGTAGCAGCGCGTCCTCGTCGTCCTCGACGTCGCCGAACACCAGCTCCTCCAGGCACCGCTCCACGGCCGGCTTGTCCTCCTCCAGCGTCAGGCGGTTCTGCTGCCGGAGCCGTCTCTCTTCCTCCGCCGCGACTGCGATCGCAGCGGCCGCTGTGCTCGGCCGGGCCGGCGGTTTCCGCTGGGATGAAGGAGCAGCCTTTCGGGGCGGCCCGCCCGGCCCTGCTCCGGCTCTCCGGTCCGGCTTCATTCGGCTCTTCCGGCCCAGCCTCACTCCGGTTCTCCGGTCCGGTCTCGTTCGGCTTCTACGTTCCGGCGGCATCGTTGGGTTTGAGAAGAAACGCAGGCGCTCACGTGGAACCTCGCTGCGCGTGCGCCGAGACGGTTCGGTTTCCGCGGCCGCTGAGGCCCCGCGGGGTCCGAAGGAGCCTGCGCGGCCTGCTAGCACGTGACCGACACTCTCTCCCTACGTAACGCCCACTCCCCTCACCAACCCCTCCCCGTAGGGGAGTTCCTCCGGGAGGACCAATCTTCCGGGTGGAGGGGGAAGCGGCGTGACTGGAGTGGAAAATTTTTTCCAACACAACTTCGCGGCTGCAACTGATTGAAAGGAGCACAAGAAAGCCAGAGTATAGAGTGGGGATGACTGAATCAAACTTCTACTTTTCTTCCTGACTCTGTAACCACTCGACTTCACACGAGCCGCGGTTGCCTTTCCCACCCCTTCGTCTTGGTACAGCCCTTGGAGTACGGAGCCTGCAGAGGGTCCCACGCTGGAGGAGAGAGAGAGGAGGGTATGTAGGGAAGTGGGCCAATCGGGGCGCGGGTCACGGCGCAGGCGCGCTGGGGAGGGAGGGCTATGCTAATGTTGTTGATATCCTGGGGCCACCCGAGTTAAAGGGGGGAAATCCGGGGGCTGCCGCAGCCGCCACCGGTCTGGGCCCAGCGGGGGCTCCCCTGTAGTCGCCGTAGTCCTGGGGAGAGGCGCCTGCCCCCAGCTCGGGGAGGGGGCGCCGCGGGCCCGGGGAGCACGGACAACCCCTACCCATGAGGCCCTGATGGAAAACACAAAGGATCTGGTGAGAGCCGAGCGCGGCAGCCGCTTTGTGTGCCAGGTGGGGGGGACGCCTGCAGCTCCCCGACCCCAGGAACCCCTGCAGCTCCCTGACCCCGCTCCCAGGCCTGCTTCTCCATCCCACGCCCCCTCAACCTCCAGAGTCCCCCTCCCCCTACCGGCCGTTAAACGATTCGGGGGGTTCCCCTCCCCCCACCTCTCAGCCCCGGACTCGGCGGGGTTCTCTCTGCTCCCTTCGCTCTTTGGAGGAAAAATTTTAGAAGAAAGTTTTTCTCTGCGTCCCGCCCCCCCTCCCCCTTCAGCCCTGGCTGGTGGGGGGAGGGAGACTGGGTTTGAGACTTTTCCTTTTTTAGCCGTCCAGGGTGGGAGAGTGGAGTCCTCACTTGCCCCGGGGGCGGGGGCTAGATTCGGGTGCTTTGCGGGGGAAGGTGCCTGTCCCCTCCGGGGCGAGTGCCGCGAGGCATTTCGCACGTGGAGGTGAAAATAGCGAAAGGGGGCGGGGTGGGCACGTGTGGGAGGGAGAGGTGGGAGTGGTGTTTTGGGCAGCAGCCGCCTGGGCCGCTTGTTTAAAAGGGTTCTAGGTCGATGGGCTTCTGGGACCGTTGCGTTCTCTTTTGTGAAATAAGAATCCTAACATTTCAGAGTCGGAAGAGACATTAGAGGTCACCCAAAGCAGCCGTCCCCTCCGCAGCCTCTCTGACAAGTGGTAGGTAGTCTGGCCTGTGCCTAAACCCTTCCCAAACCTGACCGCTCTCTGCCGCCCGGGAAAGCCCTTCCGCTTTTCCAGCCGTTCGTATCGTTGTTCGCCTGCCCCTGTTAGACCTTCCAGTCTCATTCATGCCCTTGTTCAGATGCTCCCTTTTTTACTTCTCAAATTTTCTCTCACATCCTCCTCACCCACCCACCGCTCATTGGCCTATATTTTGTGTGCCAGGAAAGAACAGCAGGGAAGTGGAGGAAGGAGGGTTTGGGAGATAGTGAGGGCCAGCTGAAAACTTTGCTGGGTCATTTTTCAGATGCACTGGCTTGCATGTCTGAGGACGGTTGATACTTTTCTACAGGAAGCTTGGGAATTACAGTCTGGGATTTCATGGCTGTTCTCTGTCACTAGAGTGCATCTTTTTTGTACTTGGAAAACTCAGCTTCATTCTCTATGTCTCCTCTCTCAAAGCACATTAGCTTGTTGCCTAAATCACTCTCCCTAAGGATTCCTCAGATTGCCTTTGGGGATAGTACTGAAGCTGTTAGAAGCATCTCCTGGTGCAGACGTGGTCAGAGCCACTCCCCCTCCCCCCAACTTTGACCTGTGTCTTCCTTTCCAGCCCGGCTTCCTTTCAAGGCCCCTCCCTCGCAATGCTCTCGTTTCTTTCTTTGTTATTTTCTTGTGCAGTTCTTATAGGAGATTTGAAGTTTTTGGAGCACTTTCGTATTTGTTTACAGTTTGCATTAGTTTTTATGTTCTTCATTTTCGTGTATGCTGTTTATCACTCAGGAGCTGAGATAGTTCAGTTTCTGCTGTTGTCAGTTAACGTTTTCCTAATGTTGTCCTTCAATTGGTGAGCTGTGCTGCCCCCGAAAGTAGTTTTGTTGGCATTAGAATCTGCAGGGCGCTTGTCATTCCTCTTCCTTGAAATGGAGTCAAGACTATATAAGATGTAGAAGTAATGAATCTGGTGTAAAAACCAAAGAATAAATTTCCTTTTAAACTCCCAGTGCCCTGTTTAAAATATTGAAACATTTTTCTCTCTCCCCCTCTTCTGACTTAGAGACTCTTGCTGTGCTCTGCCATGCTTACTTAGACTGTTTGTTGTTGTTGTTGTTTTTTTTTTCATTTGTTTACCTCAACACCAATGAGTGTTTAGAAAGAAAATAGCTGTCTTTTTTTGCACTCTTTCTCTGAATAACAAGTAGCTTCTATTTATATAGAACCCATCTCAGGGCTTCTGGGTGCCTTGTAAATTACGTAAAACTGGCTTGAATAAGTATTTGTTCATAAGTATTTTCTATTGGGCCATGTTTTTTAGCTTTCAAATTTTTAATTTTAATTTTTAGTTTAATCCAAATAGAGTTTGACATCTATTTCATCCACATGTAGTCACTAGAATTTAACATGGAAATGAATACTAGGTGCTGAAAAAAGCTGACAGAGCTGTGTGATTCTGTCTTTAAAGTTTTAATTACTATGGAGTCCCAAGTTATTTTCCTGCTTGCTTTAAACATGAACTGTCATGACTTAAATTGACTTAGGAGACATTTGCGTTCTGAACATACTAGACAGGAACAACTGGTTTTATTTTTAAAGAAGACACTGTTGTATTTTTTTTTTTTTTTTTTTTTTTTTTTTTTTTTTTAATGGGTGGTTACATGTTGGTGTCTAAACCTTCCTGCTGTTCAGTTGCTTCTAGTCCCTGGAGTTGTTTGAAAATATAACATAGTAGTCAAAAGAAGGTAGAGCTGTAAGTTGCAAGTGAAAACAACATATTAATGTCATAAATACGAAGCCACTAGATTACTGAAAGCCAAGAGTACTCAGTGGTTTGAGTGACCACATTCTAAAATTAGACAAGTACTATTTTTTGGTTGCTCCTTATTTCTCAGTTTTCATCTTTAAAACATTTGCTGAATAAGATGTAACCTATTCACGTTTATAATTTTAAGGTAAGCCAGTTAAAATGTAACATTAGTTTCAGGATTTCAAGTCCAAGAGAAAGATAAAAACAACGGGTCAGTAGACGAGGAAGGAGTTAAAATGGTTAAAGCAAGCTAAGAAATGCCTCCGAACACCAGAGTATTCTTAACTGTCAGACACTACTCTTAGTTTTATACAAATTTGCAGATTGGTTTAGATTTAATCATGATTTTTTCATGACCTTCCCCCCTGACATGCACACACACAAATGTAGACTTTTTTGGGGTGCCTGGGTGGCGCAGTCGGTTAAGCGTCCGACTTCAGCCAGGTCATGATCTCGAGGTCCGTGAGTTCGAGCCCCACGTCAGGTTCTGGGCTGACGGCTCGGAGCCTGGAGCCTGTTTCCGACTCTGTGCCTCCCTCTCTCTCTGCCCCTCCCCCATTCATGCTCTGTCTCTCTCTGTCCCAAAAATAAATAAAAAACGTTGAAAAAAAAATTTTATAAAAAAAAAATGTAGACTTTTTTTCTTTCTTTGCTGGAACCGAGAAGAAAGGGTGGAAAGAAAGTAATTCCCATTTGAATAAAGCATGGTTTGAGGTGGGATGAAGTGACACAGTAAGAGAGGCACTAGCAGACTAGGTTAGCGTTTCAGTTCTGCCACTGACTAGCTTCATAGCACTTGTCAGACGAGATCCTGTGCCTCTGTTTGCTCATCCTCTTCCCGTTGAAGGGCTGGTCTAGAATCAGCACTGTCCTACAGAACTTTGTGCAGTGATTGGAATGTTTTATACATGTGCTGTGCAGTATGGCAGCCGCTAGCCACATGTGGCTATTGAGCACCTAAATGGTAGCTAGTACAACAGAAGGACCCGGTTTTTTATTTTGATTTATTTTGATTTTTGGACACGCATGTATAAAAGAGTGTTGTCCAGGCTTAACTAATCATTAAAACCACCTCTTGTGGCCATTGCAGCAATACAAAACCTCTCTCCTGATGGTTAGCATTCAGTAGGTGTGCAGTGAGGCCTCTGTTTTTAACGCATGCCCCAGAAACTTTTTCAGATTGATTAGGGAAACGCTGCATTTGAATATTTCTGAGCTCCCTCCTAGTTCTCACTTCAGTGTTGGTAACTTAGAGTGTAGTTAGAAATGAGCTTCTGGGAAAAGTTGGCAAACTGGCCAGGCTCTCACTCTGCTGCTTCTGACCTGTGATCTTAAGTTGCTTAACCGCTTCAGTCTTCATCTTTCTCACCTGAATGCGGGCCGAGCTTCAGCGCTGCCTCAATCCCAAGATTTCTGTAAATCAGCCAGTGTGTAAGAAACTGTAAGGTGCTATGAATGATAAAGTATTAAGTATCCTCCCCAAATCCCTTTTTCTTTTTTTTTTTTCACTGTTACCTATTACTACTCTTATTCTCATGGAACAGATTGTATGCAGTACTCATTACTTCAGTAATTTCTTGTTCTCCCAACTATTTCTTGTTCTCCGTAGTTGGTAGTCTGTGTATAGGACATGCATAGTAAATCTAAAACAGTTTTGTATTTCTGTTGCTTAGCATAATGATTTGTCTATATTGCTCAATAAATATTGGCTGCTATGTCATCCATTGCTTTACTTTTAGACCTCAAAATTTTAGTTAGCTGGTTGCAAATTATTTTATACACCAAAGAAATAATCCCCTTATGTACACATATGTGTTTAACCATATTTTAATTGTATCGTTATTAATACCCAACGGTTATTAGTGTTCAGTGATAATATATCTTTTGTACGACCTGCTCCAGATATATTTTCAAAAGATAAACACCAAGAGAATATCTTCTTATATCAGTGTTTTTGTTAAGTTTTTTTTTTTTAATGTTTATTTTTGAAAGAAAGAGAGCATGAATGGGGGAGGGGCAGAGAGAGAGTGAGGAAGACACAGAATCTGAAGCAGGCTCCAGGCCCCAAGCTGTCAGCACAGAGACCAATGCAGGGCTCGAACCCACAAAACGTGAGGTCATGACCTGAGCCAAAGTCGGACGTTTAACTGACTGAGCCACCCAGGCGCCCCTACATCAGTGTTTTGGGTTGTATCAAATCAACATCATGCTGGATAGTCTGTTTAACTTGTTTTTTGCCATATTTACATATTAATAAATGATCTCATTTGATTGCTCAAACTGCATTTGTACTATAGTCCCAGCCTTAGTATGAATTCTGTTATTTGTGATAGAATAGATAGCTGGTAATGATATTAAAGACCGTCTTGGCTACTGCATTTCGTATTTAATTTTGACATGGTCATCTTATTTTTAATTAGCTTTTCAGGTTCATACTTAAGGATTCATAGCTTTCTTCTGAAGAACTGAAAGCCCATTCATGTGAATTATTTTATTTAATCATACATCCTTCCTGTGTGGTAAGTGATGTTTTCCTTATTTAGAAGAGAGGGAAACTGAGACCAAAGTAATTGTTAACATCCAAAGTCTTAAGTGGTAGAACCAGAACTTGAACCCCAAAAGATAGAAATTTGTATTTCTTACATGTCCAAGAACAGCTTGCTTTTTGTTCACTGTTGGATGTAGAATATTGTCCTCTCCTGTTATTCCCAGGGTACTTTTCAGTCTAAAAAGGTGATTCAGTATATTATTGCTTTCAGTATCCTCTTGATTGTATCATTGACATGAATTTATTCTTTCTCATTGAACTTGTGGAAAACAGAAGCCCAGTAATTCCAAGTCCTCACCGTTTATCTTCCTCCTAATAGCAAGCTGAGCAAGAATAAATGCATTTCGGTTTAGGCCAGTGAATTGTACCCCTATGCCAGACAGCTTTTCACCTGATGGCAGAATGAGGAAAACCAGCAAGGGCTAAAGAGCTCTCTAGCTCCTGCTGAGTCTAGTTATCATAGATCTCTTAACTCCTTCAGTTTTCACTTTGTGAGTTTAAACATACAACTTTCAAACGCAAGGTTTTAGGAAACTTACACTTCATGACTACAAAACCTAGAAAATTAGGTGGGCTGCTGTACCCTATTGGTTTGGATAATGGAGAGTTGATTAACTTATGATGAGTTTAATCATATTGAAATTAGACTATTACCTGGTTGTATATTTATCTGTGCTTGCATTTAGAATCTCAAATATCTTCTGTAAAATTTCTCCTAGGAAAGTTTTATAATTCCTTTGTAAACTTTATAGGGAAAGAGGTTCATCAGGTGACAGTTACAGTAGGGAAGTGAAATTCTGCTGTGATTTGTCACTCCTGGTTATGTTTTGCCACTACAAAAACCTTGTTTTATTTTTTTCACTACAGAAGTATTATACATTTTTTGTTTAAACAAGGAAAACGGGAGCACCTGGGTGGCTCAGTTGGTTGTACATCCGACTCTTGATTTCAGTTCAGGCCATGATCTCATGGTTGTGGGATCAAGCCCCACGTTGGACTCCATGCTGAACGTGGAGCCTGCTTAAGATTCTTTCCGCCCCCTCCCCCCCCTTTAAAAAAAAAAAAAAAGGAAAATGAAAACCATAGAAAAGTTAATAATCCTTCCATTCTCACCCTGTTAATAGTTTAGCTGTTCCTTCTAGGATCTTCCTAAATGCATTTACATACAAACAGATCTATCAATCTGTGCACATACCAGCGTATATTGTTTCTTTTAATAAAAAGTGAGTCATGCCATTCCTACGTGCAATTTGCTTTTTTCCTCAGTACTTTACCTATTAGTATTTATCTCCCTACTGGTGGTTAGATTGCCTCCAGTTTCTCACTGCTACATTATTGCTGCAAGAAACCTTTTTCCACACAGATTCTTGTGTCCTTTGAGTATTTCTGAAGGACAGATTCCAAAAAGCAGAATTACATGGTCAAAAGGCATACTCCTGTTTTTGTAAGATTTCAGAAATAATGTCAAATTGTCCTCCAAAAAGGTGGCATAAATTTTCCCTCCTATGAAGGGTGTGTCAGGGCTGTTCCACACATACATTTGCCAATGCCAAATGTCCTCAACCTCTCCATTTTTACCAGCTTAATGAATTTTAAGAAGGTGATTTACACTTCATAGAAATTGACCTGTATTTTTATAAGAATAATACATGCGCCTAATGTGAAACCATGGTAAAAGTGCCCCCAAAACAGGGTCCTTTATAACAATCTCTTTCTCTTCCCAATATAGCTCTCATGAAACAAGTCCTTTTAATTCTTTAGCTTTTTCACCTAGAATGTATCTCCATGATTCTGATTAGGCTTATATCACCCAGTGTATGAATCCTAGATATTTTGACTTTCTCTGTGGTGAGTGAGGAGTTTTCACATTTGCCCGAATACCAAGTAACATATTCTCCCACCTGCAGTTTCCCATCACCTTACACTCAAGGTCTCAAATAGATAGTAAACAAATGAACATGATTTTTCAGTTTCATTTTGAAGAGCAAAGTGCTAAAAAAAAAAAAAAAAAAAAAAAAAAAAAAAAAAAAAAAGGCACACTACTGGAAATAGTTTTATTTGGTCCTTGTTATCTGTGCTTACAGAAGTTAGCTGACAACAATAATTAAAGGGAAGAAAGAGAGAAACCAGGTTAAAATTTAACATAGGTTTAAGATTATTTTCTTGATTCATGTGGCTAGTGTTCATTTTAGCAGTATGACCTTGGGCAAGTTGCTTAGCCTATTAGAGCCTCTGCTTCCTCATCTGTAAAATGGGAGTAATAACATTTATGAGGATTAAATGCATTACTACACATCAAGTGCTTAGAATGTGCCTGCCACATACCAAGCATCTTGTATATATTGTATTAATCATAATAGACCTTTACAAATCACTAGTAAAAACAGTCCAGTGAGGGATTTCTATGGAATTTAAAATAAACTCCCATACAGCAAAATGTGCTTCTGAATCAGATTTGATAAATATGGAGAAGACTTACTCTGTAAAACTGTTAGGTGATACAAAAAGTGAATCTGATGAGGACAAAGTGTTTCAAAAAATGGCAAAACCAGTATTTCTAAAAAGGAGTAAATATGTATGTGTAAACTTCAGTTTTGGAGAACAGTGGCAGCAGCCTGATCGAATTTCCCCACCCACCTTTCCATAAATGTATATAAAGCCAACAAAGAGTACATGTCAATCAGACACCACCCATGCCTTTAGCATTATTAATAAGCAGGTTATCAGGGGCACCTGGGTGGCTCAGTCGGGTTAAGGGGCCGACTTCAGCTCAGGTCATGAGTTCGAGCCCCATGTTGGGCTCTGTGCTGACAGCTCAGAGCCTGGAGCCTGTTTCAGATTCTGTGTCTCCTTCTCTCTGACCCTCCCCCGTTCATGCTCTGTCTCTCTCTGTCTCAAAAATAAATAAACGTTATAAAAAAAAAAAAATAAGCAGATTATCACAACCTTCAGATTACCTCTGAGTGAAATAATCAGATTCCAGGAGCTCCTTCTGCCAAGTCCTGCGGGATGTGAGGAATGAGAGAGAGAAGGCTTAATGGTTTTAATGGGTTCGGTGATAGGGTTTTAGGCCATGGAACACTTAGATGAAGCACAGAGTATCGCTTCCAAAAGAGAAGACTCCAACACTAAGTTCCAAAATACTGAACACAGGTTTGAAATTTGGTAGTTTGCAGCTTCAGCCATGGAGAAGAGCATTGAAAGTAACCAGTGCCTCGTAGGGAAGAGGTGGAGACATGGCAGTGAAGAGAAAGAAGGAAAAGGAGAAACTAACAACTCTTAGAGAAAAAGAAAGAGAAAGTAAACATAGGAGTGTTCTGGAACCAGGAACCCTTGACCATGAAATAAATAGAAATAGGAAAGAGTGGAATACATGCAGACAGAACTATTGGAAAAAATAATGTGAATCAGAACATCTCACCTAATGAAAATCTTCCTCTCCCCCACCCAGAAAAATGCAGAAAAAAATTGACACAACACTCAAAATGAAATAAAACGCCATCAAACCATCGGTTAGAGATACAAGGAAAAGAAAACCATGATTCAGAAATCTAAAACTAAGAAAGGAAAATTTAAAAAAAAAGGAAGAAATAAAATCAGAGTAGATTACACTTAGAGAAAAGAAGAAGAAATCCTCTCAGATGAAGACTGAATTATAAAGTTTTCCCCAAACAGTAGATTCAAAGGCAAACATAATAAAAGAGATTGAAGCAAAGCAGGAAAATGGTCAAGAGAATGAAAATGAAATTCTTTTCTAACTGATACTTTAAATGGAAGAGGAGTCCAAAAAGTAACATGTATTTAGTGTCCCTCAATAAGGGAAAAGAATAGGGGCACCTGGACTGGCTCAGTTGGTAGAACATGTGACTCTTGGTTTCGGAGTTGTGAGTTCAAGCCCCATGTTGGGTGTAAAGATTACTTTAAAAAATAAAAATTTGGGGGGGGCACCTGGGTGGCTCAGTCGGTTAAGCGCCCAACTTCAGTTCAGGTCATGATCTCATTACCGTTCATGAGTTTGAACCTCATATCAGCCTCTCTGCTGTCATCACAGAGCCTGCTTCGGATCCTTGATCTCCCGCTGTCTCTCTCTGCTCCTCCCTGCCTAAGCTCTCTCTCCCTCAAAAATAAATATTTTTTAGAAAAAGAAAAATCTTTTAGAGGCGCTTGGGTGGCTCCATTGGTTAAGCATCTGACTTTGGCTCAGGTTGTGATCTCACGGTTCATGGGTTCAAGCCCTGCATCGGGCTCTGTACTGACAGCTCAGAGCCTGGAGCCTGCTTCAGATTCTGTGACTCCCTCTCTCTCTCCTCCCCCACTTGGCACGTGTGTGTGTGTGCAAGTGCGCTCTCAAAAATAAACATTAGGGGGGGAATTTTTTTAATAAAATCTTTTAATAAAACCATAATCAAGAAAACTTTCTGGCTATAGAGATGTAGATCTATTCATCAGAAGTTCATACCAGAAGGTGAACTGCAGGCTATGTTTTAGTAAGGCTGTATGACTTTAAAGAAACAGAAAAATTCCCCAGGCTTACAGGTAAAAGATGAAGTGCCTTACAAGGTCTAGAGAATTCGACTGGTATCACCTACAAAGCAAGACAATAATGTGGTAGCATAAGGAAAGAAAATTCTAACCAAAGATTTTATATCCAGTCAACTGTCTTTTGAATGTCAAGACTGTAGAAAACGTTTTAAACACGGACAATAATTTAGAGAATACTGTTCTCAGGAGCCCTTCCCAAGGAAACTTAAAGGATGAGCTGCATCTAAAAGAGATATTTGGGAAATTTTCTGCAAAAAGTTTGACAGTATTTTACATGTCTTTTTGAACTAAGGTTAAAATCAGGAGTAGGGGTGTAGGTAGCAGAATGGTGTACATAAATGTTACGGGATCTGACAGTGGAAAGAAGGGAGCTAAAAAAACTAGGAGGGAAAAACTAGAGTAACACTATTGACTGTAGGTTAACTATTCCAAGGGATTAAAATAGTACCATTTGAAGCTGAAAAAAAAGGTTAGGTAAGAAAAAAGATACATGGAAATATAAAAGAGGGAGGGGCGCCTGGGTGGCTCAGTCGGTTAAGCATCCAGCTTCAGCTCAGGTCATGATCTCCTGGTTTGTGAGTTTGAGCCCCACATCAGGCTCTGTGCTGACAGCTTAGGGCCTGGAACCTGCTTCAGATTCTGTCTCCCTCTCTTCCCCACTCAGGCTCTGTCTCTGTCTCTCTCTCTCAAAAATAAACATACATTTAAAAAAAGTTTTTAAAGAAATACAAAATATTCAAAGGTAAGCATTGGAAAAAAATATATAAACCTTTCAAAACACTGCAAATTTAATTTAAAAGGCCAAAGAAAACCATCATGAAAAATCATGTGATGAATGTTCCATAATGCACGTAGTAATTATAACAAAATAATATGACAGAATTGAAATCAAACATACCAGTCATATCAGTAAGGATTCCCTCACCAATAAAAAGATTTTCAGATTAGCTCAAAAATCAAACTCCAACAAACTAATCTATGTCAGTTATATAAGAATAAAATCAAAATCTAACTTTATAACAGATCTTTAAAACAGCGAAAAATAAAACGATGGACAAAGATAAACCAAGCAAATAGAAGTAATATGAAAGCAGGATCGGCAGTGCTGATACCACACTAGAAGTCAAACCAAAAAGCATTAAATGACAAAGGAGGATAGCTTGTAATGCTAAAACCCATAATTCATAACAAAGATATAATAGTTCTATACCAAATACAGCAACAATCTTTATAAAGCAAAAATTATGAGAAATGCAAATCATAAAAAGCACTTGAAGTTGGAGATTGACACTGAACACAGGATAGGTACAGTAGACAGAAAGTAGGACTATAAAAGATCAAAACTTAATGAGGCAGAGTCTCCAGTATATCTGCATCCTAAAACCAGAATACTGTATATTCTCTCAGCCACAAAATATTCACAAAAATAGTTTATACGTTAGGAAAACATTAGTAGGTCCCATATAAGAAAACAAAAAGCAAAAGGACATTACCACTTCGAAATTTAGAAGCCTTCTGTTGTATGTTACAAAGCCTTGTACAAGAGTATTCATAGCGACTTTATTCAAAGTAGTCAAATCTAGATGGAGAATGGATAAACAAATATTGTTAAAGTGCAGTATTAGTAAAAAGCAATGAACCAATCATATGTGTAATAATATGCATAAATCTCAAATATGCTGAAAAAAATACTGTGTTGAGTGAGCTAAATTAGTTATAAAAATGTCCGTGGTGTCTATTTAAATAAATATATGCAGGGACACCTGGGTGGCTCAGTCGGTTAAGTGTCCCAACTTCAGCTCAGGTCATGATCTTAGAGTTCGTGAGTTCGAGCCCCGTGTCCGGCTCTGTGCTAACGGCTCAGAGCCTGGAGCCTGCTTCAGATTCTGTGTCTCCCTCGCTCTTTGCCCCTCCCCCATTCACACTGTCTGTCTCCCAAAATAAATAAACATTAAAAAAAAATTTTTTTAAATGAGCATATGCAGGGGCGCCTGGGTGGCGCAGTCGGTTGGGCGTCCGACTTCAGCCAGGTCACGATCTCGCCGTCCGGGAGTTCGAGCCCCGTGTCGGGCTCTGGGCTGATGATGGCTCAGAGCCTGGAGCCTGTTTCCGATTCTGTGTCTCCCTCTCTCTGCCCCTCCCCCGTTCATGCTCTGTCTCTCTCTATCCCAAAAATAAATAAACGTTGAAAAAAAAAATTTAAATGAGCATACGCAAAATTAACCAGTAGTGATAGAACTTTAATGGGGGAGGAGAAGGATTGACTGGGAAAGGACATGAGGGTGCTTTCTAGAGTGACAGAAAAATTCTGCGCCTTGATACACATTCAAAATTATTCCTCAGTCAAGGAAAAAACCTCTTGGGTACAAGGAGTATTGTAAACAAGTTACAGAGTTTCTAAAAAATTATGATAATGAAAATCCTGCATATACAAATCTATGAAATACATGTAAGGCAGTGAGCAGAGGAAAATTCATAGTCCTAATTCTATCGTATTAAAGAACAAAATTCGACTGAGTAATTTTTTAAAAATCTTACAGACTTTATTTAGCAGTTGATAAATTGGCCAGCATCCAATCTAGCAGATAGAAAGGAGCTCCAAATTGCTTTACAAAGCAAGAGATTTTTATAGACCAAAGTGGAAGCAGGAACAAGGAAGTTACACTGGGCATTTTGCTGGTTGGTTTTCTTACTGGAGCAAAGGGAAGTATTAGAGCTGGGTCAGGCAGTGTGTGCTGAGTGGGTGAGCACTGATAGTTTACATAAGCCTGCCTTTTTACACAGAGGTGAGCATAGAAACTTGGTTACTAAATCTTGATTTACTGAGATGGCTTAGCCAGAGCAAATCTTAGGCTTTATTGGGTTACTTTGTTTATTTATTTTTATTATTATTATTGTTTTTGGTTTTGTTTTTGTTTTTTGAGAGAGAGGGAGAGTGCGCATGTGTGTACATGCAGGGGAAGGACAAAGAGAGAGAATTCCATGCAGGCTCTGCGCTGTCAGCACAGAGCCTGACTTGGGGCTCAAACTCCAGAACCATGAGATCATCACCTGAGCCAAAATGAAGAATTGGGACACCTAACCGACTAAGCTCCCCCCAGGTGCCCGTAATCTGGTTACTTTGTCACAGTAAAAACAAAAGAGTGAAAATAAATAATTCCCAGCTCAGAAAGGAAAAAGAACAAAAAAAGTAAGCCAGAAAAAAAGTGGGGTGGGTCAACTGGTGTCTCAGTCAGTTAAGCATCTGACTCTTGATTTTGGCTCAGGTCGTGATCCCACAGTTGTGGGATCAAGCCCCATGTCAGGCTCTGGTCTGCCTGCGTGGAGGCTGCTTTAGATTCTCTCTCTCATCCTCTCTCTCCCTCTCTCTCTCTCTGCCTTTACCCCACTTGCACACATGCACGCTCTCAAAAATAAGTACTAAAAAATATGTTAAGATATGGGTAAACTTTTCTATACACTGGTTCTAAGAAAAAATTTTCTAAGAGTCAAAATCAAGTTGCAATAAAAGTAGTGATAAATAGGGGCGCCTGGGTGGCGCAGTCGGTTAAGCGTCCGACTTCAGCCAGGTCACGATCTCGCCGTCCGGGAGTTCGAGCCCCGCGTCGGGCTCTGGGCTGATGGCTCAGAGCCTGGAGCCTGTTTCCGATACTGTGTCTCCCTCTCTCTCTGCCCCTCCCCCGTTCATGCTCTGTCTCTCTCTGTCCCAAAAAAATAAATGTTGAAAGAAAAAAAAAAAAAAATTAAAAAAAAAAAAAAGTAGTGATAAATATTACTGTGTTTACAAAATTAATTTCATGACCACTTTAATAAGCAAAATAAAATTTTGCCATATGTTACAAAGGGTCAATTCCTAAATACAAAGAACTTTGAAAAAAATATTTAAAAGACGAAAAACCCTAAAGATAAAAGGACAAAAGAACACGAGTCACACAGATGCAGAAATGAAGATACAGAAATGGCTCTGTGTAAAACAGCTGAGCACATCTCGGTGGTTAATACCATTCCCCACTGAAAAGAATGAGAGCTCCTTGGAGAAATGGTTGATTTCAGGACTGGAATAACGTAGGTACAAAATGATCCTGGAATATCTTGATATGCCAGAAAGTCAATACTCAAAAAATGATTGTATCATGTGAAAATGATGCGGGAGCAAGTTCAAAAGAATGCATGTAGTTTGATGGGCACCTGGGTGGCTCAGTCAGTTGGGTGTCCAACTCTTGATTTTTGCTCAGGTCATGTTCTCGCAGTTCATGGGATTGAGCCCCAATATCAGGCTCCACAATAACAGCACAGAGCCTGTTTGGGATTCTCTCTCTGCCCCTACCCACCCCACCCCCCACCCCCCGCAAAATAAATAAAAGAAAATTTTTTTAAAAAGAATCCATGTAGCTGAGTATGGGATAATTTGAGCTCCAAAATAAAATAGGACAGTAGTGAATTATAAACCATTGGGGAAGAAAAGAAGTATGAGTTGATACTGATAATAAAGGTAGGTAGGTAGGTAAGTAGGTAAACCTAAGGAGAAGATGGAAGAATTTTATGCTGACTGGTAAAAGAGTACTAGAATTACAAAATCATTTTTCAGCCATCACAGTAATGTTTGGTTTGGCAAGAGCTATTGGACGTTAAATTTAGGGATGGGATTGGGTGGGGTGAGATTTCAATGAGAAACAATATTCACATACTTTAAAATATGTCTACAAGATTGCTAGTTGCAAGGAGAAATATGATAAGTACTGTGTAAAATTTCAACACCTTGAAGAATGATTAAAATTAGCATCAGCGATGAGGAACAGATAGGCATCTTTTGCCTCTAGATGTAATATTCTGAGGTTATATCACTTATGTAGTATTACGGGGATACATAACCTGATCTAATGAGGAAACATGAGCCTCAAATGAGAAACAGTCTATTAAAAAGGTGGGGAGGCAGGGCGCCTGGGTGGCTCAGTCAGTTAAGCATCTGACTTCAGCTCAGGTCATGATCTCACAGCTTGTGAGTTCGAGCCCTGCATCGGGCTCTGTGCTCCCAGATCCTGCTTCGGATTCTGTCTCCCTCTCTCTGCCCCTCCCCTGCTCACACTCTGTCTGTCTCTCTCAAAAAGTAAATAAACATTAAAAAAAATTTTTAAAGGTGGGGAGGGAGCCTGCATTATTCAAAAGTAATCTTCCAGATTGAAGAAACTAAGCAAACAAATACGATATGTGATCCTGGAGACTGAAAGGAAGAAATGCTATATAAAGGACATTATTGGGTTCACTGGACTGTGGATGGTAAATTGGGGGAGAATGTCACATTAATGTTAAATTTCCTGAAGCTGATAACTATGCTGTAGTTACGAGAGAACAATTTTATTCTTAGGAAATGCATGCTGAATTTGGGGAGGATAAAAAGATGTGATCTATGCAACTTACTCTTAAATGTTTTAGTAAAAGTCAGTATATCTAGAGAGAAGAATGAAGCCAGCGAGGCAAAATGTTAAGTCGTTGGCAAATCTGAATAGAGTACACAGGATTTCACTGTACGATTTTTCCAACTTTCCTAGAAGTTTGAAGTTCTTTCCAAGTAGAAAGTTTAAAAAAAAGAAAGACTACACAGACATACCATTTTCATCCGTTATATTGGCAAAAAGAAATCACATGCTGAGACTGTAGGGAAACACACACTCTCACTGTTGCTGATGCAAATGCAAAATGGTAAAATTTCTGTGGGAAGAAATTGGGTAATACCTAACTAAATTACATATACATTCACTCCTCTACCCAAAGAATATATTCTGAAGGTGATCCTCAGTTTTAAATATATACATAGGTTCACACATGCATAAGTTCATTCATTGCAGCAGTATTTGTAATTGTAAAGCATTGAAAACTGTCCAAAGAAGATTGAATAAACATGCACACAGTGGAGTACTGTGCAGTTGAAAAAAGAATGAAGAAGATGTCTGTGCACTGTGAAATGGAATGATTTTCAGGATATATTTCTAAGTTAATAAAAGCAAAGGACAGAGAAATTTAGCATGTGGCCTTTTCTATAAGAAAGAAGGAATAAGAAAATATACCTATTTACCTTTTCAAAACACACAAGAAGGATGAACCAGAAAGCAATAAAGTTGGTTACCTGCCTACAAAGGTGGATGGTGAAGCAGGGAAGGAGCAACATGTTTCCAGGTTACAACTTTTTATATAGTTCTTTATCTTTGGAAGCAAAGCCATTTTTTTAGATAGTCTCCAGAAATGAAATTAATTCAATAAGGATGGCAGGGAAGACTAAAAACCAAAGTCAACTTACTTCAAATCATTAACAGTCACATTGAAGGAAGGAGAAAATAATCCAAGTAACTTTTTTTTTTTTTTTAATGTTTATTTTTGAGAGAGACAGAGTGTTGGCCGGGGCAGGGGGTGGCGGGGAGGCAGAAAGAGAGGGAGACACAGAATCTGAAACAGGCTCCAGGCTCTGAGCTGTCAGCACAGAGCCCAACACGGGGCTCAAACTCAGAGATCATGATATCACGACCTGAGCTGAAGTCGGACACCCAACCAACCAAGCCACCCAAGTGCCCCCCAAGTAACTCTTAATACTCTGTCCTTCAGTTTAGGGAGATAGAACTACAAAGAAATTCTGGACTCATAAGGTTGTTTGTTTGTTTGTTTTAGCAGTAGTGCTCCTGAAACTATTTAAATGTATGAAAGAATTGAGCAAATAGGTACATGTAATTTGGGCGGGAGCCAAGGTTTTCACTGTGGCAGAAGAGAGATACAAATACAGATATGGGAAAATAAAAAGTCCTGTGGGATGGATTGGAATTGGAGTTCTAAATATGAATTCATGATATCCTAAGGTATATGTGTGTATTCATACGACATGTCACATACATATATATACGTATATCTACACGTATATATTCCATCTCTGCCTACCGAAGGGCCCAGAGACAGAGGTCTCAATAGCAATGACCATGTGGAGTACGTACATCTTTATTTCTAATACTCTCCACTAAAAGAAACCAAGGCTGTTTGGAGAAATGGTTGATTCTAGGCTTGGGACAGGAAAATTAGTATATGCTTGAATATCTTGCTACTCCAGAAAGGAATTCCTGAAACAATGATAGGGGCTTGTCAGAATGACACAGGAGTCAGCTTGATGGGGCTCCCATCGGCTAAATCTGGGACAGTTTGAGCTTGCAGATAATTAAGGACTATCATGAATTATAAATTATAAAAGTAGTAATCCATGAGTTGATGCCCTTAATAAGAAAAAAGAGGGGCTCCTGGGTGGCTCTGTCGGTTGAGCATCCAACTTCAGCTCAGGTCATGATCTCACGGTCCGTGAGTTCGAGCCCCGCGTCAGGCCCTGTGCTGACAGCTCAGAGCCTGGAGCCTGCTTCAGATTCTGTGTCTCCCTCTCTCTCTCTGCCCCTCCCCTGCTCATGCTCTGTCTCTCTCTGAATCAAAAATAAATAAACATTAAAAAAAATTTAAAAAAAAGAAAAAAGAGAGGGGTCTTCCCTATAGAAGAATGCCAGCTGAAACTATGAAGAAATTCTGAGCCTGGAAAGTCATAGGATTGGGCAAAAATCCTCACTGAGTATTCAATCTATAGTGAAATTTTGCTGAACAGAATATTTGCATGGTCTTTAAGTATCTCCTTGCAGATTGCTTACTAAAAGGGAAAATAGTAAGACAACAACGGAGAACCAGACCACACCTACACCAGGACTTCAAACGTATCATCACCGGTAAGAGGCAGGTGGAAATCACGTAATCTGGATTTGCTACCCTGAGAGCATCAGTTAGATGGTATTTCAACTGGAGATATACAACCTGAGAGAAAAACCTCCAACCCTGAAAGAGGAAATACTTATTTTAGAAGAGGAGAGGGAATCTATGTGGAAGAATTCCAAATTATTTTTGTGGATGCGCCATTGTCAAGAGGGAGCGTAACTCCCTACTTCGGAAGTGTGGGCTTCACAAAGCCACTGTACTTCTGAAAAGTACAGTATGGAAAGGGGTTAGGAGTAATTTTGTAACCTGGAAAACCTGAAAAAATACTGCTTCAGGTAGAGGTGGTCAAGGTCAATACCAAGAGTGATGACTCAGGTTAATAACATGTTTCTTTGTATAATTGGATACAAAGGTTACTGCACAGTACCTCTGATCTTTTTTCAAAAAACAACCCAGTCTGGTCATTAGAAAATTAGGAGACAAATCCCAGTGGAGGGTCATTCAACAAAATACCTACCAGTACTCCTCAAAACTGTCAAGGTCATGAAAAACCTGAGAAATTGTCACAGCCAAAAGGAGCTTAAGGGGACATGAAAACTAAATGTAATGTGCGATCTTGGAATAGAAATAGAACATTAAGTAAAAATGAAGGAAATGCAAAAATAGTTTGCATTTTCTAAAATTTTATATAAATGGGAGTCATACAGCATGTGCTCTTGTCTGGATTTTCATGCAGTATAATTATTTTGAGACTTACTGCTGTTGTATATATCAATTCATTACTTTTTATTAAGCTGAGCAGCAAGATGGAATCACTATATGGATATGCCCTAATTTGTTTATTCATTCACCTGTTGATATTTGGGTTGTTTCCAATTTTGAGCTGTTTTGACCATTCCTGTGTGTATGTGTGTGTGTGTGTGTGTGTACATGTGATATATGTGTTTTTATGTGGATGTATCTTTTCGTTTATCTTAGGCAAATAGAAATGCTGTGGGTAGTTGGTGGTGTATATTTAACATTTTAGCAAACTGCTTTTCTGAAATGCTTTTATAGTATTTTACCTTCCCATCTGCAGTGTTTGAGAGTTCCATTTGCTGCCTAGACCATAGAGGGTTTTTTATTTTTCTATTTTAGGCATTCTGATAGATGTATAAGAGTGTCTCGTGGTTTTAATTTGCATTTTCCTAATGACCAGTGATGTTGAGCATCTTTTCATGTCCTTATTTGCCATCCATATATAAATGAATTGTCTGTTTAGATGTTGTGCTTTTTTATTTTTTAATTGGATTGTTTCAGTTACTGAGTTTTGATAGTTCTTTATATTTTTTTATTTTATTTTCAAGTTTATTTATTTTGAGAGAGAGAGAGAGAGAGAATGCGTGTGCACGTGCAATAGGGAGAGGAGCATAGAGGGAGAGAGAGAATCCCAAGCAATCTTGGATTGCACAGAGTCAGACCTGGGCCTCAATCTCATGAACCGTGAGATCATGACCTGAGCCAAGACCAAGAGTCTGGCCACATAACTGACTGAGCCACCCAAACACCCCTTGATAGTTCTTTATGTATCCTAGATACCAGTCCTTTGTCAGACACACGTGATTTGCAAATATTGTTGTCCAGTCTGTGGCTTGTCTTATTCTCTTAATAGTAGCTCCCTAGGACCAGTTTTTAATTTTAATAAAGTCCAGTTTGTCAGTATTTTTCTTTTATGGATCTTGTGTTTTGATGTCATACCTAAAAATTTTGTGCCCACCCAAGGTCATGAAGATTCTGTCCTATTTTTTTTCCTAGAGGTTTTATAGTTTTAGTTCTTACATTTAGGTCTGTGTCCCATTTTGAGTTAAATTTTTGTACATGTGAGGTATGGATCAGAGTTTGGTTTTTGTTTTGTTTTGTTTTTTTAATTTAGTAATGTATTTGATCCAACACCTTTTGTTGAAAAGACTTTTTTCCACTGAATTGCCTTGTTTTTTTCTTTCTCCTTTTTACTTTTTTTTTTTTTTTTTTTTTTTTTTTTGAGACAGAGAGAGACAGAGCATGAACGGGGGAGGGTCAGAGAGAGAGGGAGGCACAGAATCTGAAACAGGCTCCAGGCTGAGCTGTCAGCACAGAGCCTGATGCGGGGCTTGAACTCACGGACTGCGAGATCATGACCTGAGCTGAAGTCGGACGCCCAACCGACTGAGCCACCCAGGCGCCCCTCTTTCTTCTTTTTAATTGTTTTTTTTTTTAATTTAGTTGACAGTGTTACCTTGGTTTCAGCATTCAGCTTCTCTATACATTGTGCTGTGCTCGCCATAAGTGTAGCTACCATCTGTCACCATACAATGCTGTTAATTGATTTTTCACGGTTGTCAAATATTAGTTGACCATACATGTATGGCTCTATTTCTGGGCTCTGTTCCCTTCTGTTGATGTTTATCTATATTTTATGTCAAAGTAGTGCAGCTTCATGATGCACCTTGGAGAGGAAGTATTAAGTGTTTCAACTTTGTTCTTTTCAAATTTGTTTTGGCTCTTCTAGGTCCTTTGCAGTTCCATATGAATTTTAGAATCTGCTTGTTGATTTCCACAAAAAAAATGTGCTGTGATTTGATTGGGTCGCGTTGAATCTGTAAATCAAGTTGAATCTGTAAATCAAGTTGGGGAGAATTTTTTTTTTTTTAAGTTTATTTGTTTATTTTGAGAGAGAGAGAGAGAGAGAAAAAAACATGAGTGGGGGAGGGGCAAAGAGAGAGGGAGACAGAGAATCCCAAGCAGGCTCCATGCTGTCAGCACAGAGCCCGACACGGGGCTCAAACCCACGAAACCACAAGATCATGAACTGAGCCAAGATCCAAGAGTTGGACGCTTAACCAACTGAGCCACCCAGGCACGCCAAAATATCACTTAACGTTATTGGTTCTTCTGATCCATGAACACTATGCATCTTCCCGTTTATTTAGATCTTTCTTTAATTATTTAAGCAACGTTTAGTAGTTTTCAAGGTATCAGCCTTGCACATCTGTTGCCAGATTTATCTCAAATTATTTCTTTTTCTTTTTTTAAGTAGGCTTCACGCCCAGCGTGGAGCCCAATGTGGGGCTTGAAGTCACGACCCTGAGATCAAGACCTGAGCTGAGATCAAGAGTCGGATGCTTAACCGACTGAGTCACCCAAGCACCCCTTATTCCATATTTTTTTGATGCTTTGTAAATGGTATTTTCTAATCAATCTCTGGTTGCTTGTTGCTAATATGTGGAAATATGGTTGATTTTTGTATATTGACATTCTATCCTGTATCCTTGCTAAGCTCACTTAATATAGCCAAGCAGCTCTTTGTATATTTTATCAGATTTTCTACAGTGTTGTCTGGGAATAAAGATTTATTTATTACTTTTTTCCCCAATCTGAATTCCTTTATTTCTTTTTTGCCTACTACATGGTCTTAGAATCTCTAGTACACTATTGAATAAAAGTAGCAAAGGCAGATACACTTATCTTGTTCCTGGTCTTAGAAAACATCCATATTGTCACCATTAAATATGATGCTAGCTTTAGGACTTTCCTAATGCTCTTTATCAGGTGAGGAAGTTCTTTCCTATTCCTCTTCTGCTGAGTTTGTTTTTTTTTAATCAGGAATACATGTTGGATTTTATCAAATGCTTTTTCTGCATCTCTTGAGATAATCCTATGGCTTTTATTTATTTATTTTTTAGGCTTAATATAATGAATGTATTGATTTTCTTTCTTTCCTTTTTTTTAAGTAATCCCTATGCCCATCTTGGGGCTCAAACTCAGGACCCCAAGATCAAGAGTTGCATGCTCTACCTACTGAGCCAGCCAGGTACCCCATGAATGTATTGATTTTCAAATGTTGAATTAGCTTTGCGTTCCTGAAATAAACCCACTTGGTCACTTTTATTATTATTATTATATATTGTTTGATTTAGATACTAAAGTTTTGTTAAGAACATTTGCATACATGAGGGATATTGTTCTGTAGTTTTCTTGTAAGGGCTTTGTCTAGTTTGGGATCAGTAATGTTAGCCTCAGAGAATGAGTTGAAAACTAGCCTATATTCCAGTTTTCTGAACAAGTTGGTATAGGGGTTTTTTAATGTTTATTTATTTTGAGAGAAAGAGTGCACCTGGGTTTGGAGCAGAGAGAAAGAGAGAAAAAGAGAATCCCAAGCAGGCTCCGTGGTGTCAGTATAAACCCCAAGCTGCAGCTCCATCCCACAAACTGTGATATCACGACCAGAGCAGAAATCAAGAGTCAGACGCTTAACTGACTGAGCCAACCCTGGTGCACCAGTAGTATTTTTTTAAATTTATTTTTAAATTTTTTTAATTTACATCCAAGTCAGTTAGCATATAGTACAACAATGGTTTCAGGAGTAGATTCCTTAATGCCCCTTACCCATTTAGCCCATCCCCCCCCCACACAACCCTTCCAGTAACCCTCTGTTTGTTCTCCATATTTAAGAGTCTTCTGTTTTGTCCCCCTCCCTGTTTTTATATTCTTTTTGCTTCCCTTCCCTTATGTTCATCTGTTCTGTGTTTTAAAGTCTTCATATGAGTGAAGTCATATGATTTTTGTCTTTCTCTGACTAATTTCACTTAGCATAATACCCCTCTAGTTCCATCCATGTAGTTGCAAATGGCATGATTTCATTCTTTTTGACCCCAGTAGTATTTTTTAAGTAGACTTCCCTGGTGAAGCCATTTGGGCCTGGGGTTTTCTTTGTGTGAAGGTTTTAGTTTCTTTATTCAAATTATTATAGTTATTTACCCATTCAAAGAACCAGCTTTTGCTTTTATCTTTTTTTGTTCTTATTTCATTGATTTTTTTTTCACTTGAAACATTAAGTATAGATTTTCCAATTACATATTTTTTCCCTTGAGAAGTTTGAAGGCCTTGCTTTCAATCCTGTTGTTGAAAAGCCCACTGATATTCCAGTTCCCCCCCCCCCCGCTTTTTTTTTTTTTTTTACATGGCATAGTGTTTTTCTTGAAGCTTTTAGTATCTTCATTGGGAGAGTTCTGTAATTTTTATAATGATGCATCTTGGTGTAGTTTTGGTGTTTGGGAGGGGTTTTTAAGTCATTAAGCTGGGCTTCCTTGGTCTAAGTATAGAAACTCTGTTTTTTGATCCTGGAAGAGTGTGTGTGTGTGTGTGTGTGTGTGTGTGTGTGTGTGTGTGTGTGTTTTCTTTATATAACTTGTTTCTCATTCTCATGTATATCTCTATGCTTTGGGTTTTGGTTCTTCTGGATTTAACCCTTATTTTTTCTCTTATTTTCTAGCTTTTTTGTCACATGTACACACTCCACACACATGCACTCGTGGTTTTTGAAAGATTTCCTTGGTTTTACTGTCCATTTATTGAAGTTATTGTTTTGCCTTTTCTGTTTTTAAATTCCAAGATCTTGTTCACCAGTAGTATCCTACCCTTATGTCCCTGGAGAATTAATTTCATTTTTGAAGTTTTCTTTTGGTCCCTGCCTTACTTCTGTTTCCTTATAGATTATTTTTTCCTGAGGGTTTGTTTTGGCCTTTCACATTTTTAGAGGTCTTTCTCAAATGGTAGGTGATCCTCACTTGTCTATTCATATCTAAGGATTAGTTACTAAGCAGCTGATTGGACTGAATGAGCTGGAGGTTAAGCTTTTTGACTAGTGAGATTCACTGTGGCAATTAATCCCTTTTTTAAAAAAATTTTTAATGTTTATTTTTGAGAGAGAGAGAGAGACAGTGTGAGTGGGGAAGGTGCAGAGAGACAGGGAGACACAGAATCCGAAAAAGGCTCCAGGCTCTGAGCTGTCAGTACAGAGCCTGACGCAGGGCTCGAACTCACAAACTATGAGATCATGACCCGAGCCGAAGTCGGACACTGAGCCGACTGAGCCACCGAAGCGCCCCCCTCCACTTTTTTTTTTTTGTTTTTATTGGTCCCTTTTAAAATCTTCTCCCTAGTGTTTTACACTGGTACTGTGATCTATTTAAATGTGGTTTTTTTCTTGTGTTTAATATATGTGGTAGTTCTGTCTGAATTTGTGTTTTCAGTGTTTCTGCAGAATTCTCAGCCAGTCTTTCTTTCAGCATCTCCGTATCCTCTCCTTTGAGAATTCCTATTAGACATTTTATTAGATCTTTATGTTTTATGCCATTTGAACCTTTTATTTTCTATGTTTCTGTTTTTCTTTGCAGTGTTCTGGGTATTTTCTTAATGTTTATCATTTCCCCAGTTCTTTTTTAGCCATGGCTGATCTGCTATTCATCCCATCCATTGAGGTGTTTTAGTGGTGGTGTCTTTTTTTTTTTTTTTTTAATTATAGCACTTACATTTTTTATTTACAGAAGTTACATTTGGGTCTTTTCAGATCTGCCTGGTTGCTTTTTATTCCTTTATTCCATTTTTCAATAATATTTTTGTTTCTTCTTAAACATTTCTTGAATGGTTCTTTTATCCTCTGTGCCTGGCAATTTCAGTACCTAACAATTTGGGATTCCTAATCTGTTTCTACTGACACTTGTGACGGATTGCTTATTGTATGTTTGTTATTGATTGTGTGCTCGTACTTGATCAAATCTGTAGGAATGCTGAAAGGCCTGAAGTGTAGGTGATTATTTCCTGAAGTGATCCAGTATGCTTCTGCTGAGTGTCAAGGGGCACTGGTGGCCCTTTAATGTCTTGATCTGGGTATTTTCTGACCATTTAGGGCAAGTTAAGGTATATCCTCAGAGTCACTCAGAAGGGCAGGCCCATGATTATACAATCTCAGAGTAGCCTCTCCACCCAGAGCCTGGGCAGAAAAGACCCACATGTAGGTCTTATTTTGCCTGCGTGTAGTCAGATTTTTGATTCCTACCTGCCCTTTGACTGAAGTTGTAGCCCTCTTAGGGGTTTCGGTCTGATGCGGGCATTTCCATTCCCTGCAGTAAATGGTAAGTTTTACATGGAATAAATGGATTATAATTCATACATTGAATTAGTTCATTAGTATTCTGTCCTAATCTAAGAAAAAAATGCTGAGGGAACATTTTCTCCTGAGTAGAATATAGCTTTCCAACTAGTGTGTTCTAGATTTGTCAAGATAATTCATCCCTGCAATATTTGGGACCGTCTGAGGCCTCAGGCTGGGTGCATTCAGGGGCCAATTTCTCTTGCATTGTATAGATGATCATTTTCTGTGTGTGCTGGAACTATGCAAAAGGTTAGCATTTTTCTAGATCATTAGTTCTTGGAGTTGCTTTGGAGAAGACTGAATACTATACGTCTCTCTTAAGTTGTCATAATGTTCACAAGCATATTAAAAGCTTAAAGAGGCCTTGAAATAAGGAAAATTTTCTTATTTGACCATAATACTTTTATTTTTTAATGTTAACAGTCTATAATATTGAAACCAAGATGTTCGTAATTATTGACCCCCTGAAATTTCAGGGTTATATTTGCTGACAAGTAGAGTCAGAGTAAGATATTCTGTGTTGATATTTGAGGGCCAATAAATATGCATTAGCTGCTAACCGAGGTGGCTGTAAAGTGGACGAGCTTATACGAAAACTGCAAGAGATCTTCTTCACATGGAAGTAGGCTATATGAATCTACTAGAACTAGAATTCTAGCCAGTGTTTGTAAGTGTGTATTCCAGGCACTGTGAGAAATATTTCACAATGTCTTTTCATTGCCCTCGGGGGGAAGAAAAAATCAATTCTTTACCCTGGCCTTCAAGGACCCTCATGTCTACTAGCTCTGTGCTTAACAACGCAGAGCCTGCTTGGGGTTCTCTCACTGTGTCCTCCTCCAACCTCATCTTTTACACCTGTCACTCTGGGCACCAGCCACACTGGCCTTTCAGTGGGCTAGGGATATTCCTACTGGAAAGCCTTTGTCTTGTTCTTTGCTTTGCCTAGAACATTCCAGCTGCCCTTTTTGGCCTCGAGGTCTTAACTCACCAATGCCTTTCCTCACCACTGAACATGAGTCGACGACTCCTGTCTCAGTTTGACTCTGCCTTCACATGGTCTAACTTGGGTTCCTCCTGCCAGTAAACTGTCACCTTGGTGAAAAGCATGCATCTTGTCTGCTCTGTACACCACTCGATCTGTAGCCTCTGCTACTGTGAGACACACAGATGCTTGATAGTTGTTGAATGTTGAATGAGTAAGAGAAGAAACTCATAATTTGCCCAGTGTTGACAGCTAATAAATGGCAAAACCAGGACTCAGACTTAGGGCTATCAGAATTCCGAGCTCTTGGCACCACACTTCATTCAGACAAGGACTCTCCCATTCCTTATCACCTTATCAGTTCAGAATGTTGCTAGACTTGACTTTTGGCATCACCTTCAAAATTTTATTCTTTTGAAATCCAGTGGTAGCCGATTTTGGTTCTTTGAACATACATTTGATTTTTTTTTTTTATAAGTTTATTTATTTTGAGAAAGAGAGCACACAAAATTGGGAGAAGGGCAGGAAAAGGGAGAGAGAGAATCCGAAGCAGGCTCTGTGCTGTCATCAGTTTGCAGCTCGAATTCACAAACCATGAGATCTTGACCTGAGCTGAAATCAAGAGTCGAATGCTTAACCAAGTGAGCTCCTCAGGCACCCTGAAAACACATTTGATTTTTTTTTTTTTAATACCTGCAAGTTATTCAGAACCAAATTTGTTAAATAAGATGGGTAGTCAAGCTAGGGAAAACTGTTGAGGGAAACGGATTAATTACAAAGTAGCCAGAAACAGTAGGGTTTTCTTTTTAAAATTGGGTCTAAAGGAAAAATACTGTAAGAAGTTGGAGGTTGTGGCAACAGCATTAGAACACGCATAGAGCCTCATGAGGGGACTTCTTAAAAGATAGTATTCATGTGGGCATAAAATATTTCCATTGTGTGGATTAAGGAACTACTTTTGTTGCTTTCATAGTTATACTTGATTCAAGTGAAAAATCAGTTGTCCACTTTAGTGCAAATGTTTCGTAACTGCACTTCTGAAAAAGACAGCTTACTCTTCTCAAACTAAGAGATGCATTTGGATGGTTTTATTTTGTCAAACTTTACACAACAGATTTCAGCTTTGTATTGGTCATGGGAGGAAGTTACCCTAGCCAGAAGAGACATTGTGCATAAAGTGTAAAATGATACCAAAAAATACTAACTGAAGCAAAACATTGAAAGGTGCCAGCTGATAATTTTTACTCTAGTTGTCCCATCGCGGATTCTCAGCTGATAATTTTTACTCTAGTTGTCCCATCGCGGATTCTCAGCTGATAATTTTTTTTTTTTATTTTTTTTTTCAACATTTATTTATTTTTGGGACAGAGAGAGAGCATGAACGGGGGAGGGGCAGAGAAAGAGGGAGACACAGAATCGGAAACAGGCTCCAGACTCTGGGCCATCAGCCCAGAGCCTGACGCGGGGCTCGAACTCACGGACCGTGAGATAGTGACCTGGCTGAAGTCGGATGCCCAACCGACTGCACCACCCAGGCGCCCCTCAGCTGATAATTTTTACTGTAGTTGTCCCATCGCGGATTCTCAGCTGATAATTTTTACTCTAGTTGCCCCATCGCATATTATCTTTTTTTTTTTTTTTTTTTTTTTAAGTTTTCTTTTGCTCCCTGCATTGATCCTGTTTCCTTATAGATTCTTTTTTCTGGAGATTTTTTTCCTCTTTATTATTTCCTATTTTCTTTTTAGTTTCTTCTCCCTAAACTTGAAGTTTTGCAATTTATTTCAGGACAGGTTGAGTTGGCAGTGTTACTTTTTGGGGATTTAGGCAGCTTGAGAGAGCGCATATCTTTCAGAAGAGCAAACATGTATCACTCACTGAAGATGATGTAGTGTCTTTGCAGTTTTTCTTTTGAAAAGGAAATAATGTTTAGCTTGAGATACTTGGAGTTTTTTTAACCATTGTTTATGCTAAAGAAAAAAATGAGATAAGACTGCAAATGTACAAATGTTATCTTCTCTAATATTTGAAATAGTTAATATCTAAAAATTCTCTAAAATTAAAAATTCCCAATTAATCACTCCAGAACTCTTCACAGCGATTTTTAAAAGCATCTATATATTTCCTGGATGCTCTAAATTATAATAAAAATCTACACTTTTAGAGATGAAAGGTAAATTAAGAAACCATCTGTTTGTTATGTGTATTTCACAACAACTTAAAAAAATCATCTAATTTTTAAAAAATTTTTTTGATGTTTATTCATTTCTTTGAGAGAGAGAGCATGAGAACGCGCACGAGCAAGCGGGGGAGGAGCAGAGAGAGAGGGAGACATAGAGGGTGAAGCAAGCTCCAGACTCTGAGCTGTCAGCACAGGGCTCAATCCCATGAACTGTGAGATCATGACCCAAGACACTTAACCAACTGAGCCACCCAGGCACCCCTCTGATTCTTTCTATAGAGAAGTGACCTACCTAGTTTATAGCAATTACTATTTGAATTTGAATTACATGGTGATCCTCTGATTGTGTTCCGTGTTTATTGTTGTCATTGGTATTCTTATTAGCTAACATGGTGGCTGATAAATTTGCACCCTGTAGAAAGGAAAGGCTCCATTTTGAAACAAACATTTTGTTACAAAATAAAATTATCATTTGTCAGGGCTAGGTCTTCGTTTTCCAAATATCATCACAATTTGAACTAAATTCTTTGGGGTGGTGGTTGTGTATCTGTGCTGTGTCATGTATTATTGATTTTTTCTACTTTTAAGACTGAACATTCTTCACGCCCTGAAAGGAAAAGAAGAGACTCTTTCGGGATGTTTGACGGTTATGATAGCTGCAGTGAGGACACAAGTAGCAGCTCCAGCTCCGAGGAGAGTGAAGAAGAAGTTGCTCCTTTACCTTCTAACCTCCCAATTATCAAAAACAATGGACAAGTCTACACATACCCGGATGGCAAATCTGGCATGGGTGAGTATACCGCCTTTCACTGTTATGCAGCTTCATATTGGAGGACATGTTCTGATTTCATTTCTTCTTTCATTTCCCTTCCTTGGAATTTTTCAAGGGAAAAAGAAACGCAGTCTGAAACTTACAGTTGTAGATGAGATCACTAGATTTCCATTTGATCTATCTTGCCTACCTGCCGTGTTCTGGCAGAAAGCAAGTAGAGCAAAATAAAAACAAAAGGCTGTTGAGAAACACAATGTGGACGTAAATTCAGTAATTAGGTAATAAATCCCAATGTACCTGAAAGTGTGTAGGATCACAGGCTTATAGAGCTGATACACTTGCAGAATGAGTTTCTCTCCTCTACAAAAATTCCTTATAAGAAGTTTTCTATTTTAACACTTCCAATGATAGGGTATCTCTAGTTACCAGATTATTCTTCGTATTGAACCAAAATTATCCTTGTTCTGAATTTTGTCTTTGGGTCTTAATTTTGCCTCTTAAAGGTACAGAGAAGAATTCTAATCCTTGTTATGATGATAACTGTTCACACTAGAACAGTCCCAAGTGACCCTAATTGCTTCAGCGATCTGTCATAGTGTCACAATGATTTTAATTCATCAATAGCCTGCTCACTTTCCTCTGGGCATGCTTCAGATTTCATGGTGCTGGAGTGACAGCTTACATGACTTGCCCAAGACTGTCCTGTTTTTAGGATTGAAAATCCCATATCCTGGGAAGCACCTCAGGCAAATGGCTAGTCACCTGTGTAATAAGGGCAGCTGGTCACCTGTGTAATTAGGGCAGCAGGTAGGCCACAGAATTGCTTTAACTTTTTTGAAAGTAATACTGATTTCATGTATAACTGAAACCCTTTAGTCTTTACTACAGATTCACCACTAAACCAGTTAAACCAGTCTTGTCTGTTAGCAGTTGACTTTTTAAAAGATATTTTATTTGTGAGTAATTTCTACACCCAACATGGGACTCAGACTCACAACCCCAAGATCAAGAGTCACGTGCTGCACCGACTGAGCCAGCCAGATGCTCCGACTTTTTATTTTTTAATAAACGATATGAGGTTGATTTGAATAATACCTTAGGAGAGGCACGAGCAAGGGCTATGGGAACATGAAGGGCAGGTGATGAATTCTAATCTGGGAGGGCTTCACAGGGAGGCAGATTTGAGCTGGCTTTGAAGGACAAAGGTGGAAGCTGTGGGAGAACCCTGTGGAAGAAGGGAACTATACTAGCAAAGATTGGGAAGTAGGACTTTGAAGGAATCATGCTGAGCCATTCAGATGTGGCAGGCACGTAAGTGATTGTCCAAACGAAACATTGCAGAGAGATGAAAGATCTGGTGGTACAACCATCTTTGGGCATGCAGTGTCCGAAAGCTTATTTTTAAATCAGTCAGTGCTCACCGAGGGCCTCTTTCAGGATCCAGGCATCTGGTACTTGCTGTCAGCAGAGAGGCTTCCTATTGGCAAAAGTGGAAGGACATGCTCCCACTTCACTTGGGAGCCAGACAAGGTCATTTCCAAGGACATCGCAAAGACTAGGGAAGAGGGGAAAGAAGGTGGATCAGGAAGATTTGGAGTTAAGTTTTTGGCTTTGGGCAGGCCTCTAACTCACTGAGCCTGTTTTTCCATCTGTACAGTTGGGATGTGGGTACCTGCTAGGCAGGGTGGCCGGAGGACAAGGATAAGAGAAAGTATCCCCAAAAACTCCAGCTGGGGCTGCAGTTACACCATGGATGCCTGGGAATGCTGAATGAGAACAGGAGCCAGCCTTGTTTGATACCACTTAGATTCAGGAGTGAGTCTGCCATGATAACATTCTGATTGTAAAAATTGAAAAATGATTTGGGCCCTGAAGAGGTCCCAGGAGTGATTTCAAGCTTACTCCCAAGTTGGGTCTATAGGTGGACCTGATAGATGAAATCAGCTGTACGTTTCTCTTAATGGCTCTCTTGATGAAAGGAAGTGGAGTGGAGGTGATCCGTGCTGGAATAACTGTCCTAGAACCTCAGCAGCCCAAAGCCAGGTTAAGAGGCCTGGCTGATGCAGTCTGAGGGCAGAAAACTGGTGTGGACGTCCCGGGGCCCGTCCACCAGGATGATGGACAGCAGGTGTGGCTGCAGAGGTTTCCCCTGTGGACACTGGTTGAGCTACACACTGTGCTGTTTTGGGAGCCTGTCCCTGAGTGTGGCAGGTATCTGGTGAGAATTAGGCACCTCCTCAGTCCGCAACAGGACAGGCTCTGGATTTGGAGACAAGAATCTTCCGGGGGCTTTCCTTTTGAGACCTGCTAAGTTCCAGCCCCTTTCCAGCTGCAGTGGATTTTTTAAAACTTTAAATTATCCCATGTAACCTTTTTCTTACTGAATTTTGATCTTCTTAGAAATTGTTTACTTCTAATTCTATCATTTAACATTGAAGGTTGTGTTATATAATCTTCTAGTTTTATGTCATTTGCAGATTTGATAATAATGCCCTGGAGGTATTCTAGTCTTAAAAAGTTGAACAGCACAGGGCCTGGTACAGAATCTTGTAGGCTGTGTCAAAATACTTCCCATTATTGGGGCACCTGGCTGACTCACTTGAAAGAGCGTGCACCTCTTGATCTCAGGGTCGTGAGTTCAAGCCCCAAGTTGCATGTAGAGATTACTGAAAAGTAAATAAATAAATAAACTTTAAAAGAAAAAAAATTCCTTGGGACACCAGGGTGGCTCAGCTGATTAAGAGTCCGACTCTTGGTTTCAGCACAGGTGATGATCTCATGGTTCATGGGTTTGAGCCCCACGTTGGGCTCTGTGCTGACACTGCTGGGCCTGCTTGGGATTTTCTGTCTCCCTCTTTCTCTGCCCCTCCCCTGCTCTCTAAATAAATAAATAAATAAATAAACATTAAAAAAAACAAAAATTTCTACTCACTTATCAGGACCTTAAATTTCTCAATCTTTATTGACAAAGCTGCATGAGAGATTTTATCAAATGTTTTAACTCCTAAAAAAAAAAAATTTAAAAAAAACCCATATTAACTCCTATTAATATATGGTTGACCCTCAAACAACATAGGAATGCCAGTCTCCCATGCAGTTGAAAATCTATGTGTAACTTCTGACTCCCCAAAAACTTAATTACTAGGGGCACCTGGGTGGCTCAGCCCTTTAAGCATCCAACTCTTGATTTCAGCTCAAGTTATGGTCTGATGGTTTGTAAGTTCATGCCCTGCATCAGGCTCTGTGCTGATTCTCTCTCTCCCTTTCTCTCTGCCCCTCCCTTGCTTGTGCTCTCTATCTCAAAATAAATAAATAATATTTTTTAGAAAGGTGTCTGACCCTTGATTTCTGCTCAGGTCATGATCTCACAGTCATGAGATCTAGCATGGCATTTGAGTTAGCACAGAGCGTGGAACCTCCTTGGGGTTCTCTCTCCCTCTCCCTCTCTCTCTCTCTCTCTCTCTCTCTCTCTCTCTCAAAATAAATAAACAAAAACTTAATTACTAATAGCCCACTGTTGGTAACACTAATAGTTGATTAACACATGATATTTTGTTTTTTGTATTATTTAATCTATTCTTACAATAGAGTAAGGTAAAGAAAAAATATTTTTAGGAAAATCGTAAGAGGGAAAACACATTTACAACACTGTATCTTATTTATTGGAAAAAACCCACATACAGATGGACCCATGCAGTTCAAAACCCCTGTTGTTCAAGGGTTGATTGTATACTCTTGCCATGGTTTAGTTATACCAGTCCAGTAATATTATAACAAAAGGAAATAAGGTTTATTGAAGCTTTATATGTGCCAGGCTCTGTTTTAAATACTAGAGATACAGAGATAAAACAATATAGAATAGTCCCTGCGCTGGTGGTGCTTACATCCTACTCACAGGAAGTATACTTTGATATGTATAATTCTTGCCAAAGATTCACTATCCCCTTTGGGTCACAGCTTCTTTAGCTAGATGGTCACAGACCTTTTTAATCTGTTCTATAACTCTTTCTCCTTTTTTTTAAACTTTTTTTTTAATGCTTACTTATTTTTGACAGAAAGAGACACAGCAATAGCGGGGGAGGGGCAGAGAGAGAGAGGGAGACACAGAATCTGAAACAGGCTCCAGGCTCTGAGCTGTCAGCACAGAGCCCGACGCGGGGCTCAAACTCACAGACCGTGAGATCTTGACCTGAGCCGAAGTCGGACGCTCAACAGACTGAGCCACCCAGGAGCCCCTCCTTTTTTTTAAATGCTTATTTATTTTGAGAGAGAGAGGACGTGTGTGCCAGCAGAGTTGGGGCAGAGAGAGAGAGAGAGAGAGAGAGAGAGAGAGAGAGAAACCCAAGTAGCCTCCGTACTATCCACACAGAACTCAACGCAGGGGCTCCATCTCATGAACCCTGAAGTCATGACCTGAGCCGAAATCAAGAATTGGATGCTCAACCGACTGAGCCACCCAGGCACCCCTGTAACTTTTTTGACAGAAAACCATTCCGTTTTTTCTCTCCTTAAACACCCTTTCTTCATCTCTAATCCTGTGGTACCTTTCTTTCATGATTTCTCAATAGATTTATAAGTACTGGTTAAAACTATAAGCCCTTCTAAGTTTAACTGTTTGGGTGGAGATTTGAGCCCACTCCAGCAGTTTTTCGCTCTGTTACTTTCTGGTATTTTATTTTTTGTTTTTTGTTTTTTCCTAATTCTTCTCAGGAATAATTGACAAAGATAGTTGCATATGTTTAACATATACAGTGTGATGATTTGATATACGTTGTGGGATGATTACCAAGATTGAGAGAAATAATACCCATGGTTTCACATAGTTAACTCTTTGTGTTGTGGTGGTGGGGAAGAACACAGTATCTACTCTTAGCAACTTCCCAGTATGCAGTACAGTATTATTAACTATAGTTACCATGCTGTATGTTAGAGTCTCATAATTTACTCTTCTTATAACTAAAATGTCGTACCCTTTGACCTACCTGTCCCCCTCCCCCCAATCCCTGGTAATCACCATTCTATTTTCTGTTTCTATGAAATCGGCTTTTTTTTTTTTTTTTTTTTTTTAAGGATTCCACATGAAAATGATCCCATACGGTATTTCACTTAGCATATGCCCTGCCCTCCAGGTTCAACCGTGTTGTCACAGTGCCAGGATTTCCTTCTTTTTTGTGGATGCATAATATTCCACTACAATGAATAATACTTCATATATGTATATATATACCACACTTTATGCATCCATTCAGCTATCAAAGGACATTTAAGTGTTTGCATTTTCTTGGCTCTTGTGACTAATGCTGCAGTGAACATGAGAATTCAGATATCTGTTCAAGATACTGATTTACAGTCAACTAATTTTTGACAAGGGCACCAAGAATGCAGAATAGGGCAAGGACAGTCTCTTTAATGAAGGGTGTTGGCAAAACTGGATATGCACATGCAAAAGAATGAAAATGGATCCTTGTCTTACACCACTCAACAAAAATTAACTTAAAATGGATTAGACTTAGGGGCACCTGGGTGGCTTAGTTGGTTAAGGGCCAACTCTTGGTTTCAGCTCAGGTCATGATCTGGTTTGTGGGTTTGAGCCCCACATTGGGCTCTGCGCTGACAGTGCAGAGCCTGCTTGGGATTCTCTCCCCTCTCTCTCAAAGTAAATAAACTTTAAAAAGAACAAAAAGAATTTAAAAAATGGATTAGACTTCAGTGTAAAACCTAGAAATATAAAACTAGAAGAAAACATAGGAGAAAGCTTTTTGACACTGGTCTTGTAGTGATTCCTTGGATAAGAGAACAAAAACAAATGGGCCTACATCAAACTAAAGAGGTCTGCGCGGCAATGGAAACAATAAATTGAAAAGCCAACCTACAGAATGGGAAAAAGTATCTGCAAACCATATCTGATAAAGACCTCCTACAACTCAGTAGCAAAAAAACAAATAATCTAAGTGAAAAATGGACGAAGGACCTGAATAGACATTTTTCCTAAGGACATACAGTTGGCCTACAGGTACATGAAAAGGTGTTCCACAACACTGATCATCAGGGAAATACCCATCAAAACCACAATGAGATACCACCTTACACCTATTATGATTGCTATTATCAAAAAGATAAGAGATAATGTTGGTAAGGATGTGGAAAAAAGGGAACTCTTATATACTGCTGGTGGGAATGTAAATTGGTATATCCGTTATGGAACACCATATGGCAGTTCCCCAAAAAATTAAAAATAGAACTGTCATGACCTAGCAGTCCCAGTCCCACGTATATATCTGTTTACCTATTCTGAACTTCAGTTCTTGTGACCCTTCTTCTAATTCTGCCTTTCAGATCATTGTCTATTATGCTAATTTACAAAAGAGGCACATTAATAGGGTTTTGTTTTCCTCTGTTCTCAGTGAGTAATCAAGCATCTACCTCAGGCTTTGACCCTCTCCTTTCCTCCTTGTCCTCTGAACATAACGAAAGAATCTTTGTATGACCCTTAACATTTTTCCAAGACTTGGCTCTTTTTACCTTGCCCTTTGTGTTACTCCTTAGCTGCATTGCACTTCTTTTCCTCTTTTGTTTATAATCCTTTCAAAAGCTGGAGCTCTTAATGTATAGGAAAATGCCTGGCACACAGTGAGCACTAAGGAAATTTAAGTTGAATCTGATTTATTTTGTTTGTGGGCTTAGACCCTCTGTTAAACCTTGAGCTGCGGTCAGACCCTCTGGAGCCGTGGCCATGGCATCATACCAGTATTTTCTCTAACTTTTGTGTGGGCTTTTCTGTCGTTTGTATAACAGAAGAAATTTTCTGTTAGAAGGCAAATATTTAAATTAACACTTAAGTAATTATTAAACTGTTAGATAAAAATTGGTTTTATTACATGATCGTAATAACACCATTGTTTTTGTTCTATTAATTAGCTACCTGCGAAATGTGTGGGATGGTTGGTGTGCGAGATGCTTTTTACTCCAAAACAAAGCGTTTCTGTAGTGTTTCATGTTCAAGAAGCTATTCGTCAAACTCCAAGAAGGCAAGCATTTTGGCCAGACTTCAGGTAACGGTACAGAAACCTTCTTATTCTTTATATCTGTTATTTCTATGGCTTTCACTGTTTATCTGTCATTGGATTGTGATTCACTGCACTCCACTTCTACCCAGTTGGCCAGTTACCATTTTATACCCCACATTTTTTCAGAAATATGTGATCCCCAAAGTTTGTTCAGCCTGTAAAATTCAACAGCTATTATAATAGACAAGGCATACTATCCAAAGTAAACGATGAAACTGTGTAAGTGAATTAAAAACACCCTTTTTCTAAATAAGTATAAATATAATAAACGCCTTGTTATATACAGAAATTGAAGCCATTTTCCCCCCTGGTTTCCTTTTGAGTTAACATCAAGGTAGAATCAATGCAGCATTTGGGGGGAAATGATATACCCTGTGGTTCTACTTCTCCATCATATCTGCTTTGTACTTTTGAGCACAGCCTGTTTGATACCTTGAACGATTGTGTTTGGTTAATCCAACTAACCTTTTTGAAAACGTTCATGGTATAAAAAGAAAATCATCTTTCTTTAAATGTATATCAATGCCTACAATACAAAATGGAGATTCGACCATTTGACTAAGTTGTTAACTACTGTAGCATATAAACAGTGTTTTTAAGGCATTTAACTGATTTTTGTAATATATTTTATTTGAGTGATCACATTTTTCTTATTCGCCTGTAATTGATTGTGATCCTTACATAGCACTGAAAGGATTTATAAAAATTCCCCAAATTAAGGAAATACATCACTTAGATGTATTTCTATATTTCAGATAGACAGTACCTAAGATCCTGAGCAGTGGTCTGTACCCAAATGGATGGCAGTTTGTCACACTGTGAATTTGGCCCATGATCATTTTGTCATTGATCTTTTGCGTTAGCACTAAAGGTATAAACCTCAGTCACTTGCTCTTTAAACATTAAATTATCTTCTCTTACCATATAAATAGCAATGCTTGGCAACCTGCATGAGTGAATAACCACTGGTTTTATCTAGTATAAGAAGGAATCAAGTATCCACCACAGCCTATATTTTAACATCTTATGGGATATAATTTTTTATTAACATATTAATTTGCATATTGCTGTTTTAGTCTGTGCCAGCTCTGCTACCCATAATAGATGTCTACATTGTAGCAGAACTCCAAAAAACAATTCTCATGTTAAAATTCCTTGTATGTTTCCTCTGCTTTAATAATTTTCTAAACCCTTGATGTTTACTTAAGCAGAATGAGTAGTATGCGATCAAGTTAATTTTTTCGGTGGAGGGGGATGAATGAAAAAGAATCCTATTTACTTAACTCTTCTTGTTTTAGGGTAAGCCTCCAACAAAGAAAGCAAAAGTTCTTCAGAAACAACCTTTAGTTGCTAAACTAGCTGCATATGCTCAGTATCAAGCTACCTTGCAAAATCAAGCAAAGACTAAAGCAGGTAATATTGGTGAATATAGTAGAAGTGAAATGTTTGATAATGATTCACCTAGTTTTAGTCAACATTTAAATTTTGGATTTTGTTAACTAAGCTATTTCTCTGTCCTACTAGTACATTATGGTATTAGGCTTCTTGATGATGGTTTTGGTTTCAGTAATTTATTCTAGGGGTACCTGGGTGGCTTAGTCGGTTAGGCATCCAACTCTTGATTTCGGCTCAGGTCATGACCTTACGATTTCAGAGTTCAAGCCCCACAGTGGGCTCTGCGCTGGCAGCTCAGAGCCTGCTTGGTTTTCTCTCTCTGTCTCTCTCTCTCTCTCTCTCTCTCTCTGCCTTACCCCTGCTCGCCTTGTCTCTCTCTCTTTCAAATAAACTTCATAAAAATAAATAAATACACGAATAATTCTAAATTTTTTTTTCAACGTTTTATTTATTTTTGGGACAGAGAGAGACAGAGCATGAACGGGGGAGGGGCAGAGAGAGAGGGACACACAGAATCGGAAACAGGCTCCAGGCTCTGAGCCATCAGCCCAGAGCCTGCCGTGGGGTTTGAACTCACGGACCGCGAGATCGTGACCTGGCTGAAGTCGGACGCTTAACCGACTGCGCCACCCAGGCGCCCCAATACACGAATAATTCTAGAAGAGAGTAATTTTGTTGACAGTTTCACAGTGCTTGTGGCAATATCCTTAACGTATTTTATTGGGGGGGGCGCCTAGGTGGCTCAGTTGGTTACGCATCCAGCTTTGGCTCCGGTCATGATCTCATGGTTAGTGAGTTCGAGCCCTGCGTCAGGCTCTGTGCCAGCAGCTCGGAGCCTGGAGCCTGTTTCAGATCCTGTGTCTCCCTCTCTTGCTGCCCCTCCCCTGCTCACACCCTCTCTCAAAAATAAATAAAAAAATAATTCTGGGGTGCCTGAGTGGCACAGTCAGTTGTTGAGCGTCTGGCTCTTGCTTTCAGCCTAGGTCAAGATGTCACAGTTTGTGAGATCAATCCCCACATCAGACTCCATGCTGACAACACAGAGCCTGCTTGGGATTCTCTCTCTCCTCTCTCTCTGCCCTTCCCCTGCTCGCTAGCCCTCTCTCTCAAAAATAAATAAACATCAAAAAAAATTTTTTTTTAAATAATTTCACAAACATTTTTTATTTGGTTATTTTCTGTGTTCCACTTCTATGCTGTGGCTGGTGGGGAGCATTATGGAGATAATAAGCAAAATGATAGGATGTTTAGCGGGCTTCAAAGGTAGTGGGGAGGTGAGAGTCATAAAAGGAAGAGATTGAGAAAGGATCATTTCTAATAGATTTTTTTAAGTTTATTTTGAGAGAGAGAGAGAGAGAGAGAGGGAGAGAGAGCACAAGTCGGGGAGGGGCAGAGAGTGAGAATCCCAAGCAGGCTTTGTGCTATCAGTGCGGCACCTGCCAGGGGCCTCAAATTCACAAACCACGAGATATGATCTGAGCCAAAGCCAAGAGCTGGACACTTAACTGACTAAGCCATCTAGGGCCCCTGATAGAAGATTCTTAACAGGAAGGCAGAAGCAAGGAAGTATAGTAGGGACTGAAGCAGTGAAAAACCCTAGTGAAGGTAAGGTATTAGTGGCAGATACTGGAGAGAAATCTCACTGAAAGGGGCACCTGGCTGCCTTAGTCAGAAGAGTGGCAACTATTCGTCTCAGGATCATGAGTTCGACCCCCACATTGGGTGTAGAGATTACTTAAAATTTTGGGGAAGCCTGGGTGGCTCAGTCAGTTAAGTGTCTGACTCTTGATTTCAGCTCAGGTTGTGATCTCATGGTTCGTGGGATCAAGCCCTATGTTGTGCTCTCCGCTGACAGTGCAGAGCCTGCTTGGGATTCTCTCTCTCTCTCTCTCTCTCTCCCTCCTCTCTCTCTCTCTCTTTCTGCTGCTCCCTCACTCATGTTCGCTCGTGCTCGCTCTCAAAAATAAATAAATAAACTTTTATAAAACTTTATAAAAAAAGACATGGAGAAAGGGAGAGAAAGAATCTTAAGAATCTTAAGTTAACTCCATGCCCAGCACAGAGCCCTTTGCAGGACTCCCATCTCATGACCCTGAGATCATCACCTAAGCCAAAATCAAGAGTCAAATGGTTAACCAACTGAGCCACCCAGGTGCCCCCCAAAAAAACACTTCAAAAAAAAAAAAAAAAAGAAGTCTCATTGAGATGCACAGTAAAAGCTACATGGGAATAAAAACCCAAAAGCAGCCATGGTAGTGTTTCTTATTCTGAACAGTTCTGAGCTCAGCTGTTCTTTGCTGCTTAGAACATGGAAGACTTAAGCTAATATTAGTTTTCAAATATGATCTATGTGAAAGTTCATGTTTATTTAGAAAAGTTCTTAAAATTTTGTAGGAGAAAAGAAAACTTTCAAGATGATGTTATTTTTTCTCTAAGTTTACTTATTTATTTTGAGAGAGAGAGAGAGAACAGGGGAGGGGCAGACAGAAAGGGAGAAAGAACAATCCCAGGAAGGCTCTGTGCTGCACGCAGAACCCAACATGGGGCTCAATCTCTCCGTGAGATTGTGACCTGAGCCAAAACCAAGAGACCGTTAACTCACTTGAACCACCCAGGTGATCCAAATGATACGTTAGTTTTATGTCATTTCACATTTTCTCATAAATAAAAGATTTGAGCATTGTAATATATCTAAATTTATTTTTTTTCAGCAGCAGTCTCCATGGAAGGCTTCAGCTGGGGTAACTACATCAACAGCAATAGCTTTATAGCAGCTCCAGTTACCTGCTTTAAACATGTGAGTATGGAATTTCTCACCTTGTACTGAAATGCATTGTCATTGTTTAAATCTGAAGGTACAGTAACACCTAAGCATCTTACCTTTAGAAGATCTTTTTTTTTTATACATTGTCATAAAAGTGCTAATTTTTAAATGATACTTATTAGTACCTAGAAATAACTTGTAGAAATTGTACAAGTAAACGCGTCCTATAAAGAAATTACAATTTGAAATTATTTGAATAGGGAAAAGTACTAGTCTCCTCCAATTTTCATGTTAAGTTGAACCATATCCAGTGCTGGTTTTGTTGTATATCATGTGTATTGGCAATGTCATGTGGTTCAGTGTAACACAAAGCATCCATCGTGCATGTGACTTAAATCTTTGTGGTCTGACCTGATAATTCAGAAAAGGAGGGATCTTTCTTCCAGTTGTGTTTTGTCCTCAAGGGTAAAATCAGAAAAACAAAAAAAGAACTATTAGAAACATAGTATTGTGGGCTGGAATACATGATATATCATGGAAACCCCTTTGCAAGATATTCTTTTTAGCAAGTAGATTCTTAGAGAGTATATGTTGTAATTCAGAATTATGTTAAAAATTTTATCTGACAGTAGGTTCGTTCGTTCCTTTTGATCCTCTTCCTTTTTATTCAATTATTTGTGATTCTCTCCCGTACGTTTTTGTACCTTTCTACAAGTTTAATTTATATTTAAAGGTTCTGTCTGCTACTGACTATGTACAAAAAGAAAAGAGAATTTGGAAAATGAATGAATGAAATTTTGTTTATGCTAAACATTTTGTTAAGTTAGCACTTTACTTTTAAATAACAGCATGTGGACAAGTGACCTTGAGTTCTTGCTGTGGAAACCCAAGTGAATTTTCATTTGTTCACGGCCAATAAAGGATCTTGATCAAGCCTGAGCTAATGAACTCAGTGGTAGAAATATAAAATAAAGCTTGAGTTCATTAATTTGCTAGTTTTCTTTCCTGAAAGCATAAGTGTTCAGCCCTTATGTGGTGGCATGCTGACCCTCTGAACCAAGCTAAGTAGAATCTTAGATACTTTTATCGTGGTGTAAAGTAGATAATTTGCTTTACATAATGTGGATAGTAGTGTCACTTTGTGAAATACATACGTGGCAACAGCAACATTAAAGAGAACAGCAAAACAAATGTTTAACTCTTCTCTCTCTTTCTGCTTTTCAGAAGCTCAAAATCAGATTAAGTTCTGTTATAATAACTCTTTTATCCCAAATACCTAGAACCTTTGCTGTCTCTTTCTGAATAGTCTTTATCTCTTTTCCTATCTTTAATATTTCGGTTTTTTCCTGTTTTGCTGTCATAAACCATGTAAAGCTGTGTTAATGTAAGTAGTCAAGGTATTTTTTTAAAAGCATATTTTATTTCATGCCCATGTCTTTGAATAATATTATATTAAAGTTCCTTATAAGAAAATCTCCTTTATAATAACAAAATTGATTTTGTTTTCAACTTCGCTGTTAAGATTAAAATGTTCCATCATATAGGTTAGAGCAGCTAGCCTTCACTGTATTATTAATGATACCATGCAGGCTCCTGTCTCTAGCTCAGAAGTAAAGCATCTGTCCCCCATTGTCTTCTTATTCCACTTGTCTTTCTTTACTGCCTTTTTCTCACCAAGTAGAAAAGCAACTAATACTGGTAATTTATGAGTGTATTTTAGTGCAAATGACTTTGCTTTATTGCCTTAACCAGCATCTTCACTTGAAGCCATTTGGTTTATGTCAGACCTCATGCTACAGTTGATTTTATCCTTTAGAGCTGACGCTTCCTGGTTCTTCCCCAGAATAGTTTTCTAGGGGCGCCTGGGTGGCTCAGTCGGTTAAACATCCTGCTTCGGCTCAGATCATGATCTCATGGTTCTTGAGTTAAAGCCCCGCGTCAGGCTCTGTGCTGACAGCTGGGAGCTTGGAGCCTGCTTCTGAATCTGTGACTCCTTCTCTCTCTCTGCCCTTCCCCCTGCTCACATTCTGTCTCTGTCTCTCAAAAAATAAATAAATATTAGGGAAAAAAAATAGTTTTCTAGATCTCCAAGGAGAGTCACTGGCTTTGGCTTTAGAAAGTCTGTTGCCAGGAGCTGCTGGGAACACAAGGCCCTGCCTTTTTTCATCCGCCCTCTAATCTGCTAAGACTCAAACCGCCCACCCTAACACTGGTTCATCAGTAGGGCCCACTTCCTCCAGACTCTGCATCTGCCTTATCCCCAACTGAAGCACAGGTTGGGGGCCTTTTCCTGCTCCTAGAAGATTCTTTTTCAAACATAATTTCACTTGGCACCTGGGTGGCTCAGTCGGTAAAGCATCTGACTCTTGATTTCGGCACAGGTCACGACCTCAGAGTTGTTGAGATTGAGCCCCAAGCTGATCTCAACATGGAGCCTGCTTAGGATTCTCCCTCTCTTCCTCCCTCTCTCTGCCCCTCCCCAACGTGCACTCACATGCGCGCTCTCTCTCTCTCTCAAAAATAAATAAATCAACTTAAAAAAAAATAATTTTAAGAAACCTCCAGTGTGTAACATGGAAGCAGAGCTGTTCTGAATGAACCAAGAATTGGGGGTGGGAGCAGTGTCAGGGCCCTGACTACCTTGCTTCGCTAACACAACCCACCCTCATCTGGAGTAAGGATCACAGGTAAACAAACACTATATTTTCTGGCACTTAAGTATGATTGTGATTTGTTCTAAAATCACAGGATTTCAAGAGAGGAATTCTCTTTTCCACTGCCTTTCAGCTTCTGAGAACGAAGTTTCTGCAAAGTATAGCATAGGACTGGGTCCTTTTTGGTAATTGCTGTAATTATGCAGTGGTTTATATTCAGTCCCTCAGTTACAGCGATGTTTGGCATTTTTTATAATTAGCAATGGAAGTTGAGTCTCAACTGTTATAAATATGTCTACTAATAATATCTTTCATTTTGTCTAGGTGAAAGTTTGGTAGTTGTGAGACTTTTTCTTTTTTTTTAAGCTTCAGAATTACTGCTCTTTTCCCTTAGTCTAGGTAGGATAAGAGGAAGCTGCACCACTCGGTCTAGCAAGAGTGGGATGGGGTGGCCAGAGCCTTGGCCCCTGATCCTGGGCTCTCCCCTTCCGTGGCAGTCTCTGAGGTTGGAAACCACTGAATTATGTAATAACGCTTTTAATTAATCGTAAATCATGTCGCAACACTGTAAAATGTCTTAAAAATCATCTAGCTCATCTGATTCATCTCTTGTTGTAAATGAAACTCTTGCTACTTTTTTCAGTAGCTGGATTATAATTTCAGTGTGGGGGTTTAACCTGCTTTTCCTAATGCAAAGTATTTTGTTTTTTTAATGTGGTTTTGAATTAAGCCATTATAGGAAAACCACTTTTCTTATAGTTTGTCTTTTACTCACACACTACTGCCACATAATATTTCTGACCCCAGATATGCAGGTTTTCCACACATCAAGCAGTTCTCTTACACCAGCTGGGTATCTGAAATTCAGCTCACTTCTGATGTGGTCTACCTGGAGTTCATCACACCCTCAAGTTAAGGGCTCACTCCCACGAGATTACCCCCACTTCAGATACCAGTCAAAAGTTTTAGGTTGTTACCTGTGCTTCTGACCAACTAGCTCTAAATCAGCGTTCCCATGACCTGCTCCTTGGGTTCAGTAATTTCAGCCATTCAGTAGAATGGCTCACAGCACCCAGGAAAACAAATACTTAATATTTGCCCATTTATTACACAGGTTATAATAAAGGATACAGGTGAACAGCCAGATGAAAAGATACATAAGTCGAGGTTGTGAGAAGGGACCTAGAGCCTCCATACCCTCTCTGGGCGTATCTGTCTCCCAGCACTGCCAGGTGCTCACCAACTTGGAAGCTCTCTGAATCCCATATACAGATTTCTCTTGCCATCTGAAAGTCGACTTAATGCCTCTTTACTTTTACGAAAGGCCTGTGTTAGTACGTTTTTTCACTAAGAACGAAATCAGAAAAGGATTTTTGCTTTTAGGGAATGTTACTGCTTCCTCACATTATGCCTCTTCAGCTTTTTTAAGGTTATAGTTATGGTTTTATCTACTTTTAGATGACAGGGGAAGCCTGTATTTTGAGATTCTGATGAACGCTTCATCATACAGGCATGATCAATCATGAAGTCAGTCTCCAGACCCTCTCCTGGAGGATGGGGACTGGGGCTGAAAGTTGTAAGCTTCTACTCCTAGCCCGGTCTTTCTAGTGACCGACCCACATCCTGAGGCCATCTAGGAGCCTACCCAGAGTCTCCTCATTAGAACAAAAGATGCTTCTGTCACTCAGGAGATTCCAAAGGATTTAGGAGCTCTTTGTAGGGTCAGAGACCAAACGTGAGAACATAAGGTGCTCGTGGTGCTCTTACCACTTAGGAAGTTACAAAGGTTTTAAGAGCTCTGTGCCAGGAACCAGGGGCAGAGACTGATATACAGATACGTATTTCCTACCTTTGTTTCCTACTGGTTCACAGCTCCTAAAAGCAGTATCTGTATCTATCCTAACTGTGGAAAAACCCAAAACGGTACTGCAGCACCACATGCCAGTTAGGTACATGGCATTAATGAAATTCAAGGTGATTTTCTTCTAGTAATTTGTGTTTGAAACCAAGAGAGCCTCCAATTGGTCACTGTGTATGTACAACATTGAGCTTTAAAGCATTCTTAATTTTTTAAAGACTGTAGTCTAAGATTGAAGCAGTGCGGTTTCCCATTATCTGCCTTATAAAATCAAGTAACACATTCCTTTCCTAGACACTACAGCACAAGCCAAAATGCACTAATCCCAAGTGGTCGTGAAACATATACATCACAGTCCTTCAGACACATATTCACAGACTTAAGATTGCTTTCGTTTGATACCCGGACTGTGTGCTCTGGTGTCTTGTTGACTCCTTACTAAGACTAAAAATCATCCTACATTTTTCTCCCTTGAAAATAGTTGCAGTTTTGATTTTTTTAATAGAAGGTCCTTTGTACACATACATGGAATCACTTTAAACCTGAGCTTACTATGCTTTTTCGTCCTGCCTCCACAGATATTCCTGCTATTACTTACGTGTTCTATTCTAATCCTCTGGAGCCTGACCTGTGTGCCAGGTGTTTTGAGAAGACAAGTTTGTTTCTTCACACTTCTTTGCAATATATATCACAAGCATATTTTTGTATTTTAAGGTCAAAAACGAAAGTCCTTCGTTTGTGTATGAACAGCAACGGTAGTTTTTCTTTACTGTAAACCTCATAATCCACTTCTCAACTTCTCAAGTATGTGTTTCTTAGTTCAAATAATCCATTTCAGGGGCGCCTGGGTGGCGCAGTCGGTTAAGCGTCCGACTTCAGCCAGGTCACGATCTCGCGGTCCGTGAGTTCGAGCCCCGCGTCAGGCTCTGGGCTGATGGCTCGGAGCCTGGAGCCTGTTTCTGATTCTGTGTCTCCCTCTCTCTCTGCCCCTCCCCCGTTCATGCTCTGTCTCTCTCTGTCCCAAAAATAAATAAATGTTGAAAAAAAAATTAAAAAAAATAATAATAATCCATTTCAAGTAAAATTATTTTTGACTTTTTTCCCTGGCCTTGACTACGCATACCCAGGACTTCCCTGAAAGTTGGAGACCAGTATTCGTGTCTGTTTTAACTGAAGTTAGAGTCTTCAGTATGTCACCCGGGATCGCAGAATTTCTTCCTACTGGAAATCAAACTTCAGTGTGTTCCCACTACTTGTTAGCGCTCCATCTGATTTAGCTGTCGTGGGTGTTGCCATGAAGTAGAGTTTCTGCAGGAAAGCAGGGGGCTCTAGTATTATAAAATTCACCTGTTTTTTATGTTTTAAAGAAAGCCTAAAGAATCTAGATTATTTTAATTTTGCTCTGTTTTCTAAAGTGGCTCTTGTTTTTCTGTTGGGATCTCCTGATTCTTAAACAGTATTGGTTTAATAATTTCTTTTTAAGTTGTGGACTGTTTTATGCCTTTCAGATTAGTAGTCACTGCTTTCTACCCCTTTTTACACACTCATAGCATTCTCCCATTCTTAACCTTCTACCCCACGTATCCCATTTTCCTTTTATACTCTTGGCACCCTTCCCTCAGCTGCTGCCACCACCTCATAGAGTAGATTCTGGTCTCAAATCAAAAGGTGAGTGGACTTTCTGGAGAAAGAGGGAACAATTTTTTTCCTGTTTCGACCTCCTACCAGTTCCAGCCAAGTAGCATTTAGGAGTTCTAATTTCCTTCCAGTTAATTTCCAGTAATGTTTTCTCCCCTTTTTGGCTAAACAGTATTTCATCTTTCTGTACTAGATGAACTTTAATAATCACATGCCTGTTAGTCTTAAGATGTTTCAGTGGTGGCTTTTTGTACATTTGCCATATCATCCATCAGTGGGATAGATTCTTTCTTGGTTACTTATGTGCAATTTCAGGGCTAACGTCTGCCCACTTGTTGAAGTTTGTGGGCGGTTATCAAAGTAGGTTGGCAGTTCTGTGGAGGGAAATTGTATTTCTGCCATAAAACATCATATATGGGCACTGTATCAGCCCTCTGAGAGTCTAAATACTAGCCATCTGGGCTGTTGGCCTATCTGGGAATGTTCTTGAAGTGTAGAAAATAAAACTTCCCGCTCCGTTGTTTTTTGATAGACAACAGTCAGGTGTAGGTTATCATTCATTTGTGCTGGGGAGCCCTCAGCATGTGGATTTGGCCATGTCCTGCAGGACCTGATGACAGCTTACCTTGCAGGGAAGGAGAGTCGCTCCCAGATAGCCCTCACGAGTGGCCCTGGAGCAGGAAGTGGTGAAGCAGATCTTCCTGATTTGGGAGGAGCCTGAGGTGGACCTCTCGTCCTGAGTCTGGAAGGTAAATTTGTTGTTACCTGTAAATTATGGTTCTGCTAGTTCATGCTATGCCAATCCAGACTTTCAGAGGTATCCCTCCTGCCAGCAAGAGAAGACAGATGACTTGGATGAAGATGGCTGTCAAGCCCTGGGTCATTTAGTCTTCCACACTTAAGAATATTCATTTTAAACAAAAGGGCAGATATATCTATGAAATTACCTTATCATATCAACACATTGAGCACACCCTATGTAGTAGTAACTATGGTGCTCTTTTTTGTTCTTGTTTCTTCGTTTTTTGTTTCTCAGAGTGAACCATATGGATTGGTTTAAGAGGGCCTAGCAGAACCACAACCTTACAGGCAAGAACAAATGTCACTTTCTGCTACTTTCTCCTATACCAATCCAGACTGTAGGGACAAAAACATAATATCCCCCAATAAAGTGAATATTAACCTATTTTTTTAAGTGAGCAATATATTGACACTTCATCTTCTTTAATAAAATGTGACTAAAAGTTATTTTCTCCAAACAATTGTTAAGGCTGAGAAGAAAAAAAAAAAGTCGGTATGACATTGTCATATCTAGCTCGAAGAGGAGTGCTGTATGCCAAATTCACTTAACAGTGTGCCAACCTCACCCCCAGCTTATCGGCATAACCATGCTTCTTTCTTCTCAACAAAAACTAAACCCATTCCACAAGATTTGGCAGCCAAACAAAGAGGGATTGATACCCTACCTTAATTTAGTGCATACATTTAGCTGCATCTATCTGCTCTAATTGGTTCTTCCTCACAGAAATGAATACATGGTCTTGATGTTACTATATCTTAGCTTAATCCACGTTACCTATCATCCTTCCAGCCTCTCCTTTTCTGATCGTATCTGCTGGCAATAGGGATGGCCCTACAGTCTAGAATGATATAGGGGGAGATAGCAGAACCTGAAGAGTCCAGTCTTTCAGTTCAAAAACAGCAGCAAGAGGTAGTCGTATTGGATGTATTATTTTATTTTTGCACGGCTCAGGGAGATAGTTTACATGTACTCTTCCAGAATCACAAATATTTGAGGTAGGCCACTGTCTCCAAGTTACTAAGGTATATTCATTGCTTGCTACTTAAAGTAATCACCATAATTTGATTCTGTCTTTGGTTTCCAGACTTACTCTAGTTCAGTATTAATTTGACCTTTTCTTCCTCTCCTTCAGAAACGTCAGAACTATTGAGAGGATAGGGGTTGAGTACTGTTTTAGGCTAATCCTCCTATTGGGTTGGCATCTACCAAAGTATAAGAAGCCTTGCATGGAAGACATTTGCCCACTGTTCAAATTGGCTAGATCGTGTAACTCGTAGATGTCTTTGTTTAGTCATCTTTGAGCTCTGAAGCTGTTTTGTCTTTTCCTGATTTGTTCATATTATCAGGTCTTTTATAACCTCACCCAGTCCTTTTCTCTGTGTTTAGGGTTCTAAGTTATATTTAATGAGGAGCCAATTATCAAGGCCACAGAGGCTATTTAATATTATCAGCATTTATATTCCTAAATTCACTTATTTGACTTAATTAGCTATTGCATAAACTTCAAATAATTGTAAATAGCCTCAAGTTGTAAGGATTAAAATGTAATGGAAATTATAATTTGGGAACATGGTAGATTTGGGAAAGTTTCTTCATGATGCTCTTTTAATCAGTTTCCTGAGTCCCCATCATAACCATGTAGTGTGGAGGCTAATGATTACCAGTTCTAACACTGAAAGTTTTCTCTTGTTTGTAGTAATTCCTGCATGAGAAATTTAGAAATAATAAGTTACTTGACAATTTACCACGGTATGCAGCTCCAAAAACTCTTCAACTCCACCTTTTTTAAAAACTTTAGCCAATGTTTTTGCCATATCTGTTTTAACAGACTCTATTTCTATTTTATGAATTTAACTTAAGTTGAAAATATAGATAAGTTTTGTTTCTCCTGTTAATAGAAACCACATGCTGATTGGAATTATTTTTCTTTCTGCTCGTTAGCCAGATCCTTTAAAATTAGAGGTTGAGGTAAAGTGCATTCATTGAGTGTATATTAAAAATAACAAGTTTCTTAAATCGGCTTTATCCTGTGAAATCTGTTGAGTTTGTGATTCAGCTTTTATAAAAATTGCTGTTCAAGTCTTATATTAGAACAGTATTGGATTTTGAAGTTAATGTGGATCTATTTTAATATATGTGAATTCTCTTCATCTTGAGCTTGCCCCTGACACTGGCTTTTTCCCAATAGAATTCTGTGAAAAGGGAAATAACAATTATATTTTTAGAGAAAAATGAATGAATTAAATGGCATTTTTAATTTAATATTTCCGTTATTGATGGTAATGCTTATTTTAAATAACGTGTTTTAGGCTTTATGTTAATAAGATGATAATTGAATAATTTTTATATGACAGGCACCTATGGGGACCTGCTGGGGTGATATCTCAGAAAATGTGAGAGTAGAAGTTCCCAATACAGACTGCAGCCTACCTACCAAAGTCTTCTGGATTGCTGGAATTGTAAAATTAGCAGGTGAAAGCACATGTAATAATTTACCCGAAAATGCCAATTATATCTGTAACTTTTAAGAAAGCGTATTTGTAAATTTTGCGATTGTTGCCACATAAATAATAAATATGATAACAGGGCAGAGGTTAGCAAAAAAAAATTTTTTTCTATAAAAGCCAGGTGGTAAATATTTTTAGCTTTGTGGGCAGTACAATCTCTGTCACAGTTACTCCGCCGTGCAGTTGTAGCCTGAAAGCAGCCATAGCGATACATAAATGAATAGGCGTGGCTGTGAGCTGGTGACACTATTTATGAGCACTGAAATTTGAATTTTATAGAACTGTCATGTATCAAGACATGCAACCGTTTAAAAACGTAGAACCAATAAAAGTAAAAATGTAAAAACCATTCTTAGGTGGCAGAGTGTAAAACACATCAGAGACAGTAGATCAGATCTGTGGGCCAACCTCTGGTATAGGGAAATACTTTGAAAGGTAACAAAAACCTGAAGTGCTAAGAAAAGTGGTAATGTCCATAACCCAAAAGTAAACTAGTGTTGATAATTTCATACATCTTAGGTTCTTTTTCTTCACCCCCACTGCTTTCCATGTACCCTAGTCCTTGTTACCCTCTGGCTCATCACATAAACGCATTAGGTATCTACTGTGTTAGACATGATGCACAGTGATGTGCAGAAGTGTAAAACCTAGTTTATTCCATGACCTGATATCTGCCAAACGCGGACTACCTTTATGATGAGGTGCTCAGTGAGTGGTGCGGTGGGGCACTTGTGTGGGGGTGCACAGCCATTCAAAAGATAAGAAGTTGTCCTTAAATTAGTGAGCGATATCTCATGCATCCTACTTTTCCTATTTCTCTCCAGCCATTCTCCCCCAAACACCCTGCCCACTGCTCACTATGTACTGCTGACAGCCTTGATCTACTAAACATGATCTTCTGTTTTTCTGCTCGAGCACTTCTGATGGCTTCTTCGTCCTTAAAGGATCAAGATGGTTGGCATTTACAGTTATTGATGAGTTGCACCATAGACCACTAGCCAGATTTTTGGTTGCTCCCCACCATAAATGCGGTCTATGTCCCGATGGGGCTAGTTCTCTCCCTCCTCCCTCATAGAGCACATTGTCACCTCTGTGCCTTTGCACATAACATATTACCCAGTTCAATTCCCACCTTTCCCTTGAAACATTCCCCCAGCTGTTTAAGCCTTCTCTAAATCTTGCATTATTCTCTATACTATAATTTAAAACAACATAATCTTTCTGTCTAGATGTTTAAGCTAGTTGCATTTAAATAGCTCTAAAGATCAATGCGTTTAATATCCAAGAATTATTTCTACCTTCCATCTCCAATTTTACATTGCTGTTTTATCTCATTGCACCATGTATCTTATTTTAAGCCATTTTAATGACGTTTTAGAATCGAGCCTGATGTTAATCATGAACTAGAGCTCGGCAACAGTTGGCAAACTCATGAATTATGTTGTAAATTGTTGAATTTTGAAACTAAAGGTTTAATGCTATAAATTTTCTCCATGGATCTTAACACGTGAAAATGCTGCTGAACTGAGCTCCCTGCGTGGAATATAAGTTTGTTGGGCCTTTTTTATTCCCCTGAAGGCCTTAAATTAAACTTTAATGTTGCCAACAGAAGGTTTATTAAATTATAAATAGGATATATCATACACTTTTTGTTCTTCCTAAGAAATAAGTCATTTCACTTACTTTCTTTGGTGTTTATTGAACTTTTTTACTTAGTATTTTCACATTTTGTTTCCAGATAAATAGGACAGAAAAATTTGGGCTCTTGAGGCAGCCACATCCAAATCATCCCAAAATAATTGGTCATCTAATCAGCTGGACAAAGCAGTTTCTTTGAAATGACTTCAACTGGATTTCTATGATGTCTTGACAAGATTTTCCTAACTTAACCATAACCTTTTTTCGTTTATTTTCAAAACTACACATTCTAGTAGGACTTTCCCACCCTTGTTTTCACTAAGAATTTATTTTCTAGAAAATTTAAGAAACTATGGGTAAAATTGAACTCAATATTTAAGGGGGGAAGCCATGTCTGAAAACAGTTAAACTACTGGCATTGTACCTCACCTGGGGACTTGTTAGAAATGCGTGTTCTCAGACTTACCCAAGATCGACTCACTCAGAATCTCTGGGGGTAGGGCCCAGCCCTCCGTGTGTTAACGTGCCCTGCACGTGATTCTGTTGCAGGTGCACCCTGACATTTGACACCCACTACCAGCAGCTGTGTCCTGTTTGATCCCATTCCATTTTTCTTACTGTGTGGTGGTTGATCTGTTGGTTTCAGGTTACAATGCCCTTTTAAGATATGAAGGATTTGAAAATGACTCTGGGCTGGACTTCTGGTGCAATATCTGTGGTTCTGACATCCATCCCGTTGGTTGGTGTGCAGCCAGTGGCAAACCTCTCGTCCCTCCCAGAAGTAGGTGGCCTATTTACCCTCACTGTCATTGAAATATATGTACTTTATTGCAGTGTCACACGTAGTAACATTCAAGTGATACAGAAATTAAAGTAATCATTTTTGGTTTTAAGTAACTTCTCTGATGGCAAAACATGCTCGTTTTCTTTATTTTTGTGACTTTTCTTCATAACCTTAATGCTCTGAATTGCAGGGGAAAATTGTTATTTTTTTAAAAATAGTTTATGAAGCAATTCTGCTCTTTGCTAAAGTGTAACTGGTTATTTCTTTTGTTTTAGCTATTCAGCATAAGTATACAAACTGGAAAGCTTTTCTAGTGAAACGACTTACTGGTGCCAAAACACTTCCTCCCGATTTCTCACAGAAGGTAAAGACAGGATCTTAGAAAGGACTGAAGTGTCAATTGAGAGCTCTGAAAAGGAATAGCCTGGAAGTTTTTAAAGGAATTGTTTTCATTTAGTGAGCCAGATGATCTAGTTAAATATCAAGTGCACTCAGTATTTTTAATGGTACAAAATTGAAATCAGTTGTAGAGTTCTGTCATGAATTCCGAACAGTTTTTGTCTGCTTTTGTTTAAGGTTTCAGAGAGTATGCAGTATCCTTTCAAACCTTGCATGAGAGTAGAAGTGGTTGACAAGAGGCATTTGTGTCGCACACGAGTGGCAGTGGTGGAAAGTGTCATCGGAGGAAGATTAAGACTAGTGTACGAAGAAAGTGAAGACAGAACAGATGACTTCTGGTGCCATATGCACAGCCCGTTAATCCATCATATTGGTTGGTCTCGAAGCATAGGCCATCGATTCAAAAGATCTGGTAAGCACCTGTCACAAGCCCGCCTATTGAAAACATCATTGAGGCTGAACTGTACTACCATGGTTATCTTTCTTTACAGAATAGCAAAGATCCGAAATAGCATTCTAGTTGTCTGGGCTGCTTATTCTACCTTAATTAGGGGATGTTCACACCAGAATATGAGTGTCCCGGCTAACTCCTTTATATTCCTTCCATTTGTTCTCAATTAAAATATAATGCACTTTTGGTCACAACTACATTTTGTTCTCTTCTACTTTTCTTATCCAGCCCATTTGGAAGATCCAAAGGTAGCCTTTCCATTTGCATTCAGTTTTAATCAAAATAGCAAAATTATATGTGGTTAGACCTAATACTGAACACATTAAAACATATTTCTGAAGCTGTGATTCCCTCACTAGGGAATTGCAAGCATTCTAATTGGCTGAGCGTATTTCATAGCACATGTACTCTGAAGAGAGCATTCTATTAAAGAATTATTTTTCACCATAAATGTAGAAGGCATGTATTTCTGCCATGTTTTAGAATATACATACCTTGTGAGTTTGAAACCTTCAAAGAAACGTGGTTTTTGGTCTTCTCACAAATGCTGACAGATTAGTATGTAACTTTTCCTTGTAGATATTACAAAGAAACAGGATGGACATTTTGATACACCACCACATTTATTTGCTAAGGTAAGAAGTTTTTATAAGAACCCTCATTTGTAAATTAGGTTTGAAAGAGGGTTGTGGGTTTTTTCCTAACATTATGGAAATCACAATTACATTTGTTCACTTAAAAGGATTAAGACCTTGTGATCCATAGGTGTCACAACTATTGATTATAATTATTCTTAAATTCTGTCCATTTGCCTGAACTCTCTCTATCCTCCGACGGAGGTTTGAGTTACAATACTAGGTAGGTAGGAGAAGGCATTTGGTTTTTTCATCTGGTAAACATTTTCAAAGTGGTAATATTTATTATTAAAATGATAACATTTGTAACAGCCGATGTGCTTTCATGTAATTCTTTAGGTAAAAGAAGTAGACCAGAGTGGGGAATGGTTCAAGGAAGGAATGAAATTGGAAGCTATAGACCCATTAAATCTTTCCACAATATGTGTCGCGACTATTAGAAAGGTAAGACAATAGGTTTTAAAGTATAGAAATGCAATTGTAAGAACTGGGTTTAAGGTAATAGGAGAAGGAGGCCCTTAACATACTCATTTTGACATAAAATGTATGTATCTGGATCTTCACTGGGGAGAGGGTTGGTAGTAATTTTGAAATAAATTTTAGTTCTCTTATCAGTGGTTCTCTTTCTACGTAGCTTGTTGTCAAGATTGTCATCTTGAGTCTGCTGCCTCTAGTTATGGAAATAATGTATCCTGAGTTAGAGGAAGAATATTTATTTAAATTACTTCTGGTCAAAGCTAGTCCAACACAGAATTGCAACAAGGCCAAATTTATGTTCACTTTACTGTTTTTCCCTTTGTGCCTTTTTTCTTCTTTTGGTAGTACTTTATTTCTTCTTTTTTTCTCTCTTCTGAAGCTGCGTTTATGAAAAGGTCTAGAAGAGTGGTTCTCAGTTCTCAGTAGGCATCAGAACACCCTGGGGAACTTAAAAAAATACAGGTGACCAGACTTCTTAAATGCCTACCCCACCCTGTTCCGATTTCATCAGTCTGGTGGGGGGCCCTTGCATTGGCATTTTTTAAAAGTCCCCAGGTAATTCTCCAGTTCCGCCATGGTTAAGAACCACTGATCCAGAGTCTACCTATATAAGGGTGGAGCTTAAATTGTGATTTGCATTTCAGCACAGTTTAAAGCCTTGAGCCAAAAGAATTAAAACCAGTTATGGTTGCTGCCATTGTCCCAGGCACTTGAGCTCAAGGTCACACAGCTAGACAAAACCGGCTCCAAGTTTTTGTTCTTCCTCTTCACCTGACCCAGTGATCAGAGTCACCTGGTATGATTTCAAACATAGATTTCCAAGACCTACTCCAGACCTACTCGATCGGAATCACAAGAAGTATTACACAGGATAATGTATTTGTTTTAAAAATGATAAAGTTGTCTAAGTGATTCTGACAGTCAGGTTTGGGAACCAGTCCATTATGCCATGCTCTGTTCCATGAAATGAGAATGAAGCGTCCAGGGAGTAGAGCATCAGACTTCGTTCAGGAATTACTTAGTTCATGCTTGCCACACTAGGTTTGGTTTGGACTCTAAATAAAAAGCTTACAGTCTTGTAGAACAAGGTAAGATGCATAAAAATAAGTTTGATACAGGATTGACTATGACTTAAATGTACACACTACTGTTGGGATTCACATAAAAGGGCACATTGTCTCAGAGGAATCAGGGAAAGCTCTATAGAAAGGAGGCTATTTGAAAACTTCACCTTGTAGGTTGGGAAAAACAGCCCAGCAGAGATGCAGGGAGGAAACTGTTGTGGAAAGAGAATATGCACAAAAGCATCGAGATAGGAAAGCACAGGCCAGGTTTAGGAAGAGACTGAGTTGTTCATACAGTATACATCAAACAAGTCATACTGAGTATGGTGGTCAAGGCTTTTCTTTCATCAGGAACAGAGACCCATGCAAGTTAGCTCTAAGAAAGTTACCCTAAGGACATGGCAGTCTCACAGACAGACATGCAAGGACACAGGGACAAGAACTGGAAAGCTGTAAACCTAGTGTTATTCTCCCCAACTCTCGGGGCCTCTTTGTCCCATCTCTTCCCTGCTCTGAGTCTCTGCCATTTTCATTCACTCTTGTGATTGGTGTTCCTCTCACTCCGTCTCCCTGTGTGGCTGCTAGCTCCATCCTGTATCACAGCCTTTCAGGTCCAGTTCTGACCCATGACTTGACAATAGCCTCTGTGTCTGTTAATGGTAATTACTGAGAGAGATTCTAGCTGAGCCCAGCCTTTGGCTTCGTCCCCTAAAGGTTAGATACTAGCCCCCAGCCCAGTCAGCTGTATTTGGAAAAAGAATCTGTGCTGAACGGAGGTAGCTGTTGCCAAAGGTATAGGCAAAGCTGTTAAGCTGGAAGAGGAAGTTATTATACACATCCGCTATAGTAGAAACCACTAGAAAAAAGGCACTTGGGGGCAGAGACTAAAAGATGATTTAGAACCAGGCATGCAGGCTTTGAATACTCGGTCGGGCCATCTGAGCTTTCTCTGGTGAACAGGTGAGTTGGAGAAGCTTTCTGGCGTGAATAGAGGTCATAACACAGGAAAGTTAAACTGTGTAAGAGGAGAAATGTCCGAAAAGGAAGCCTGAAAGCAGTGATCTCAAACAGTGCAGTGGAGACAGAATTCATGGCACAGAGAGAGGAACTAACATTAAGGGGAGTTGTGGGGTCTGGTGCTTGCTTACCTCTGAAGGTGACTTTGACAGCCTGCATGGACTCTGAGAGGGCGTGTGCAGCACTCAGGGAAAAGGCAGGACTGAGACCCTGCGAGGGAGACAAACTCCTGACTTCAATGGAGGAATTGTGAGTGTAGAGGTCAGTTATTGAAGCACTGGGTGTGGGTGATATCAGCAAAACAGAGAGAAAAGGGCTAATATCAGAAATGTAAGGATTGGATGTGAAAGGACACTACCAAAAGAAGCATCACCAATCAGAAGAGGTGAGAGGGTCGGGCAGTAGACTGTAATGTAATGAGAGTCTGGGAAAAAACGTCACAGAAAGTTGAGAATAGTCAGTGGATATCAGATATTTCAGGGAGGCTGAGGTTTGAGGAGGATAAGTGTTGGGAGAAAGGCTCTGGACTTGACAAACTAGGTCACTAGTGAAATTTGGCATTTTAGCAGGATCAGGACAGAAATCAGACTGCAAAGAGTTACATAGTATAAACCTTGAAGTGGGTCTCTGGGTGAAGTATATAGGAGTTCACTGTGCTATTTTTGTACCTTTTCTGTAAGTGTGAACTGTTTCAAAATTAAATATTTTTCAATACTTTTAATGTAATGAAAATTGGGAGATGTTAGATTATACAAGATAGTGTTTTTGGAGCCAGGTACCAGTGGTAATAGTACAAGATGGAAAAGTTATTTTGTGGGGTGGGGTACTATCTCTTAATATAGTCAGGGGTGCCAAAGAAGGAATACGGGGACCGTTGCACGGGGTGGCCTTCGTTTCTGTCATACGGGAGCGTGGGTATCTGTAGCATAGGAGAGGGAAAGTGAAAGCTTGACGAAGGTGGAAAAGGTTTGGAAAAACTCCTCTGCGAAATCAGAAGGAAAGGAGTAGAGTTACCGAGTAGGACACAGAGCCGCGCTGAGACTAGACGGTTAAATCGGAGAGGAGCACTCAGCCCTGTTTCATGGGCCACAGCAGCCAGCACCTCAGCCATCCGCAAAGGCACCACTTTCCCTACACCTCTGAGGTCACTCTGTGTAACCCTGCTTTTGTTGCTGGTGCACACTGCAGTCCACATAGGTTCTTACCGTTCGAGTTGCCAGCGTAATTCAGTGAGGAGACGGTTATGTGGTAGATTTTCATTTCTTGTAGAATGTCACTTAAAGGATCGCTTTTACAATAGTGGTGTCTAATTTCAAATACTTGAAATTCTCTTAATTTGAAAGGTGCTGGCTGACGGATTCCTGATGATTGGGATCGATGGCTCAGAAGCAGCAGATGGATCTGACTGGTTCTGTTATCACGCAACCTCCCCTTCTATTTTCCCTGTTGGTTTCTGTGAAATTAACATGATTGAACTTACTCCACCTAGAGGTATTTCATCCTAATGTGAACGCTGGGTCTTTATCCTTGCCTTCTTTTTACGTGGTATCTATTTACATCATTTAACACAGCCCTGGGTTTTTTTGTTTTTTTTTTGCTGTGTGGACATATTACATGTGTTCCTATATGCAAACATACATACACATAACAAGAGCTGTGGGGTGCTTTACACACATAAAGCACTATATTCTAGCTACCTTTGATAAATTATATTAGTATAGAATTTTTCCTGCGTATCTGTACATTTTGTAATATGAATTGGTATTCTCGAGCCCTGTGGAGATGGTGATGTAGGTTATGGCATACATAAACGTTTTTTAAAAATAGATACAGGCTAAAGCCTTTGAGGGAAAGCAAGTTTCCATCTTTAGAATACCATGTGGCTTTTTTTTTTTTTTTAAAGGCATACCCTTAAATAGCTCTCAAGTCTTAACTAGTGACTTTCCTAATTTCAGTATCTGAGCGTTGGGTTTTTCTCTTCAGAAAAGAAGGGGGGAAAACTAAAAACAGAGGCCTATAAAATAGCTTTTGCCCAGCAGAAAAATATCACTGTGACATATGAAATGCTAGACTATCCTAAGCGTAGGATTACAAAAGCAAAAGTTTATAATTCTTCTGGTAGACAGGAGAGAGACACTCTTGCATTGGGTAAGTAGGTGCACCTGTGTCTGTCTAGAAAAAGAAGAAATCCTTATAACATGGAGGAATTATTGCATTAAATAATGTGAGTGCAAGAGTTAAAGTTTATTATATAATCTAAAATCCCGAGATTTTAGTGCATACTGAGTTAACCTTTTATATCTACGTTTTAATATGATGGTAATTTTAAATGAACTGCCAGTTAAATCAGGTGTGTTTTTTCAGGTTACACAAAACTTCCTTTTAAATGGTTTGACTACCTCAGGGAAACTGGCTCCATTGCAGCACCAGTAAAACTATTTAATAAGGTAAATTTAAATAATGGCATAATTATGTGGAATTTTTTTGATGCCTCACGAATGCAGATCATTGTTGGTCAAAATGTGTTTGCTTTATATTAGAACTTCTTAATGGAGATTAGTATAAACAGAACAATATATTTTCTTTACCTAGGAAATGAAGCTTGTTTTCAAACTTTGCTTCATTTTTAATCTGAGTAAAACAGAAATTAATACATTTCCTGACTAGTTCTGAAATGCTTCACCTTCACGTGCTTTAATAATTAGAGAAGAATTTGCGAATTTTTTTGGTTTAAATTAGGTTATTTGGATCCGTTGCTGCTTTTGTTTCTTAGTGATGGTGGACTCGGCATACTTCTTCTCACCAGTGTTCCTGTTGTGCTTCTCCATGTCAGGATGTCCCAAATCACGGATTTCGTGTAGGAATGAAATTAGAAGCAGTAGATCTCATGGAGCCACGGTTAATATGTGTAGCCACAGTCACTCGAATTATTCATCGTCTCTTGAGGATACATTTTGATGGATGGGAAGAAGAGTATGATCAGTGGGTAGACTGTGAGTCCCCTGACCTCTATCCTGTAGGGTGGTGTCAATTAACTGGATATCAGCTACAGCCTCCAGCATCACAGTGTAAGTTGGTATACAGAAAAGGTGTCCTTTTGTAAAAATCAGCAATTCTCCAGAGGACTATTTCACATAAATCATCTTGTGAGCTCACAGGACAAGAATATTCCTTTATCTGATTGGTTGCCAGGTAAGATCTTAAGATTCACCAACAATATCCCAGAATCAGACCATGAGTACCATGGCAGTGTGAACTCAGTAGTCGGTTACATGATGACTGTAGAGACACGACAGTAAGAGCACCCACCAAATTAGACTTGTCTTAATGCGTTTGAAAGTATAAGCTAAAATTTATTGGTATACATATATGTGTGTATGTATGTGTATATATATATATATATATATATATAATAAATGTTTATTGATTAAGTAGTGGCATCTGTGGTATCATGGGTTTTACAGGAACAAGCACCCTTATTTTCAAAGCATCATGTACTTTTATAAGTATAATGGCCTTGGTAAAGATAATCTATCTAAGTTGTATCTAGAGTTGTATGCTTGCAGTGCTTATCTGGTACCAATTTTCCCTTTTATTTTTCAGCATCAAGAGAAAGCCAATCAGGTTCATCAAAACAGAAGAAAAAGGCTAAGTCCCAGCAATACAAAGGACATAAGAAAAGTGGGTCACCACATGGTGTTTATATACATTTTCTAAGTTATTAACCAGTTGGGGTCATGGTTTTCTTGCACAGAAACGAATATACCATACGAGAGCCGATGACTGTGCATTATATAAATTATGCTTAAAGGTGCAGTATGCCATAAAAGGCAAACCTTTTCAGTAATGAGAAACACTTATATTTTAGTTGACAGGAAACGTGATTACCATCATATTTTAAAACCTATATGGTAAAGAAGAGAATACAAGTAGTTCTTGAAATAATATGCAAACCTACTGAAAATTAATTCTTTTTTTTAAACTTTAAAAAAATAAATGCTTGATACTTACAAGAGACTTGGAGCCTAGGAAACCCATCCTTCATAAACCAAAACAATCTTTCTAGAATGAGACTTACACAAAACTCAAGTTGATGGCTAACAAAGTCAGGCTTAAGAATATTTTTTTAAAGTGTGTTTTCTATATTATGTTTTACCTTACAGTGAATGATTATGGCCATTAATAGCCAAAATAACATAATAAAATATATTGATAACTCTATTCATATGAGTTGATAACTCTATTGATAACTCTGATACTGATATTGATAACTCTATTGATAACACTGATAACTCTAATCATATCTAAAGATATGATTCTTTTCAAAGTCCCCCCACCATAGGAAACCACAAGTTTTTCTCTTCACGAAACTTGTCATGGAATATTTCGTTCTGAGATCAGATTATTTTTATGTAAGGATATTTTTAAAAGTAAAAAGTATGTTTGAGGATTAAAACTAAAACAGATTTTTCAAGCTGACTTGCCATATGTTCAAATAAGTGTTAATCTGTCTCATTAACAACCAAGAGACTGAAGCAGCATGAAGAACCAAATATACCCTTACTTTCTGATTATCGTCATTTATGTATAATTTCTTTCTCACTGGGGACTACAAACTTTCCCCACCCACTGCCATGGCGCTCTCATGTCCTCCCGGCATGGAACCCAAGTCAGATTCAACAGGGATAACCTCCAGGCCTTTCTCTCACGCTCTCTTTTATATTAGAGGTATAGGTTTCCCATTTGCCCAGAGTTATTTTGCCCACTAGCTGCTTGCCATGTTTGATATTCACCTAAAAGAACTTTAGAGAGCATTGCCAGACAGGCAGATGGAAGCGATCCCCAACATATCTGGAAATGATGAGGAAGAATTCACAAGGCAGCTTTGTCAGTGGACTAACCATAGCACATGTGATCCCTAAGCTTTCTGTGAGATTAGATAGCACAGCCTGCTTTGGCCTGTCTTCTCACTTTCTATTGGACAAGACTGAGAGAGATTTCAGAATTTTTTTCCCAAGGTGTTACAAACATTTATTACTCCGTGGCTATGTGACATACAATTTTTAGGACTAATTTCTGAGCACTGGGTACACAATTCACACACCTCCCTCACTGTGACTCTTGCGGGTTTGTTTCCAGCTTACGGGGTTTAATTATTTTGGATTAATGGGCCATGGGAAGAAGTAAGAAACTAATGAAGTGATATCAGTATGCCAGTTTATAGTGACATTTAATAGTACCGCATTTCTGGGTTAGCTGGAAAAAGGAATTCAGCTTTAAATGTATAACATGTTCTTTAACTGTAACATTGCAAGAGCTCTCGATATTGAGAGCAATATTGAATGCAAAGGCATCATCTTTGATGCCTTTAACTTGTCCTTTGGACATATGAAGGAAAAGGACTATAAAGCCACAGTCCCTTATTAGAAACCTTTGGGACCAGATGTGTTTTGGAATTCAGAATTTTTCAGATTTTAGAAAAGAAGTGTAGTACGTAGCATATATTATGTAACACTGCTTACAGACTCTGGCACATTTTCTGAGACAAAATATATGTAAATGTTTACATTAAGTGGGCCAAATAAAGATTATAAATAGTATCACCAAGTGAGATCTGGTTTTGTTGCCAAAGTTTTACAGAAAAACTGTGGATTTTGGAATTGAGGATAAGGAATATAGTGCCATGTGAATGAAGAAGAAGCAGTCTTCATTGTGAGGGTACTCTCTGTTCCTTTTATTATTTTACAATGCTCACCAGATAGTTGATTAGAAATTTTTCCCATAAAACTTTACTTGCCCCAATAAGAAAGATTTTGGGGTCCATGAACCTAATTTGTCCATTGCATATGCAGTGTCAACAGCAGATTGGCCACAAACCCTATTGTTTTTAAATTTGCCTACAGATTCTTTATGGCTCTGTGGTTTCATCTTCTAGCTCTTTGGTCTTTTTGTCCTGAAAATCCTCCATCAGTGTGTTCTTTGATAGTGTTGTGTTTTTGTTTGGTTGGTCTTTTTTTTTTTTTTTTTTTAAACAGAAATAGATGGTTGGCTTCATTGTTCTAGCTTGTTTTGTAATGATCTGTGTTCATTCTATAGAGGGACAACTTCTAGTGCTTTTAGAAAATAGGGTCATGTTCTGCCAAGAGGATCATATAGATCGTCGTATGCATGTGATCTGTCCAATCTGAAAAGCCTTAATTTTTTCAAGGTTTAGTAATTCTAGAGCAGGAAACCCAGCACTAATTTCTGAACCATCTTCAGGGGCTGTCATAGGTAGGAGAGAGTTGGAGAACCTCCTTGCGTTTTAACTTGCGAGTGTGTGGGACATGAGGAAAAGTCTAAACGATTGCTGCACGTGATTTTGGTTTGGCAGCTGCAAGTTGAATGTGTACTTGCGATTACTTCTAGCTTAGTTATCAGACCATTTTACATAGGAGGTACGGTGTAACTTAGATTTATCTTGTAGCCCTGATTTCATGAAGCCTAAGTTCTGATTGCTCTTGCCTGAGTCATTTGTATACTCTGGAAGAAAACAGGTATAATTTCTAGTTCCAGAGATATGTAAGTATCCTTTAGCTTTCAACCTGACTAATGGAATATGTTGGTGGTTCACTATTTGCAAAGTTTAGTGTACTTTTTTTGCTGGTGAAAGCATTGTATAAGTCTTCGAAGGCTTATGTTTGCTTAGGAAACTATAATCAAAAGGGCGTTTCAGAAGATATTAGATTGCTTAAGTACTTGCGGGCAACAAGCTTTATGTTTTAGAAATGGTTTTCAGTGTAAGAATTACAAGTGTTATCTAAAAGACTAGACTATAAACCAGAAGGTAGGGGAGCACATTTCATATCGGTATAATCCTGCCACCTGGATACATTTATTCAACTGATTCTCCCTGAAAGCCAGTGTTTGGCCTTGTCTGGGCAGTGGAATGCTACCCTGCAGTCGGGTTTTAAAACCTTCTTTCTCTCCTGTTGGATTGTCAACCCCCTCAAGCTAAAATTTTCTTGAAGGAAGTTAGCCAGCTATTCTCCACACAAAATGCTCTCTGTAGTTCATTTTGTTTTATTTTATATGTTTTTAAGTATTTTGTTTTTAAGTAATCTCTACACCCAACATGGGGCTCACACTCATGACCCTGAGATCAAGAGTCAGCATGCTTCATTGACAGCAGCCAGGCACCGTGCTTTGTTTTTTTTTTAATTGATTTAAGAATCAGGAACCAGAGGAGCACCTGGGTGTGTCAGTGGGTGAAGCGTCTGACTTCGGCTGGGTCATGATCTCATGGTTCATGGGTTTGATCCCTGCCTCAGGCTCTATGCTGATAGCTCTGAGCCTGCTTTGGATTCTCTGTCTCCTTCTCTCTCTCCCCCACCCCCCTCTCTCTGTCTCTCTCTCTGCCCCTCCCCCACTTGCACTTATGTTCTCTCTCAAAAATAAACAAACATTTAAAAAAAAAAAAATATATATATATATATATATATATATAATGTATTTATGTATTAGCGTGTGTGTATATCCTTTTTTTTGTTTAAGAGAGTCAGGAACCAGGATTACCAGGCTCTCAGAAACCAGAAATAACCTCCCCCCCCCCATTCACCCCCAACATACACACCCACTTGTACACACACTCACACTCCTTGTTTTCAGAAACACAGACCTTGCATAGTTGGTTCTCTTTTCAGAGTATCCTATGCAACATAATCTTTCCTAGTTATATTGCACTTTTCTTACCACGCATGTAAGTAAAAGCTTACTTTAGTCTGACTTGATATTTAGAGAGGAAGATGCCAGTTGGGAAGAAGCCTGTCAGTTTGTCGAGCCTGCCCATGACAGGTGGGGTGCGGAGGAGCTTCTCTGGTGACGAAGAGTTGACTCCTCCTCCAGCACAGACAGCCCCGGAGGCCTTCCCACCTCCCAGCACTAGCCGAGAGTTCATTCCCAGCCTCAAAACAGGTAATAGTCCTGTCAGCACCTCAGGTACTACAGGGGGTGAAAGTCTGGGCAGGGCGGTGGGAGACAAAAGCATGGTCTGGCGTGACAGATGCTGGCTCATTAAATTTTTATTTTTCTTTCAACTAAAAACTTCATCTTCACTAGTCCTTGGTAGTCACTTCACTAAGTTAAGTCATCAGGGAGGGGTTTTTATTTTATTATAAACCACTTCTGAGCTTCAGATTAGGAGAAAGCTCATCATTTCAGTTGGTGGAATTGAGAGGCAGCATGTCCTGGTTCGTGGTTTCATTAAACCATTAAAAATGGCTGAACATTTTCCATTGCAGAATTCCATGTAGCTTGACCAGGGGAGAAGCACACCGTTAGGGATCAGTCTGATTAATCAGAGCCAAATAGGAGGCTTTGCATTCCCATGGAATTTTGGTTCTGGTGGTAACATTTACCACAATCTTAGTTGAATAACATGGACTTGGAAATACAGTCTTGTGTAATTTTGGTGTTGAATTTGAGTAAAATTTAATTCCCATTATTTCACGCTTATGTACTTACAGTGATTAAATAAGTGACATTTAATTTGAATTTAATTGGTTTGGCGAAGCTACTAGCTTGTAAGGAATGCAAAATATTTTGCCCTTTGTAATTGCTAAGAACAAACATAGCACCATAAAATACTAGAAAGGTTTCACTTGCGTGTGATGAACCTCAGACAGAAGTGCGGAGGAGAGGACTTAGAAGCCAGAGTTGTCTTAGCCTTGGCATCTGTTCTGCCATATCCTAATTATTGCTTTTAAACTCCCTTGTTGTATTTAATCCGTATTCTTTAAAATGCCTTTTGTATGTTGAAAACCCTGATGGGTGTTAATACCTAGCTGTGTTTTCTTCTTCTTCCTCCTCTGTTCGTAATATCTTTATACCTGAAGTTTTGGGGGACTTGGGGGTTTTGGGAGGTGGGGGACAGGAGTGCCATTTTTAAGATACGTTCTTTAGCTTTAGTCTCCTTATCAGGGTATTAGGTCATCATCATTCTTCCTACTCTGTCTTCCTGAAGATCACTCTAATAATATCCTTTATTTCTAGAAGAAATTACTCTCTTTTTTATAAAAAGTAGATGAGGACTGCAAATACGAGTTTATCTGCTCTTTAATGGAAAAACATTTAAAGTCTATCTAAAGAGCATTTCAGTTTCTTTTCTTGTTTGTCTCTTTTGTTTTGACCTTGTTATTTATGAAATCGTCTTTAAGCAATTAACTATAGATATTGTGAGCTCTGAATACGTTTGAATTTTTATTGAGTTTTGTTGGATTTATTGGCGTTTTTATCGGGTTTTAAGAATTAGACCAATTTAGAAGGTGCGTGTCACATTTTGTAAGATGTTACTAATTCATGTATAATAGAACCTAAGTTCTAGGATTGGCAGAACCCAAGAACTTAGAGTACATGCATGGGATGGAAACCACAGGGTCTCCTAAGTGACTTCCTTCTTCCACCGGTGTCTGTAGTGTCTTCTGAGCTGGGGGCACATCCTGTGGGACTTGGTGTGATTTTACTCTGGTGAAACTGTGTGGTACTACATTGCTATCTGACCTACCTGGAAGCTACAGTTTGATTAGCTACTCAGAGTTTATTACTTCTGGACTTCCAGCTAGGAAAATATGATTTCCATTAGTTCATCTCCTGAAATATTAGTGATGAGAGTCAGCAAAGTGACTTCCTTTTAAAAACAGAGCTAGAAAAATGCACTTGCGCCGCATTCAGCCACAGGATCTATTTTATTTCATCCATCATTCATTGAGTATAAGGCCTAGAAAGGAGAAATGATTCATGTGAAGATACCAGACCGGCATTGTTTTAGGTTCCATGAAAACCGTCAGACTGTGCATCAAAGCATTCCACATCTGAGTGAGCCTTTCACCTTTCTCTTGAGTTACTTTTTTTTAAGCACATTATTTCCATATTTTAACATGAGTGGAAGCATACTCCAGAAATTTGTTGTTTATAGTAAATGCAGATAGTTTCAGGATGTGCTTTAGAATCTCGACTTACCTTTGTCCCATTTCAAAAAAACAAACATCCATTTGAATGGAACGTTTGGTCTGAAGCACAGGAACTCTTTTCTCATTCATTTAGCCATCTGATCATCCTAGAACAAGATACTGTTTTAACCAACCTTTTATTGTGGGTACTGCACCTTTAATGAAACATGGTTTGTTGTTTTTGTTTTTTTTTTCTTTTCCATGTATTTATTTTCATGGTATTGTTTAAATGTCCTTAACAATTAATATGTGTTGGTTAGATTTAAAGGTTGACTATTATATTCTTGTTAGTCTCCATAAAAGTATTGTTAATTATATTACGCAAAAGAAGAACTGCACAGTCGTGTTTACTTTGAGTTTCCCAACAGTCTGATTGGTGTTTGTTTTGCTGTTATTATAGGCTTAGTGTATTCGCTTTTCTGTCTTTGGACTATTAAATTTTTTAACACCATTACCAAAACAAATACCAAAGTAAAATGAAGTGAATTGACCTCTCTCAAAAGATTATTCTTTAAATTATTCAGATATCAAATACCACTATTCTTTTAAAGATTTTATTTGTAAGTAATCTCTACACCCAGTGTGGGGCTCAGACTCACCACCCTGAGATCAAGAGTCCATTGCCTTACCAACTGAGCCAGCCAGGCACCGGAAAGACCACTATTTTTTAAACTAATCTTTGTAACTATGATCAGGAAGAAAGTATTTTTCTGCGACTGCACTACTTGACTTTAAAAATATAACCATTTTAATATTGTTCCACATGGTGGTCCTATCTAGTTAGTGATTCAGGTAAACTTAATTGGCTTATTGTTCATCTAAATACTCTCTGAGCCCTAATTCTTCTCATAAATTGACTTGTTCCTTTCTGTATAAGCAGTTCCCAGCTTTACATTCCATATATGTGCACATCGTCTTGTTCCAATTGTAATGAAAAGATCCATAATGGAAAACACAAAACTTGCACCTTTGATTTGAAGACGAGTTATCTCAGAGAGTAACACAGCCAGCATGGGTGGGAGTCACACGTTGCTCAAACGCGATTGTGGCAGGCACCGCGGCCCAGGGAGGCTTGTGCTGGCAGTCAGTTCCCCCAGCCACAGCCCCTGGAAAAGCTGGCTGTCTGTGGCCAAGTGTCCCTACTTTCCAGGGTCTTAACGGGAAATCTCTTGTTTCCAAATATTCAGTCAAATTTAAAAGAACCATGGGAGGAGGGAGTGGGAAGGACACAGTTTGTGACCTCTGATTTAACACATCCTTGTGCTGAAGAAATTGGAGAAGGAAGTGAGCACCGCTTACCGTGGGATTGGATCCCAGTCAGTGTGTTAGCATACAGGACCACCCATTTCCAGTATTTGGAGCTTGACCAGCCCAATTTTGGTTAAACGGTAACTTCTTTAAGAAACCTGAATACCTTTCTGAGAAGTTGGTGGTTACTAAGACTAGTTTTTAGCACCTAGCTGAGACCATTTTTATTTAAAAAGTAGGGAAGTGATTTTTTGAAGGAGAGTTCTATAGGAAGTAACAGTAGACCATGAACCTCCAGGAAAGGATTCAGAGGAATCTGAAGTTACTGGATAATTGTGTTGAAGGACAGTAACTTAAGAGGGATTTATTTTTTTTAAAAAGGAAAATTTCGGTATTAAATAGCCTAAAGTTTTTGCCCAAGGCCACTGCTGGGCCCAGCAAAGAAAAAAATTTTTTTCTTCGTCTTTGCCCATGCATTAGAAAGAAGCCTTCCTGTCCCTAACGATTCTGACTAGCCATGACTTCAGTGGCTATCAAGAAATCTAAACCCCACTGAAAATACTAGAAACTTAGAAACAGTTGTCCACAGAAATAAAGACTTACTGGAACATGGCCTGTTTATGAATCGAGGACCGTCCAGTCTGTTGGGTTTGTCTTCATTAAAAAGGAAGTCATCAGGGGCACCTGCCTGGCCCAGTCGGTAGAACATGCAACTCAGTCTCAGGGTCATGTGTTCAAGTTCCATGTTAGGCGTGGAGCCTACTTAAAATTTTAAAAAAGGAAGTCCTCAGATCCTCCGATAAGGACTCAGGCAGTACTGCTGTTAGGTGATGCTGTTGCCATCATTAGCCATTTTGCACCAATGATTTTCACATTGCTGATGTCAGTAAAGTTTTATTTTACCTAAAATGATTGTTCAAGTTTTCCAGGATTTTAGTTTTAATATAGGTGTTTATCCAATATCAGATTTATGACTTATTTTTATGAATATGAAAATTATGTATAAACATAACATGTCTATATAGATGATATCCTACTTTATATTATTTATAATACTATTTTACTATTATTATCAAATTTATATCTTTTTTCTACAGGGAGTCTTTTTAATGAAGGTACTCCTTGGAGATGATAAGATTATATTGAAGTCATTTATTAACGTCACTTATTTTAAATATTAGAGTTCAGAATCATGCAAGAAATGCGTCACTGTTGTATAGACATTGACATAAAAGTGAATACTTAGTTATAAGAAAAATTCAAATTATTCTCATCAAATCAGCGATCACTATTAACTTGCCCACTTCATTGAAGAGGTTCATTGTGCAGTGTCTAGATTACGGCATTGTTCCTTTCTGGGACTTTCTTAACTGCCAATATATTTTAAGAATTAAAGTGAATTAAAGGTTCATACTTCTGGGGGTTAATTTTAAGAGTTATGGAAGACATGAAGAAGTCTTATTAACTGTATAAAGCTGGTGGAACCTGAAGACTGAAAGTAATCTGAATTTTCCAGAAAGGCTTAATCACATCCCCCGCATTTATCTCTCTCATGCAGTGACTACATTGCAGCTGAAGGAGGAGTTGATAGATGGAGAGGATTATAATTTCCTCCAAGGAGCGTCCGATCAGGAGAGCAATGGCTCTGCCAGCTTCTACATCAAACAGGAGCCCTGAGGCGGGCTCCGGACCCAGGGGCGGGAGGGAGGGGTTTTACAAAACAGGACTGATTTATAACCAACCAAGCTGTACAGCGGGGCTATTCCACTGGGACATTTTGCTAAACATAGAAAATTTCAGTTCCAGATTTTTCAGGTGGGTGGGGAAACTATTTTAGTCGTGGGGGGAAATTTTTCAATTTATAAAGATGGACAATTTTTGTGTTGTATTTGAAGCTTTTGGAAGAATTTTGTAATATTTTCCAAGTTTGGATTTATGTGCATTGTTAACAACTGAAATTCTAACTTTTTGGTAAGATTAAAGTTTAGGTAGCAGGATTGAAGGAAATGATTTAAAAGAAGGATATAGTTGTAAATGCAAATGAACTGTCATTACAAATGAACCTTTTTGGTACCTGTTGGGAGATTTTGGGATTTTAGAAGTTAGGCCAGTCACATCTCCAGCTTCCTTTGCTGCAGAAATATGCAACTGAACCCCCCTCCCAGGGAGGGTTCATCACCACATAGGATCATGGAAGGGGTAATTAATTCTGCTTGTTGGCATTTTATTGCAGCCCATTTTAAATGTTTGTACAGAAATGTTTTTCATTCTGTGAAAATTTATTTGGAGTTCTATATGAAACTGGAAGAACTCTGGATACTTTTATATGTTCTCTTTTAATTAAAAAAAAAAAAAAGATTAAAATTATCCTAACACTAAAGTGTTAAACTGGAATGGTTGACAAGATATACAGGATCTCAGTCTACCTGTCGAGGGGTTGGGGAAAATGCAATATTGTCCGTAGTTCATTTTATTTTCCTTACTAAAGATACCCCACATGAGGGATTCTGGTCAGGCCTCTACCATTTCCCTCCATCAGTTAGATGATACTTGGTATAACCACACCCCAAAACAGATGTTCTACTGTATTACCAGTGGAATCAAATTCAGAGTTGTTTAAAGCCAAAAATCCGTTTAGATTTCAAAATCATTCCAGCTCTGCTTTTAACTATCCTGGATTTGTTAGAAAACTAATTTGAAAGAGAATTTAATTTTCTTAAAATTCCATATATATAAATATAAATATATATATATATATATAGTATGAATTGTCTTTTAATTGTATTCAAAATTAATTTTAACGATAATAACTGATTTGGACCATTTCAGACATTCCCTATTTTAAAATTCACATGGCTTCCTTTAAAAAAAGGATACAAGGGTAAATTGGTGAAAGGTTTGCTCTCTGCATTTTTCAGACCTTCTGAGTTGTGACTGAATGAGAGAGCTCTAGCGTTTACCAGTGAGGTTCATAAACTAAACTCTCAGGAATTAATTGCATCTGTTCTAGAAGTGCTTCTGGGTCTTAGCCTGGCCTCTTCAGAGTGGTAACATTGGCCATCTCCTCTGGAATATAGGTAGGGCTAATTAGAAATTAATCAAAATGATTAACCTCTAAAGTCCTTCAGCCTATGGAATGCTTTAAAAAAATGGTAATGGAAAGCCCCAGGAGACCATTTTAGGTAAGATTTTTGTTTGAATTTTAAAATGCATAGAACATTAAAAACCAGCAATTTATTTTCTAAAATATTGCTCTACTTTTGGGAATAAATAGCATTGGTAATACGCACAGGTTTACCTCATTCTATGCAAGAGGGGTTAATAACATAAGGTTTTGTAGTTGCTACTGGAAGTAAAATTTGTTACTTTATAGTGTAAGAATGTATGGAATCGCATGTCAACATTTCTTAATACTGACTCTTTAGGGGCATAAATGCAGATCATATCAACGCCAGGTTGATTCTCACGTGTCAAATATATGTGAATTCAGCTGTTAAATTACTGGATATTTATCTTAAACAACCTTACTGAGAGGGACCTACTGTAAATGTGACATCCTCACACTTCCCAAATCTTTAACTTAAAGAATCTTCCCATAAACTTAAAGCCTGGAAGACTTCCAAAGCAGGGCTCACCACGATCTTCGTTCTCAAGCTCTGGTTCCATGACACGTGACGGGGGCACAGGAAGCAGCTGCATGGTGCGCTTTGCCAGTACCTTGGGCTCTGGGGCTCTGCAGGGACCTGAGAAACCCAGGAGGGATTTGATTTGGAGCCTGGTAATGAGTTGTGTACAATGCTCATTTGTAGCCAGGTCCTGTAAGCTTCCAATTATCTAGCAAAACCAGGCTCTGAGTGTTTTCGAATTTCCCACCTGTTCGCCAAGTGTTTCCTGTCTTGACCCCGTGACCAACAGCTAAAGGTTGGCAAGGACTTCCTAGCAGCCTAAACACAATCTGAAGCCCTCCTCATCATTCAGGCTCTAACTCCTGCCGCTGATAAACGGGAAATAAGTCAGTGCAGAGGAGATTGGTGTCTTAGCCATAACTCCAGTCGTACAACCCAATAGCCCCATTCTCTTTTACGGTTCAAAATGTACTGCTGACCTTGGGTTTGCTTTCATTTTTTTCCTGTTAGGATTATTTGGGGATTTTTGGTAGTTTAAACTCTTTTAACCTTTTCCTTGCTGTGTATGAGGAAAGCTAAAGCTGTTATCAACAACTTCTACGGATACTAACACGGGTTTTCAGTGTTTGTTTGTTTTTATTATATTAATTTTGCGTGATGTGAATACCCTCTCCCATCAATATTTGTATTATGGTGCTATATATTTGGTAATGATCCTTTACTATTGGGAAGGGATTTTAAAAATACTGTGATTAAACTGGGTTGCTTCCTTTGATTTTCATATTTTAAATAAAGCCACAGTCATTTATACAAAAGAAAAGCATCTGTCCCTGGGCAAATCTTTTGAGGACAGAGGTCAAAGTAAACTGCATAAGGTTTTTACATCATTTCTGTATGTATTTGATATATAGATCAATATCTGTACAAATTTAATCTTTTATTTTCTTGGTAACTTGTGATCATTGAGAAAGTGTTTGAGACTTTCTCAGGAAGTGTATATAATGGCGTGAAAAATTCCTTCAGAGAAACTTATGTTCCTTTCATTTTTACCAAACTGCAAATTTTCAGCATGGATGTGAAAAGCATTAAAATTATAACTTTGTGTACAAGATGAAAATAATTCACTAAATTTGCCCTTTTTTACACAAAATAAAATGTTAAAGTTGAGTTGTATCGGAGCGGTTCTTTAATACGCTTTAGTCTTTGAAGGGTGTCATTTTTTATTCAAAGTACTGAGTGCCTTCTGTAAGCAATCACTGGTCTCTGAGAGAGGTCAGTTCCTTCCTCCCAGAACCTGTGCCCCTATGTGGGAAAGCAAGCACATGAGTGAGGAAGAATCTGCTGGTAGCTGACAAGGGAGGAACAGAATATGGATGGATATGTGGATGTGGCTGCATTTGAGCCAGGATTTCATAGAAAGGTAAATGGCAAAAGCACAGCATGGGCAGAGGGGAGTGCGACCACCGGCAGGGAGGTTTTGTCAATTTCGAACATGCTGTTTCAGCCTTGGCATGCTTGCTAGAGGACTTTTTTTTTTTCTTTCATTTTTTATTATTTTTTAGTCTTACATTTATTTATTTTTGAGAGACAGAATGAGACAGAGTGTGAGTGGGGGAGGGGCAGAGAGAGAGGGAGACACAGAATCTGAACCAGGTTCCAGGCTCTGAGCTATCAGCACAGAGCCCGACACAGGGCCCAAAGCCATGAACGGTGAGATCATGACGTGAGCCAAAGTCAGACACTTAACTGATGAGCCACCCAGGTGCCCCATGGGGGACTTTTTTTTAAGCTCCCTTAACCTCAACAGCAGACAGAATTCATAGGCTGTATATAAATTATCCCAGCTAGAGCACTATCAGCAATAACCAAAGTATGGAAAGAGCCCAAATGTCCCATCGATGGATGAATGGATAAAGATGTGGTATATATACAATGTAATATTACTCAGCATTCAAAAAGAATGAAATCTTGCCATTTGCAGCTAAGTGGATGGAACTAGAGGGTATTATGCTAGGCGAAATTAGGGAAAGACAAATATCATATGACTTCACTCCTATGAAGACTTCAAGATACAAAACAGATGAACATAAGGAAAGCAAAAATATAAAAACGGAGGGGGACAAAAAAAGATACAAATATGGAGAACAAATGGTTACTGGAGGGATTGTGGGAGGGGGGATGGGCTAAATGGGCAAGGGGCATTAAGGAATCTACTGAATCATTGTTGCACTATATGCTAACTAGCTTGGATATAAATTTTTTAAAAAATCAATTAAAAAAATTAAAAATTATCCCAGCTAGCTCTTGTTGTTTACATGAAGAAGAAATGCAAGACACCCTCCTTTACCAACTGTCTCTTCGGTAAGTTACTCAACATCTACTAAAAAAGCTGCAGAGAATTTTATGGATGTAAGATAATGGATTGAGTCTCTTCCGGGGTTAATTTCATCATCACACTTTAGAAATATAGAACACATTCCAAGAAAAACAGTATCTGCCTTGCTTTCTACCTTAAATGGCTTGAATAGTTGCCTAGTACATGGGAATTCCCAGCTTGGCTCTCATTTACAGTCCCAGGAGTTTTACATATATATATTATTCTTTAAGCCTCTTAGGAAACTAGTTTTCTTTATGCCGAGCATATGCATTAAGAGTAGTAAGTGTTTCCCAGAAGTAACTTTTTAGCCCTGTGTTGTTTATCCAGCCTTGTGAGATCAGGGAGAACAGTAAAGGATTTCCTCTTATAGACTTGCTGAGGCTGGCGTAACCCTCTTTGGCCAGTCTCACAAGCAGGCCAAATAGGGTTTGCCTATTGACAAAAAGCAAATAACCCTGTAAAAAAGTAATGCATTTTATTTTTTTTTTCAACGTTTTATTTATTTTTGGGACAGAGAGAGGCAGAGCATGAACGGGGGAGGGGCAGAGAGAGAGAGGGAGACACAGAATCGGAAACAGGCTCCAGGCTCTGAGCCATCAGCCCAGAGCCCGACGCGGGGCTCGAACTCCCGGACCGCGAGATCGTGACCTGGCTGAAGTCGGACGCTTAACCGACTGCGCCACCCAGGCGCCCCGAGGAATGCATTTTAAAGAAGAAACACAGATGGCTAACAGACACATGAAAAGATGCTCATCATCCCTTACCATCAGGGAAATACAAATCAAAACCATGATGAGATACCACCTTACACCTGTCAGAATGGCCAAAATCAAAAACATAAGAAACAAGTGTTGGCGAAGATGCAGAGAAAAAGGAACCCTCATGCACTGGTGGGAATGCAAACTGGTGCAGCCACTGAACACAGTATGGAGGCTCCTCAAGGTTAAAACCAGAACCACCTCTCCCTCTCTCTGTCTCTCAAATAAACTTAAAAAACAAACAAAAAACTACCCTACCATCCAGCAATCACACTACTGGGTATTTACCCGAAGAATACAAAGACACTAATTCAAAGGGATACACACAACATTATTTATTGTGGCATTATTTAGAATTGCCAAACTATGGAAGCAGCCCAAGTGTCCATCCATAGATAAATGGGTAAAGAAAATATAGTGTATATATAAACACAATGGAGTATTATTCAGCCATAAAAATAAAAAAGGGCTGCCTGGGTGGCTGAGTCAGTTAAGCATCTCTTGATTTCGGCTTAGGTCATGATGTCACGGTTTGTGGGATTGAGCCCCGTGTCGGACTCTGTGCTGACGGTGTGGAGCCTGCTTGGGATTCCCTCTGTTCCTCTTCTGCTTGTGTGTGCTCTCTCTCAAAATAAATAAACTTTAAAAATAAATTAATAGGGGCACCTAGGCGGCTCAGTTAAGTGTCTGACTTCAGCTCAGGTCATAATCTCACATTTATGGGTTTGAGCCCCATGTCGGGCTCTGTACTGGGAGCTCAGAGGCTGGAGCCTGCTTAGGATTCTGTCTCCCTCTCTCTCTGCCCCTCCTCTGCTCACACACACTCTCTCTCTCTCTCTCTAAAATGAACATTTAAAAAAAGTTTCTTAATTTAAAAATAAATAAAAATAATAAAATACTATAAAAAAGAATGGGAGGTGCCTGGGTGGCCTAGTTAGTTAAGTATCTGACTCTTGATTTTGGCTCAGGTCATGATCTCATGGTTTGTGGGATCAAGCCCCGCATCAGGCTCTGTGCTGACAGCTCAGATTCTCACTCCCACTCTCTCTCTGTCTCTCAAACTTTAAAAATAAATAAAAAGCATGAAATCTTGCCATTTGCAACAACATGGATAGAGCAGAGTATAATGCTAAGTGAAATAAATCTGAGAAAAATAAATACCACATGACTTCACTCAATGTGGAATTTAAAAAAAAAAGCAAAGGAGGGAAAATAGAGACAAACCAAGAAGCAGACTCATAACTCTGGACAACTGACCATTACCAGAGGGGAGGTGGGTGGGGGCACGAGGGAACCAGGGGGTGGGGATTAAAGAACATATTATGATGAAAAAATAAAGCATTTTGGTTTTTTAAAGGTTTTATATACATATATATGTATATGTATATATACATATATATATATATATGTATTTTTTTTTTTTTAGAGAGGGCAAGCAAGTAGGGGAGAGGGAGAGAGGGAGAGAATCTTAAGCAGGCTCCACACTCACAGAGCCCGATGTGGGGCTTGAATCCCATGACCCTGGGATCGTGACCTAAGCCAAAAACAAGAGTCGGACATTCAACCGAGCCACCCAGGGCCCCTAAAGTAATGCATTTTAAACAATGCGTGTAATACACGTTCAAATAAAAGTTGTACTGAAATCATAAAAGGTTCTGAAGGAGTTAACTGCTTTCACACACCTAGCTGGTATATAGGATTTACCCTCACCACAGTCCACCCTTTCTCATTCACTACCAAAGTAAGTCCTTAAGTCCACACCGTAAAGTCCACAGCTTTCCCCACTCCAAATTTGACTCCAGTTACCCTCCAACCTTATAATTTTCTGGAGTCACTTGGAAGGAAAACTAGGTAAAGCAGAGTGGCCAAGAGCGTGGGGTCCGAATCCAGCTGCCGGCAACTGAAACCTTACTCCCTTTACTGGTTAAGTCTGTAATCTGGCTCCGTTTCCTCAGTTGTAAAGTGAGGATACCAACCTCCTAAGAGTTGTGAAGACTGTAAATAAACTGATGTACGTAAAGTTGTTAGAACAGCCTTGACACAAAATAAGCCCATAATTGCTGCTGCTAATCCAAGTACCTCAGCCCGTGTGCAGAGGGATCACCGGGGGACACATTAAAATGTTGAACCTGGGGCGCCTGGGTGGCTCAGTCGGTTAAGCGGCCGACTTCAGCTCGGGTCACGATCTCGTGGTCCGTGAGTTTGAGCCCCACGTCAGGCTCCGGGCTGATGGCTCGGAGCCTGGAGCCTGTTTCCGATTCTGTGTCTCCCTCTGTCTGCCCCTCCCCCGTTCATGCTCTGTCTCTCTCTGTCTCAAAAATAAATAAAACGTTAAAAAAGAATTAAAAATAAAATAAAATGCTGAACCTCGGGACTGTCCCATCTGTAACTTTAATAATCAAACTTCTACTTAATGTAGTGAGAGCACGTAGCGTATATAAACATTAAATGTGACATTGAGGGGCGCCTGGGTGGCTTGGTCGGTTAAGCGTCCGACTTCGGCTCAGGTCATGATCTCACAGTCCGTGAGTTCGAGCCCCGAGTCAGGCTCTGTGCTGACCACTCAGAGCCTGGAGCCTGTTTCGGATTCTGTGTCTCCCTCTCTCTCTGCCCCTCCCCTGTTCATTCTCTGTCTCTCTCTGTCTCAAAAATAAATAAACGTTAAAAAAAAAAATTAAAAAAATAAATGTGACATTGAAAAATAATTTAGAAAATGTTGAACTCGTTGACTTGTAACATTTTTTGCACCAAACTGTCAATGTATTTTTGTCATTGTTTTGTAGTCTAGCAATATGCATTAAAAAAAGTAACAATGGGGCACCTGGGTGGCTCAGTCTGTCAGGCATCCAACTCCAGCTCAGGTCATGACCTCACAGTTCCCACGTTCAAACCCCACGTCGGGCTCTGTGCTGACAGCTCAGAGCCTGGAGCCTGCTTCAGATTCTGTGTCTCCCTCTCTCTCATCCCTCCCCTGCTCATGCTCTCTCACTCTCAAAAATAATAAAGAAAAATATTTTTTTTCATTTTTTTTAATCTTTATTTTTGAGAGAGGGAGAAACAGAGTGCGAGCAGGGGAGGGGCAGAGAGAGAGGGGACACACAATCCGAAGCAGGCTCCAGGCTCTGAGCTGTCAGCACAGAACCTAACACGGGGCTCAAATTCACGAAAGCGAGCTCATGACCTGAGCCGAAGTCAGAAGCTTAACCGACTGAGCCACCCTGGCGCCCCGAGGGAAAAAAAATTTTTTTTAAATAATACGGAGTCTTGGGGCGCCTGGGTGGTGCAGTCGGTTAAGTGTCCGACTTCAGCCAGGTCACGATCTCGCGGTCCGTGAGTTCGAGCCCCGCGTCAGGCTCTGGGCTGATGGCTCAGAGCCTGGAGCGTGTTTCCGATTCTGTGTCTCCCTCTCTCTCTGCCCCTCCCTCGTTCATGCTCTGTCTCTCTCTGTCCCAAAAATAAATAAACGTTGAAAAAAAAAATTAAAAAAAAATAATACGGAGTCTTTCATATGCAAGTCGCATATCAACTTTCACCAGTTGCCTAACAGAACATAGCTGTTCATAAACCCACATATTCCCGTAACCTCCAATTTTTAAGCCAGACTCCACGTGACAGCAATCATTTATACTGATGGGTGCTATTAGGCATTAACTTTCAACTGTGCCGTGCCAGCGAAATGAACCTAAAAAGCAGGCAGTAAGAATTTCCCAACCAGTCGCTGCTTAGAGCCCTGTAAACAGGCACGTCACCTCAGCAGAGAGAACGAAGTAGGGCAGGGTTGCAGGAAACCTGTGTACCCGCTAGGGGCCAGGTGCTAGCATAACTGCTTTATATACATTGTTTCTTTTAATTTTTTTTTTTTATTTATTTTTGAGACAGAGGGAGACAGAGCATGAAAGGGGGAGGGTCAGAGAGAGAGGGAGACACAGAATCGGAAGCAGGCTCCAGGCTCTGAGCCATCAGCCCAGAGCCTGACATGGGGCTCGAACTCACGGACCGCGAGATCGTGACCTGAGCCGAAGTTGGACGCTCAACCGACTGAGCCACCCAGGCGCCCCACATTGTTTCTTTTACACCTGCATTGCAGGGGCATCATCCTCATCCTACAGATGTCCTTAGACTTCCATTTCTTCAGACACAACTCGCCCAGTTTTCAGTCAACAAAGATGTAACTCTGGACTGGACAGGTCCGCATTTCACCCTTGGCGAGTTTCAACAAATTCTGTGTATGGAAACACACCTTTTTCTACATCCTCTAAGGCAGCTGTGATACTTATTTTCATTATTTCCTTTTCAGTTTCCGTACTCACCCAACCAGTGCCACACTTGTCCTCGTCCGCCTCACTACTTTCCCTCCTAGAGTCTACAAGTGCACCCAGATGCTGACAAGGGGCAGATGGTTCTTCCACCGCAAGTAGGATCATTTGCTTCTGGATAATGCTATGAAAGCCAAGGGACCAAGTCACTTCTTCCAGTTTGGCATCAAGTAAGCACAGGAGGCTGCACCAGTTTCCAAGGGCTTTATTAGTAAGTTTTAGAAAAGAAAGATTGATTCTCTGGCTTCCAAGTCAGTGGAATGCAGAGCAGTGTCCGGGGACGCATCAGGGGGTGCCGAAGGGGACTGACGCTCCGTCGTCCACCTTTTATTCGTAGATCCAGTCAAAAGCACAAGGCTTGTAGTCAACCAATTCTTCAGGCTTAAACCACAGGCTGATTTCTTTCTCTGCACTTTTTACTGAATCACTGCCATGAATGATGTTCCTGAGAGAGACAACAATTGCTGGCTACCACATTTTAGAGTGCAAAAGTCTGTTCGTGGCTGAAGCAAAGGATGGTCGCTGCAGACCTTTCCAGCCAAACTGCCACCTGAAGCAGGAGACCCAAGGCATTTCCTCTTAAAAGCAACTATAAAATTCTAAGAGTATTGGATCAAAAGCATCCCGTGGCTCAGCTCTGTTATGCTCCCGCTTCCAAAACGAGTGTTTGTACCCCAAGACTGCTGTGCCACAAAAAATTACTTCTCTCATTTTGAAAAACAGGGAGAGAAACGGGAACCCTCTTGCACTGTTGGTGGGAATGCAAATTGGTGCAGCCACTCTGGAAAGCAGTGTGGAGGTTCCTCAGAAAATTAAAAATAGACCTACTCTATGACCCAGCAATAGCACTGCTAGGAATTTATCCAAGGGATACAGGAGTACTGATGCATAGGGGCACTTGTACCCCAATGTTCATAGCAGCACTCTCAACAATAGCCAAATTATGGAAAGAGCCTAAATGTGCATCAACTGATGAATGGATAAAGAAATTGTGGTTTATATACACAATGGAGTACTACGTGGCAATGAGAAAGAATGAAATATGGCCCTTTGTAGCAACGTGGATGGAACTGGAGAGTGTGATGCTAAGTGAAATAAGCCATACAGAGAAAGACAGATACCATATGTTTTCACTCTTATGTGGATCCTGAGAAACTTAACAGAAACCCATGGGGGAGGGGAAGGAAAAAAAAAAAAAGAGGTTAGAGTGGGAGAGAGCCAAAGCATAAGAGACTCTTAAAAAATGAGAACACACTGAGGGCTGATGGGGGGTGGGAGGGAGGGGAGGGTGGGTGATGGGTATTGAGGAGGGCACCTTTTGGGATGAGCACTGGGTGTTGTATGGAAACCAATTTGACAATAAATTTCATATATTAAAAAGAAAGAAAAAGAAAGAAAGAAAGAAAGAAAGAAAGAAAGAAAGAAAGAAAGAAAAAGAAAAACAGGGAGAACCAGACCGAGAGCCAGACGAGATGCGATACATTCACTATCGGGGGCCGTTTCTGTTGCATTTTCTTACAACCCTAATTTGCAAAGCTCAGCCAAGACATTCACACGCCCAACCCCTCTATTCCATTTGGATCTTAAACTCTGTAAGGTTTTTGCCCAGATTTTATACAGCAAGGGAACCAAAGGGTTAAATGACACGCCTACAGACACAGCATTGCACAGAGCAGAGGCTCTTTGGCTGTGTCCCCTGAGACCTACCACATGCAGCTCCCTTCTGTGAGGTTTTGGTTAAAATTTTAAGTAGCCCAGGAGGAAGTAACTTTTTAAGGGAGCTTTCATGCAGTGATCATTACCACCTAATTTTAAAAGTTCAAACCTTCCTAAAATTGGGATATGCCCAAATGGTTTGTACCCATCCTCCACCCTTTTTTTTTTTTTTTTTCAACGTTAATTTATTTTTGGGACAGAGCGAGACAGAGCATGAACGGGGGAGGGGCAGAGAGAGAGGGAGACACAGAATCGGAAACTGGCTCCAGGCTCCGAGCCATCAGCCCAGAGCCTGACGCGGGGCTCGAACTCCCGGACCGTGAGATCATGACCTGGCTGAAGTCGGACGCTTAACCGACTGCGCCACCCAGGCGCCCCTCCTCCACCCTTTTTAAGTGGCTTTGAGGAAACATCACTGGCGCCCTTCGGGACTCACCTGCCAACTTGAATGCAGAAGTCCCCACGGATGGTGCCTGGCTTAGAATCTGCTGGGTTGGTCTCCCCAAGCATCACTCGCCCCGTCTTTACCACGTTCAGTCCCTCCCAGACCTGGACAGGAGGGAAAAGGAACTGCATCAGATCTGTCCTTGGGGCCACCGGGAACACTCAGCCCTGCCTGACGGCACACTTCAATCAGACCAGTTAGTGACGTGGCCAACCAGCCGGCCCCAGCAGACAGCAGGGGCCGGTGTAAGGTGCTTGCGCTCCATCCTGGGCACGCTGCGAGGAGACAGAGAAACCACCTACCCAACCCAGGGACTTCCCAGCCATGAGAGGAAGGCTAACAGGACTGAAGACCCTTCTGCAGCCACAAACACAGACAAGAAATTGTGATGGAAGGGTGGAGAAAAGTGATCAGACTGGAACAGGGGCAGTGGGATGGGCATCTGACTGTTAGCGTGGGACACTAGGTTTGCATGAAAACAAACAGTGCATTGCAGGGAAGAGCAGAAACAAAGCCATCCTCAGAGAACAGGAAGGAGGTCTACTTTCTCCACGACTCTGTGCCTCCTTATTGTACCCTCTGTTCTCTTCCTTCCCAACTGGACACAAATGCCACAGGAGGAAATCGACTGCTCTATTTCTAGCACTGGATTAGAAAACTTCTTCCCCTTGCTTTTGCCCCCCAAGCTCCTAGCAGCTCTGTTGACTGAGTAACTCCAGCAGGCTCCGTTTGTAAAACAAGGCATTTGGAGTAGCTGGGGCCGATGTCTAAAAACACACACAGGCACTGTGCAAGCCCAGTCCTGTATCAGCCCTTATTTTCCTCCATACCCCCCCAAAAGTACTTGCCATGGCCACAACCGGCCCGGAATTCATGTACTTCACCAGCCCAGGGAAGAACGGGCGGTCCTTCAGGTCAATGTAGTGCTGCTTCAGGAGTTCCTCCGAGGCCTGGCATTGAACAGGAGGTTGCAGTTAGGAAGTAAACTGGAGAGGCTCAAAGACGGATCCATCCCATCCCCAGAACCCCCCATTCAAAGGACGGCTTTTCTAAAAGTCCAGTTATATGTTAACCCGCATTCATATTTAAGTGTGTATATATGTATGTAATATGTGTGCATATATATATATATACACATACATATACACATATACATACATGTGTATAGATATATACACATATATCTATAAAATAATTATCCTCTCCAAACCCTGACACTCTTTTAGTAGAAAGACTGTTCAGAACATGAAGACACCCTCATAATGTCCCTGGCGTTAGGGCTGGTACAACCCTAAAGAGTAGGTGATTTGAAAATCTAGATGTGGAGGGTCTGCCGTTGAAGGAAATACGCCAGAGAGAGGTCCGTTCCCAGTGTCCTTGTAAACATTTCAGATGTTAACCGAGAACGTTCTCTTCTTCCCAGATGGGCCTGGTTGAGATTTCAATACTTATCCCTTAAGCTCCAGATCTGTGCCCCTACCTGTGGCGTGGAAGTGACAGGCACTGCCCTAAGCTGGAGGAAGCCGGCTGCGGGAGGGCTCCCCCCGCCCCCCGCCACCGCCCAGGGCACTTGCAGCCTTCCCCCCCCCCCCCCCCACTTGCAGCCCGAGGGGGCCGGGGCATAGGCCTGGGCGGGGGCGGGCTTCCCCCGCAGGCAGCGAGCCCGGGCAGGCGACACGTCACCTCCGCTTAACCTTGCGGAGGGCGCCGGGGCTCGCGGGCCTCGGGGCTGGGCTCGGGCGGCTGTGTCGCCGCGGAGGCGAGGGCCACGGCTGGGAGCGGAAGCAGGAACACCCCGGCGGCGCGCCGCGTTACCTGCAGGAACTTCATGGCCACGAGGCGGAAGCCCTTCTGCTCGAAGCGCTTGATGATCTCGCCCACCAGGCCGCGCTGCACGCCGTCCGGCTTGACGGCGATGAACGTGCGCTCCTGGTGGGCCATGGCCTGCGGGCGACAAGGGCGGCTCAGGGCCCGGCGGCCGCGCGGACAAGGGAGGCGGCCCGCGCCTCCCCCCACCCCGCGGGCGCCCCGGCCCCTCCGCCCGCTCCGCGGGGACACGCGCCTCCCGGCCGCCGCCGCCCCGCCGGAGGGGACCCGGCACCGGGCCTGGGAGGAGGGGGGAAAGGAGCGGGGGGGCGAGCACGCCTGCGGGGAGGGGCCGGGGGGCGACAGAGGAGCGCGCCCGCGGCGTCTTACCGGGAAGCTGGCTGCGCTGCGGGGCGGGAGGCGCGACGTGGAGGGGGCGGTGGGGCCGGGAGCCGCACGGGGGGAGGGCCCTGCGACGGCCACACCCCGGACGCCCCGCCGCCCAACCCACGAGGCCGCCGCGGCCCGTGGCCCCTGTCCACGCCCCGGGCTCGCCCGCAGTGGGTGGGGGCTCCGGGAAGGGAAGTGGCTTCTCCACCCGGGTGTCCCGCGGCCGGGGCGCAGCTACGCACGTCCAGTCTGCACCCTCCCTTCGGTACCTGTTGCCGCCACACACGCGGGCACGTGCGCGCGCACACGCACACACACTGTGTACCTCCTGCCGACACACACACACACACACACACTCTCTCTCTCTCTCTCTCTCTCTCTCTCTCTCTCTCTGGTCAGGTTCTCCAGTTCAGCCTGAGACCTACCCCTGACAAGATTCTCGAGTGTCTTACAGCAGACCTGTCATGTTTGCGGAGGGCTCTCCACCCTTGGGGGGGGGGGGCTCCCGGGGGGCTCCCAGGTCCCTGGAGAGGCGGCGGGCCCCTCCTCTCGGCCCTTCCAGACCCCCATCCAGCAGCGCTTGTACCCCGAGCTGGTGAGAGCCCTGTGTCTGTCTCCCTTCAGGACAGTGAGCTGATCAAGGGGAGCCCTGTGTCCTCACCCTAGTGCTCCCGGCACTGCACTGACAAGCTGTACCTGCTAGATTGAAACTGGGCTTCAACTACCTCCATTTGACCTCAAACTCGCTAATTGATTAAATTCTTCCTTCTAGTTTCCCTGTTAACTCAGGCAGAAAACCCTGCAGGCAAGCATCCCGTGATGGAAACAAACCACCCCCTCAAGCAAGAACTGCCCTGAGCCAGCAAGACAGGGTGACTGACTGCAAGACAGTGAGCGATTTGACCTTCGCTGCTCACTTGTGGGTACGCACCGACCTTTGTCCCACGTAAGCTTTATGTGAACCTAGAAGCAGGGCACCTGGGTGGCTGAATCGGTTAAGTGTCCAACTCTTGGTCTCTGCTCAGGTCTTGATCTCAGGGCCGCGAGTCTGAGCCCCACACTGGGCTCCACACTGCGTGTGGATGCTTTAAAAACAAAAAAGCAATGGGGTGCCTGGGTGGCTCGGTCAGTTAAGCCTCCGCTTCTTGATTTCAGCCCAAGTCGTGATCTCCTGTTCATCAGATCGAGCCCCACTGCCAGCTCTGTGCTAACAGCGTGGAGGCCGCTTGGGATTCTCTCTCTGCCCCTCCCGCACTCCCTCTCTCTGAAAACAAATAAACTTTTAAAAAATGTTTAAAAGAACAAAAACAAGCAAAAAGCAAAACAACAAAAGACCTGGAAGGTATTTTCAGTCCTTTGGAGACAGTCTTTGAGAGGGTCCACTGTCTTCCGGGTGGTGGCCTCCCTGGAATAAGTCCCATTCTTGTTTCACCATGACTCCTCTCTGCCTTTGGGTTGTGTGGAACCTGGTCTGAATGGGTCCCTCCGAGCTGGGTGCCTTTGCACCCTGAGTCCTGGCTGCAAGGCGACAGACAGTCCAGCCCTGTTACACCTTGCTGGCTTCCCAAACTTCTGGTCGCAGAGCATGAACACACAGCCCTCATTCTGGAGAAGAGACGACTAGTGTTCCCTGTGGCTTCGAGGCCAAGCCCTAATTTGGACTTCTTTTTCGGAGTTATCCAATGTCAACTGTGGGAAGGAGGCTGGGAATCTCACCGGACAATTCTCTGGAGAGCCGTTTGCCCCTTTGGCCCCGTCACTAATACCTCCCTGCAGGGGCAGCCTTCTGCTCACTTTTCTGTCCTTCCTGGAAAGACTGCCCTTAACTGGGTGAGGTGTGACCCCTGACCTTGCCTCACGACACACAAACTCATTCCCCAAAGGGCTGGCACTTCATCTCACTCCCCCCAAAACAAACAGGCCAGGCTTTGCGTGCAACAGAAATGCCTCTAGTCCTCAGCTGGATGAGAAAACAGTAGCCCCTCGTGGAGGAAATCCTCCCATGAAGTATGCAAAGGTCAACTCTCATTGCGCACTTTAAATAATCTTAGTTTTGTCAGGGATGCCCCAGGGAAACTGGGAGGACACGGAAGCCCCCATCCCAACTCCCCTCCTCTCTACTCTCTACCAAAGCCAGGGCACAGGCAAAATACCAAGAAAGAAAAGCCGCTCAAGTTTGTGGCAAAAGTTGTAGTCCCCAACATCTGTTCTCACTTTCCTCCTTCTTAGAGAATTTCTGAGTATTCTCCAAGCACAAGGTCGCCCAAATAAAAACCAAATAAAAAAAAGGTTCCACTTTCTCTTGCAGCGAGACACTTGCCCGTGACTAAGTTCTGGCCAATGAGATGGGGCGGGGAGCAAAGGGGGTAAATCCAGGATTACCCCCTTGAAAGAACACTCCACTCCCTTTCCCAACTTGCTGTTAGGCACGGGTGGTAACCCATGTTACGTTGGTTAGAAGGAAAGGAGTCACCGGACCACCTCAAGGCTCACAACCTCACCATCACTGCCTCCACTTAGCTATGTGGACTTTCTGGGCTTTTTACAGCTTTACTGAGGTATAACTGACAAATAAAACTTGTATGTAGTTAAGGTATACGATTTGATGTTTCAGTTTACATCTAGCGTGACGTGATCACCACAATGAAGTTAATGAACGTTATCGATCACTTCACATAGTTACCATTTTTCTTTATCTTTGTGTGGTGAGCACATTTAAGATCTACCCTCCTCGCAAATTTCAAGTATACATACAGTATTGTGAACTATAGTCACAGTGCTGTCCATTTTTAAATAAAGGATAAGTAAGTCCCAGGGCGCCTAGGTGGCTCAGTGGGTTAAGCGTCGACTTTTGGTCCCAGCTCTGGTCATAATCTCATGGTTTCTGAGTTCAAGCCCTGCACTGGGCTCTGTGTTGACAGTGCAGAGCCTGCTTGGGATCCTGTCTCCTCCCCTCTCTTTCTCTAAAAAATAAACTTTATTATAATTTTTTTTTCAACATTTATTTATTTTTGGGACAGAGAGAGACAGAGCATGAACGGGGGAGGGGCAGAGAGAGAGGGAGACACAGAATCGGAAACAGGCTCCAGGCTCTGAGCCATCAGCCCAGAGCCTGACGCGGGCTGATGAGATCGTGACCTGGCTGAAGTCGGACGCTTAACCGACTGCGCCACCCAGGCGCCCCTAAAAAATAAACTTTAAATAAACATTAAAAAAAAAAAGGTAAGTAAATTTCCAGCTTGCCCATTAAAGCAACCAAATCAGTGCCCTAACAAATCAAAGCTACTTACAAGATTTTACCTTTTTAAAAAAATTTTTTTTAAGTTTCAGGGTGCCTGGGTGGCTCAGCCAGTTGGGTGTCCCTTTGGCTCAAGGCATGATCTTGCAGTCTGTGAGTTCAATCCCCACGTCAGGCTCTGCATTGACAGCTCAGAGCCTGGAGCCTACTTCAGATTCTGTCTTCCCTCCCCCACTCACACTCTGTCTCTCTCTCCCAAAAATAAAATAAAAACATAAAAAGTTAAAAAAAATTTTTTTTAAGTTTTATTTGAGAGAGCATACACACGAGTGGGGGAGGGGCAGGGAGGAGAGACAGAATTCCAAGCAGGCTCCACACCATCAGCACAGAGCCCCATGCAGGGCTTGAACTCACAAACTGTGAGATCAGGACCTGAGCCAAGACCAACAGTCAGACGCTTAACTGACTGTGCCACCCAGGCGCCCCTCGCCTGCTTCTTTTAAGGTCATCCCAGGGACCCAGGCCCACTGTCCACACAGCCTTTCTGTTTTGGAGTAGTTACAACTTCTCACACTCCCCCATCCATTGAGTCCCCGAGAGCTTCTCAAGAGCAGAAAGGCTTTTATTTCCAATGAATCCTCTGCAGATCCTAGCAGATCCTTCCTGGATGGCTGCTGACTGGCTCAGTGTCAAAAGTGGACAGGATACAGGGTGAAGAGAGGGACAGGGAAAGAGAGAGAGAGAGATCTCTCAGGCCAATAAAAATATTTTATATAGTATTTACACTATTAGCTCAGTTATCCAGAGTACATGAAAAGGAAAAAAGAATCCAAAGCAGTAAGGCGATACAAAGTAACCAACTCCATGGATCCTATACTGGGATGAGATATTTTAATCTGATGGTGGTACATAATACTGTTCAGGGAGCACTCCCAGCTCCAGGAGTTCCCCTCCGCATTACAAGAAGTTCTCAAAAATAACCGGATTTGCTAGAGGCTGGCCCCCTGCTCACGGGAGGGAGAGGGGCTGGAACGGGCAAAGCATTGAGGTCTGCTGTCTCGTCACTCGTAGATCCAGTTCTGAGCACAGCTCTTGTAATCCACCAGCTCTTCAGGCTGAAACCACAAGCCAATCTCCTTCTCCGCACTTTCCACGGAATCACTGCCATGGATGATGTTCCTGGAAGGGGGAAGAGATGGCCACGTTACCAAGACCCAAAGGATTTAACTGCCCAGGAGCTCCCCCTGACACCCACTGCCAGACAGCTCGCAGCCACTGCAGCAGAGCCAAAGCTCCGTGTACATTAGTTCGTGTTAAAAGAAAAAGCCCACAGCTGCAGTTAAGGTCAAGATGAAGGATGCCCTCCCCATATCCGGCCCTCCTAGCAACACTGATGCCAGCAGTGAACGGACTCCGGCCAACAAGGTATGCTGTCCCAGGCCCTACCCTCTCGAGAGAGAGGCACAACCACAGTGATGTCGATGGCCGGTGGCAGGGAGCTCGCCAGGCCAGACACCAAATTCAGAGGGAGAAACACAATGAACTTATTTTAAATTCATCTGCACATGGCATCATGTCCATCCCAGACTCAGGAACCCAAATTTTTTTTTATTATTATTATTTTAAAGTAGGCTTCATACCCAGTGCAAAACCCAACATGGGGCTTGAACTCACGGCTGTGAGATCAAGACCTGAGCTGAGATCAAGAGTCAGACACTTAACCGACTGAGCCACCCAGGTGCCCACCCCCGCCTTTTTAAAAGATTTTTTTAAAGTAATCTCTGCACCCAACATGGGGCTCCAACTTACAACCCCAAGATCAAGAGTCACATGTTCTACCAACTGACCCAGCCGGGTACACGAGGAACCCAAATTCTTGTGTCACCTTACTCAGATTTTGGAAGAAGGCAAAAGCACCAACTCTCACCTGCCAACTTGGATGCAAAAGTCTCCACGGATGGTCCCGGGCTTGGAGTCCGCAGGGTTGGTCTCTCCCAGCATCACCCGGCCTGTCTTCACCACATTCAGCCCCTCCCAGACCTCCAAGGATAAAAGAACATATGGTCAAGGAAGAAAACCAACCTCAGCAGAAAATCTGAAAACTATTAATTCAAAACAAGAAAACAAAAAAGCCCCCTTAACATTGAAGAAATGTTTATGGAGCATCTGCTTATTCCAACAACGGGAATACCAGTCTCCCTGCCTCCACTCCTGCCTTTCTACAATCCCTTCTGAACAGAGCAGTCTCTAAAAATGCCCAGTGTAAAACCTCCCAGGCATTCGTCCCAGAGCCCATGAAGTACATGGCCGACACAGCCCTACCTGATCTGGCCCCTGCCCTTATCTTTGAACTCATGTCATCTGACCTTCTCTTCTACCCACCAGGCTTCAGCCACTCCAACCTTCCTTCTGTCCTTCAAGAGCCCAGGCCCTCTGCACATGCTGTTTTCCTGCTGAGAATGCTCTTCAGTGTGATTTTGTGTACGTCTGGCTCCCTCTCACTCAGATCTCAGCTTGAAAAGCATGTTCCTTGACCACCCAATCTAAAGCGGTCACTTGTCACATCATCCTATTTCATTCTGTGCAAATCACTGATCACTAGCTAATAGATATACATATATATATAAATATAAATAAATATATATACATATGTATATGTATATATATATATGTTTCTTCATTATGTGCCCGTCTTCCCCTTCAAGATGTATAGGCAAGGAAAGCTATGAAAATAAGTTCCTGTGTTGTCTCATTCATGACTATATCCCCAGCGTCTGGAAGAGAGTGTGGCACAATGAGGACCACCCATATATGCTGCAATAAACAAGAGACAATCTGCCTCCCTCCAGAAGTGCAGAATCAGGCAGACTCTCCTGATCGCTCTCAGCTTTGAGTCGCGATGAGTCTTCAGTTCAGCAAACAAATGTATTTTGTGTTTGGTGGGTCAGAGAGCCAACTCACATCCTAACTGTCCAATCCTCCCAGCCCCCACTCCCTCTGCATTAAGTGAGGACTTGGTGTCAGAGGCGACAATCACAGCACACACTCTTGGCTCCCAACTGAGTCATTCGCATCAATACCCCCACACGTGTGCACTCACCATGGCAACCACAGGCCCTGATTGCATGTACTTCACCAGGCCGGCAAAGAATGGACGGTCCTTCAGGTCAATGTAGTGTTCCTTGAGAAGGTCTTCGGAAGCCTATTTCACAGAACAGAGGATGAGAACTGACCCTCAAACTATCTAAGGATCAGCCATCTAGTTATTTCCCACTCACTGCTGTTTGAAATGTGAGCTCGTAGCGCACTGATTCTGTTACAAACCAATCCTTTCCCAACACGACCAGAGGGCAGCTGTGCCAGAGACTAAAAGTGCGTCAGCTTTGTACCAATGTCCCCCCTACTGGCCTTGGCTGATCAAAACAGAACCACAGAACATTAGAACTGAATCCAGCCATCCCAACTCAGACAGGAAAACTAACAATACAATGAATTTCCATTCATTGAGAGTAAGCCTCAACTAAAACGTGAAAAGGAAGTCAGGGTTGGGGGGGGGGGGGGTCTTGGCAATGGATGAGAAGCAAATTGAACCCGGCTACTTCTCAGGGATACTTCAGATTTATTCAGAAGATGAAGGCCGGGTATGGCAACTATGCGATTTCCACACAAACCACTCAAAAGAGCGTGACATCTGGGGCCCCTGGGTGGCTCAGATGGTTAAGCGTCTGACTGTTGGTATCAGCTCAGGTCATGATCTTGCGGTTTCATGGGTTGGAGCCCCACGTCTGGCTCTGCGTTGGCAGCATGGAGCCTGCTTGGGATTCTCTCTCTCTCTCTCTCTCTCTCTCTCTCTCTCTGCCCCTCCCCTGCTAGCGCTGTCTCTCTCTCAAAATAAATAAAGAAAAATTTTTTAAAAAGGGGGGAAAAAAGATGACATCTAGCAATAAATAATTTTGATGAAGAAGGAACTAGAAACTGTCACACTGCCAAGGCCGGTATGTGGGACCAAATCAAATTAGCTGGAGAGGAAACCACCTGCCTAGCAATCCCGACTCACCCAGCTGTGTTCTCTCTTTGCCACTGCACACACACTTGTTCAGGGTCTAACAAGGACCCTTAGTTTTCCCAGTTCTGTAGGACTGCATTGTGGAGGGCACACTGCAGGGATACCCACAAGCGTGGACATCTGCTGCCAAAAAGCACATTCAGAACATCCTGCCGCTCAGCCTCTGGTTGATACTTACTTGCCAAAGTAACACAGCCGCGTGATCACGCCATGTTAGCAATTCACCCTCTCCCACCAACCCCCAATCCAAATGGAAGACTGGTAGGGGTAGCCTCCGGACACACTGACTTGACCTTCCCTTACCAGAACATTCTTTTAATTCTAGTTATTGCTTCTGATTATCTTTAATCTGCAGAACAGATTACAGCGTGGTTTTTTTTTTTTTTTTTTCTGGAGGAGGGGACATCAGGTTTTTCCTCCTCCAAGTCACCTATAAACAACCCTAGACTCAAGGCAGTCATCCCTCGCCCCATTCTTCACCAAGCCCACACCCTGGATGGGAACTTGGTATAACAGGAAAAATGCACACACTTAAGAGTCAGAGAGACCCGGGTTAAAATCTTCCCTGCATCACTGACTGCATGCCTTCAGATTCATTACTTAACCTCTCCAAGCCCCAGGTTCCAATGACCACAGGCATAGAGATAAGTACACCTCTGGGTCACCGTGAGGGCTACAGAAAACACATGCGTCCAGCACATGTGATCAACAATACTGTTCATTTCGCTTTACCTTCAAAACCTAATTTAATATGCAAACTCTCTGGAAAGCAGTACTGACCCGATACCCGGCACTAATGATTCCATCACGTACCCCCCTCTGCATTAACACCCATCTACCCCCCCCCACCCCGCCCCTTACACTAAAGCGGTTTTCCCAAAGCACCACGCGGGAACTAAATTGCAAACCAAATTCCATTTAAAATGCACCAGCAGAGTCCAAAGATGACTCTAGTGCTGGGAAAAAAGACTGTCCCCTAATTTATCTGCTCTGAGAATTTGAATTCTCATTTCCCAGGTCTGTCTGAAAAAGGGTTCTTGACCAATTAATTCTTTTCATTTTTCCGGAATACTGCTTGGCAGGTGTGCTGAAAATGTGTCTGTTCTCTACTGTTTTCGGGGGGCTTCCCCAAGACCAAAATCACAGCTTTCCCCCCAACATCCCCTGATGGCACCTAATATATGCCACATACTAAGTGGGCGGTAAGTAAGGACAGAAAGATTTCCTTGCTGACAAACAACCTGCCTCAGAGAGGGAGGTGGGGGAGGGGAGAAGCTCTCTGAAATAATCTGCTCAAGAAGTTCAAGACCAGGAGCTCAAACATGCCCAGGGCTTTGAGTCAGAAATCACAGTGCTGCGGTAACATATGGAACTCTGCATCGCTAAAGGGAAAGGGAGGCTATTTCCAAAGTCCCAGTAATTGGTTTGTTGCAGGACTCAGCCACAACGCCAGCCACCGAGTTGTTGCCAGGTCTCAGGACATCTGTGTTCACCCTTCGTGGGGAAGACTACAAAGGAGGGGAAGGGAGAAACCGAGAGGCTAACGTACAACGTTGCCCTGTACTCCGAGAGAACAGAAATATGAAGAATGAAGTCCACTTACCTGAATTAATTTCATAGCAACGAGGCGGAATCCCTTTTGCTCAAAACGCTTGATGATCTCTCCCACGAGGCCGCGCTGGACCCCATCAGGCTTGATGGCAATGAAGGTGCGTTCGCTGTTGGCCATGGTCCTGAGGATAGACAGCTGCAGGGATGAAACAGCACTGAATATCCTGCCTACATCATTATCCTTCTCAAGCGGATTACCCCATAAAGCTGGTTTATATCTGTCAAGCCAACTCCAAAAGTCTCTTTGGTAAAAAAAAAATGCGTTCACCACAAGTGCCGCACTGAAAATACTCTAGAAGAGCACACGTATAAAAAATGTTCCTAAAGGGGGCACCTGAGTCAGTCAGGCTCAGGTCATGATCTCAGTTTCATAAGTTCGAGTCCCACATCAGGTTGTCTGCTCACCGCGCGGAGCCTGCTTGGGATTCTCCCTCTCTCTCTGCTCCTCGTCCCGTCGTTTGCACTCTGTCTCTCTCAAAATAAATAAATTAAAAAGAAAAGAGGGGGGCCTGGGTCGTTCAGTCGGTTGAGCGCCAACTTTGGTGTAGCTCATGATCTCACAGTTCGTAAGTTCAAGCCCCTTGTCTGGCTCTGTGCTGACTGCTCAGAGACTGGGGCCTCCTTCAGATTCTGTCTCCCTCTCTCTCTGCCCCTCCCCACTCATTCTCTCTCTCTTTCTCTTTCTCTCTCAAGAATAAAATAAACGTAAAAAAAAGGACATTTTGTTAAAAAAAAAAAAAGTACCTAAAGGAAAAAAGAACTTTCCCTAAAAAAAAAACAAAAACAAAGAAACCCAAAAACCCAATTCCTCCTCAGTGCCCTTAATTCTGAATTAATATCCCAGGATGGGGGAGCGTGCAACAGCAGGGACCATAATTTCTATGGCATTTGACTTAATAAGCTTCCATTAAGCATCTATTTTGTATCCTACACTGTGGCAGAACTAAGGTAGGGGATGTTAAAAAAAAAAAGAAGAAGACATTTTGTGAGTAATCCAGAGAAGGGAAACTAGAGGGATAAAGTGGTGTCAGGCAAAAAGCAGAATGAAACGGTCTGACCCACTACCACAGTCATGGTATTAGAACTGAAAGGGGTTTTAGAGATTATTTCATTAGAATCTCCTTCATTTTACGAACGAGAAAACAAATCTAGGGCACCAGAACGAAGGCCAAATTCCCAATTTCCCGATGCAATTTATGCTCCATCATAAGACATCATGAAGATTCTGACAAACCAAAAGGTGGATTCTGAGAGAACTAGCTAGGGCCATGTGAGATGGGACATCGTGCAGGAAAGAGGCCTAGAGAATGTCTATCCCAGACCTCGCCTTTCACAGAGAAGACTGGGCTCATGACCTGCTCTGTCTACACAAGATGAGAATGGAGGAGGCCCATGACCTTGAAAGACAATCCCTAATGTGGATCGCCACACCACCTCCTGGCTCTCTCTTCCTGTACTTTAACCTCTTATTACAGCACCTTAACATATTTGAATTTTCTGCTTGTGGGTCTGTCTCCCCACTGGTCTGCGGCCTGTATACACGTATGGTTTACTGCTGTGTCTGTCCCTGGCACCTAGCCTCCTGGCCCAGCACTCAATAAGAGCAAAGAAAATATCTTAAATGGTAATCACCCTGCACCTCCGAGAAAAGGAGACAAAGCCCAAGGGCTGGCGGAGAACTCCCAATGGAAGCTCGAGACAGGCAGAGATTCCACAGGAGAAAATGGGGGTAAGGAGCCAAAATACTCCTTATACCCATACGGTGAATTCCTATAAATGTCCACCATACCAACCCAGACACACACCCGTCATTCATTCATTCATTCATTCATTCATTCATCAAGAACTTACTAAGCCCCAACTCCGTGCCCAGCACTGCACGCGACACAGACAAATAAGGCACAATCCCAGTCGTCGCGGCCCGATGTTCGGAAAGGTAGCCTCGGACAAAGGCGAGTCCACGTGGCGTGGGACCTGCGCTGACAGGTCTGCACCTGTCCACCGGCGCTGCCCCGCCCTTCCCTCCCAACCGATGGTCTGGCCACCTCTCAGAGCCGGACTCATCCGACCCTTTGGCCTCCCCCGACCCCGACCCCACTGTTCTCCCCCTCCTCTCAGGACCCCGAACCCATCTCACCCCTCCAGATGCTCGAGCTGCAACTCCGGCTGGGGAAGCCGGCACCGGAAACACGCCCCGGCCCCACGTGGTTCCTGGCGCCGGCAGGCGCGGAACGCTTCTTTCCGGCTCGGCTGCCGGGGAGTCCGTTTTGGCAGAACACCACTCGCCCACGCTTCCTCTGGAGGGTCGGGTGTCATTCTAAGGAGCAACGTTCCGACGTTTAACTTCCGGCACTGCTTTTTCTTGCTTTTCCGGCTTGCTGGGTTTTTTGTTTTTTGTTTTTTTTTTTTTAAGATTCTGTGACTCACTTCCTTCGTTCTGGAGTCACTTGGCTTCCCGAGAGGTGGCGCTCCCACTTTGCATGAAGTCTGAACGGGCATCTGACCTAGAAGTAGACATGTCTTTCTCACTTTACATTTACTCACTTTTTCCAGCCTATCAAGCGCTGCATTATTAATTGAGTACCTACTATGTGCCAGGCACTACTCCACGGCCTGGGGGCATGGCAGTAAACTCTCTAAGGAGCTTCTGGCGGGGTAGGGAGTGGGGGACAAAGAATAAACAAATAAGCAAATTGGTATGTAATACTTTGCATTATGTTAGCGCTGTTAAGAAAAAGTAGGGCAAGGGAGAAAGATTGAAGGAGTGGACTATCTTAAAAGGTTGGTTGGGGAAAATGTCTCCGAGGAAGTGACAATGGAATAGAGCTGCATGAAGTGAGGGAACAAGCCTAGTGATGATCTGACAGCAGAGTATGGCAGTGCGCATCCAGTAATAGAAAATGCCATCAGAGGGGCGACTGGGTGACTCAGTCCCTTGAGCCTCCAGCTCTTGATTTAGACTCAGACTCTGGTTTTGATCTTAGGTTAGTGAGTTCCAGCTCCAAGTCTGGCTCTGTGCTGACAGTGCAAAGCCTGCTTGAGATTCTCTCTCTCTCTCAGAGAATGAATACATAAACTTTAAATTAAAACCACAATGAAATATCACTACACACCTATCCTAATGGCTAAAAAATAAAAATATAGTAAGAGTGCCCCACTGGCCTAGTGGGTAGAGCATGACATTCTTGATAATCGCTGTGGTGAGACTGTGAGTTTGAGACCCACATTGGGTATAGCGTTTACTTTAAAAAAGAAAAAGAAATAGTGAAAATGCTGTCCGGAAGGTGGAGAAACTGGACCTACTCATATATTGCTGGTGGGAATGTAAGATGAATGGTATGGCCATTCTAGAAAAGTTTGGCAGTTTCTTAAAACTAGGCACTTACCGCATGATCCAATAATTGCACTCTTGGGTGTTTATCGCTGAGAAATTAAATATTTTTGTTCTGTTTACACAGAAACCTGTATTTAAATGTTCCTAGCAGCTTTATTTGTAATAGCCAAGGACTAGACACAACCCAAATGTCCATCAAGTGAAAGCTTAAACAAACTACAGTCCATCCATACCATGGAACACTAGTCAATAATTTTAAAAAAAGGAAAAAAGAAAAAGAAACAACTATTGACACACAGCAATTTGGCTAGATCTCAAGAGAGATTATGCTAAGTGAAAAAAAAAGCCAATCACAAAAGGTCATACACTATATTATTGCACTTATATAAGTTTCTTGAATTCTCAAAATTCTAAATATAGAGAATTCATGAGGGGTGTCTAGGAGTTCAGGATGGGAGAGAAGGCATGAGTATATTCCTACCGGGGTAGTACAAGGGAGCCTTGGAGTGATGGACTAGTTCTGTATATTGATGCTTGATTGTGGTGACAGTTACATGAATCTACACATGTGATAAAGTTGCATAGAACTGCACACACACTCAAGTGAATGCATGTGAAACTGATGAGATCCAAATAAACTCTGTGGATTATACCAATGTCAATTTCCTGGTTTTGATATCGTTCTATAGTTATGCGAGATGTTAGCATTAGAAGACACTGGGTGAAAGATACATAGGACTTCTGGGGCGCCTGGGTGGCTCAGTCGGTTGGGTGTCCGACTTCGGCTCAGGTCGTGATCTCACGGTCTGTGAGTTCAAGCCCCACGTCGGGCTCTGTGCTGACAGCTTGGAGCCTGGAGCCTGTTTCGGATTCTGTGTCTCCCTCTCTCTCTGACCTTCCCCCATTCATGCTCTCTCTCTGTCTCAAAAATGAATAAACGTTAAAAAAAAAAGATACATAGGACTTCCTTCTACATGTTTTGCTTTGTTTGCAGCTTCCCATAAATCTTTTTTTCTTTTTCTTTTCTTTTTTTTTTTTTTTAAGTGAGCCCTACACCCAATATGGGGCTTGAACTCACAACCTTGAGGTCAACAGTCCCATGCTCCACTGACTGAGCCAGCCAGGCACCCTACAATTTCCCATAAATATATAATTATTTCAAAAAAAATTTAAAGTTTACAGGGGCACCTGGCTGACTTAGTTAGAAGAGTGTGCAACTCTTGATCTCAGGGTGGTGAGATCAAGCCACACCGTTGGGTGTAGAGAATACTAAGAAAAATACATAAACTAAAAAAAGGGGGTGCTGGATGGCTCAGTTGGAAGAGCATGTGACTCTTGATCTTGGGATTGTGAGTTTGAGCCGCCTCAGTTTGAATGTAGAGATTACTTAAGAATAAAAGCTTAGAGGGGTGCCTGGGTGGCTTAGTCCATTAAGTGTCTGACTCTGGATCTCACCTCAGGTCATGATCTCACAGTTCATAAGTTCGAGCCCTGAGCCTGGCTCTGCACTGACAGTGCAGAGTCTGCTTGGAGTTCTGTTTCCCTCTCTCTGTCTCTACCCCACTTGTGTTCTCTCTCTCTCTCTCTCTCTCTCTCTCTCAAAATAAATAAATGTTAAAAAATTTTTTAATAAAAATAAAAGCTTAGGGGTGCCTGGGTGGCTCAGTTGGTTGAGCATCTGATTCTTGGTTTCTGCTCAGGTCATGATCTCATGGGTTAGTGAGTTCGAGCTCTCTCTCTCTCTCTCTCTCTCTCTCTCTCTCCCTCCCTCTGCCCCCAAAATAAATAAACTTAATAAAATAAAATAAAATAAAATAAAATAAAATAATAAAAGCTTAGGGTTACCTGACTGGCTCAGTGAGTAGAAGATGTGACTCTTGAGCTTGGGGTCATGGGTTTGAGCCCCATGTTTGGCATAGAACTCACTTAATTGAAAGGAAAGAAAGAAAGAAAGAAAGAAAGAAAGAAAGAAAGAAGAGAAGGAAGGAAGGAAGGAAGAAAAGAGGGAGGGAGGGAGGGAGGGTGGGTGGAAGGAAAGAAAAAGTTCTTGGGGCTCAGTTGGTTAAAGCATCTGACTACAGCCTGGGTCATGATCTTGAAGCTCATGAGTTTGAGCCCCATATCAGGCTCTCTGCTGTCAGCACAGAGCACACGTCAGATCCTCTGTCCCCCCCTCCTCTCTGCCCCTCCATTGCTCAGAAATAAATAAAAAATTTTTTAAAAAAGAAGGGAACTTAAAAAATTATTTGTAATATTTTGATTTTTTTTTAAGAGAAAGAGAGAGAGTTTGAGCTGAGAGGGGGCAGAAGGAGAGATAGAGAGAGAGAGAGAGAGAGAGAGAGAGAGAGAATCTTAAGCAGGCTCCATGCTCAGCTCAGAGCCTGAAGTGGGGCTCGATCCCATGACTTGTGAGATCATGACCTGAGCCTGAATCAAGAGTGTTCAACCAAGTGAAACACCCAGGTGTCCCCCACCCCTCACCAAAAATCTTTAAATGGAATGAGAAAAGCTGATTGAGACTACACTGTTAATCCAAGTGGGAGATGATGGTTATGACAAAGGAGAGAGAGACACAAATGATTGGTACAGGATATATATTCAAGGTTAAGCCCATAGGTCTTACTGATGGATAGGATATGGGATATGAGGGGGGAAAAATGGATGTTGGTTCCTAGTTTTCTTTCCTTTTTTTTTTTAAGCTTTTTAAAAATTTTTTAAAAATTTTATTTTACAGAGAATGAGAGTGTGTGAGCTGGGGAAAGGGGCAGAGGGGGAGAGAGAGAGAATCTTAAGCAGGCTCCAACCTCAGTGCAGAGCCTGATGTGGGGCTCGATCCCATGACCCTGGGATCATGACCTGAGCCAAAATCAAGAGTAGGACACTCAACCAGCTGAGCCACCCAGGCATCCCAGTTTTATTTTAGTTTTTTTTATACTTTTTTTTTAAGTTTATTTACTTTGGAGGGGGAGTGGGCAGAGAGAGAACTAGAAAGAGAATTCCAAGCAGGCTCTGCATTGTCAGCTTGGAGCCCACTGTGGGACGCAAACTCACAAACCGTGAGACCATGACCTGAGCCAAAACCAAGAATTGAACTCCTAGCCAAATGAACCACCCAGGTACCCTTACTTTAGTTTTTTTAAAGGGTTGTTTTGTTTTGTTTTTGCCTTTAAACTTTTTATCTTTAAGCAATCTCTACGTCCAACATGGGGCTCAAACCCACAACCCTGAGATCAAGAGTCACACCCTCCACTGACTAAGCCAGCCAGGCACCCCTAAGATTTTATTTTTAAGTAATCTCTATACCCAATGTGGGACTGGAATGTGTAACCCCAAGATCAAGAGTCACAAGCTCTACTGGCTGAGCCAGCCGGGTGTCCCCTAGGTTTCTTCTTTTTCTTTTATTTGGAGGGATGCATTAAATATGAGTTCAATAGAGTTATCTACAAAGGTCCTTCTTAAGTGGATGGGGTCCAGTGCAGTAATGCTTCTAAAACCTCTATGTACAAACAAGTCATTTGTGGAATTGTTAAAATGCAAACTCTTGATTCAGTAGATCCAGAGTGAAGCCTGAGAGTTTGAAGTCAAATGTTGTTGACTGATAAACTCTACAAGACCGTGTCCTAGAGCCAGGTTCTTTTAAAGACGTTTAAGCTTTATTAGGTGGGGAGGATCTTGCCCAGGCAGATGCTGGGGAAGACGAATGGGCAGTAAAAAAATGTGAAGATCTCATCTCTTCCTGGAAGCCATCCTAATTACATGACTCAGCCTCACCTTCGTTTCCCAACCCAACCCTTCAGGCTTCCATAGGTAAATGCTTCAGCAAACCAAATCAGAAAACAGCAAGCTTTAAAGCTAACAGTAACCTTTTTTTTTTTTTTAAGTTTTATTTATTCATTTAAGAATTTCTACACCCAGCATGGACTCAAACTCATGACCCAGAGATCAAGAATCCCATGCTTTTCTGCTGAGCCAGCCAGGTGCCCCTAAACTAACAGTAATCTGAATGGGCATATGGATCGATCTCTCCAGAAACCTTGGCAAAGGGTTCATTCCAGTTTCTGCTTGAAACCTCCAAGAATAGGAATTCACTACCTCAGACATCTGATCCCCGGCCTTTCACTCTCCTCTTGCTTAAACAGCAACAAAAAACTTGCAAATTGAATATATCCACCCGCCCCCCAAATTAATAACAGGAGTAATGTTTAGTGAACTGCACTAATGATATCAACTATTGTGAAGAAAGGAAAGAGTGGTCACTGGGCTCCCTTGATAGAGAAGGGGGAGTGGGGCACCTGGGTGGCTCAGTCGGTTAAGCATGTGACTTTTTGGCTCAGGTCGTGATCTCACATTTCGTGGGTTTGAGCCCCACATCAGGCTCTGTGCTGACAGCTCAGAGCTGAAATCTGCTTCAGATTCTGTGTCTCCCTCTCTCTCTGCCTTCCTCTGCTCATGCTGTCTCTCTCTCTCTCTCAAAAATAAATAATAAACATTTTTAAAAATTTTAATACATAAATAAACGTTAAAAATTAAAAAAAAAATCAGGGGCGCCTGGGTGGCTCAGTCGGTTGAGTGACCGACTTCGGCTCAGGTCATGATCTCACAGGTCGTGAGTTCGAGCCCCATGTCAGGCTCTGTGCTGACAGCTCAGAGCCTGGAGCCTGTTTCGGATTCTGTGTCTCCCTCTCTCTCTGCTCCTCCCCCGCTCACACACTGTCTCTCTCTCTCTCAAAGATAAATAAACATTAAAAAAAAAGTTGGGACTGTAGTTAATGGAAATTCACAGAATCTTTGAGGGTAAAACAGTGACATGAGAAACATCTTAAAATTCTAGAACTCAGGGGTTCCTGGGTGGTTCAGTTACTTGAGCATCAGACTCTTGGTTTCAGCTCAGGTCATGATCCACAATTCATGGGTTCAAGCCCTGCATTGGGCTCTGCACTGAAATGCAGAGCGTGCTTGGGATTCTCTCTCTCTCTCTCTCTACTCCCTCCACTTGCATGCATTCTCTATCTGTCTCTCACTCTCTCTCTCTCAAAAAAAAAAAAAAAAAGAAGAAAGAAAGAAAAAGAAAAACCGTCATAGCTACCTAATTCACTCCCTTTACAGAGATACACACAGACCAAAAGAGATGACTCAATTTATTCTAGATTACAGGTGTTTATGGGGAAAGTTCTGCTTTAGAATGGTGAAGAATCTAGCTATAGTTTGGAGGGTAGATTGGACGGGGAGAGGCTGGAAGCAAAGACTCCCATAAGGAAGATACTGGCATCACCAATAATCAAGATATGAGGACTGAAGTGGTCAAAGGAATGTGTGTGCTAAAATTCATAGGATAAACCCACAAGATTTGGGAATTGATTAAGTACAATTAACAAAGGATGGAGAGGAACTCTATCCCAGCAATGATAGTGCTGAAGGTCATGAATCTGTTCTCAAAAGATGTAGGGGCACTTCTTAGCTCAACCACATGTTAGTTATGTGACCTTGGACAAGATATTCAACATCACCAAGCAAATCTCAGTTTCTGTTTGTTAAATGGGAGTAAGAATAGTCACAACATCTTAAGAGTATTGTGAGGATTACATAAAGTAACGCAATGAAAATTTTAGCACTGTCTGGCACATAGTATATAATAAATGTCAGCTGTTTGGGCTTTTTTTTTTTTTTATATAGCTCAGGGTGACAGAATCTTACACCTAAGAACTGTGAAAATTATGATATTAACAGAAATAAGGAAGACTAGAAAAAGCCAGCTAGAGGAAAATGAGTTTGGAGTAATGCAGTTGATGCAGGGAGATACAAGAAAGAAAATATACAGTAATCAATTGGAGACATTTATCTGGGGGTCAGAAGTGATGCTAAGGCTTAGGAGAGACATGAGGGGATTATTTGCATAAAAGTGATCTGTAAATGCCTTGAAGCTAAACACAAAGCATTGGCAAGATTCTTTTTTTTTTTAAAGGCAGACTTTTTTGTGGTTGTGCAGGTATGAATTCCAATGATATTTGATAACTAACATGCGTACTACCAAGATGTCACATTTATACAATTATACATTATGTGCCATAATTTGCTGAGCCTAGAGTCTTTTAGAAGTGAGATTATTAAAAAAAAATTATTTTAGGGGCACCTGGGTGGCTCAGTCGGTTAAGCATCTGACCTCGGCTCAGGTCATGATCTCATGTTTCGTGAGTTCGAGTCCTGCATCAGGCTCTGTGCTGACAGCTCAGAACCTGGAGCCTGCTTTGGATTCTGTCTCCCTCTCTCTCTGCCCCTCCCCCACTCACGCTCTATCTTTCTCTCTCAAAAATAAATAAATGTTAAAAATAATTTTGGGGGGCGCTTGGGTGGCTCAGTCGGTTAAGCGTCCGACTTCAACTCAGGTCATGATCTCGCAGTCCATGGGTTTAAGCCCCACAGTGGGCTCTGTGCTGACAGCTCAGAGCCTGGAGCCTGTTTCAGATTCTGTGTCTCCCTCTCTCACTGACCCTCCCCCGTTCATGCTCTGTCTCTTTCCGTCTCAAAAATAAATTAACTTAAATTTTTTAACTTAATTTTTAACTTAAAAAAATAACTTAATTTTTAACTTAAAAAACTAAAAAAATTTAAATTATTTTACTATTCTAATGTATGTTATCTAAAACTGACAGAGGTCTCTGGGTGGCTCAGTTGGTTAAGCATCTAACTTTGGCTCCGGTCCTGACCTCGCAGTTTGTGAGTTCAAGCCCCACATTGGGCTCTGTGTTGACAGCTCGGAGCCTGGAGCCTGCTTCGGATTCTGGGTCTCAATCTCTCTCTCTCTCTCTCTCTCTCTGCCCCTCCCCGGCTCATGCTCGCTCTCGCTCTCTCTCTCAAAATAAATAAATAAACATTTTTAAATTTAATTAAAAAATAAATAAAACTGACATTAATTATACTGCTATTAAAATAGTCTTAGAAGAAAAGGTGATCTGTGATATTAAAAATTATCTTTTAGTTTTAGTAGGCTCCACACTCAAGGTGGGGCTTGAATTCATGAACCTGAAATCAAGAGTTGGATGCTTTACTGACTGAGCCAGCCAGGTGCCCCTATTACAAAGTATCTTAGGGGGCACCTGGGTGACTCAGTTCATTAAGCCTCAGACTCCTGGTCTCAGCCCAAGTCATGATGTCACCGTTCATGAGATCCAGCCCCAGAGAACCTGCTTGGGATTCTCTCTCTGCCCCTCCCCCTTTCTTTCTCTCTCTCAAAATAAATACATAAACTTAAAAAAAAAAAAGTATCTTGGGGCGCCTGGGTGGCTCAGTCAGTTAAGCAGCCGACTTGGGCTCAGGTCATGATCTCGCGGCCCGTGAGTTCAAGCCCCGCGTTGGGCTCTGTGCTGACGGCTCAGAGCCTGGAGCCTGTTTCAGATTCTGTGTCTCCCTCTCTCTGACCCTCCCCCGTTCATGCTCTGTCTCTCCCTGTCTCAAAAATAAATAAACGTTAAAAAAAATTAAAAAAAAATAAATAAAATAAATAAATAAAAAATAAAATAAAATAAAATAAAATAAAATAAAAGTATCTTAAAGAAGTAATAATTAACATTCGTTACACAAACATGAATAATAATGGCCAACCTTTACTGGAAGAAGATTGCTCTGTGCCAGGCGCAAAGTGCTTTGTGTATTGTAATGTGTTACAACTGCATAATGAGGTTAATACTATTTTTTTTAGGTGGGGAAACTGAAGCTCGTGGCGGGTAGGTGATTTGCCCGAGTTCAGCTAGGAGGAATGGAACTAGGATTTAAAGCCAGTCACTGTGAGGTGCAAAGAAATCATAATTTGAAACCAGTGAGATAGCTAGTTCTAACACAGGGCAAAGAATAGGACTGATTCAGATCATGACTGTCCTGCTATAAATGATTTATGGAATCAGAGCAACTAATGCATTATGCCCACGTGTGAGAAACAGAAAGGCATCTTGGGATGCAAGGCAGAGAGGCCATTCATAATACTAATTAGGAATGAGTCCCGAGGGAATCTTCACTGCCCATAATCAAGAATGAAGAATGAAGGCTTCCACTTTTGACTCCAGAGTCAAACTACAAATCAAGCAGCAGGATCATTCGGTGAAGGTAATTGCCTCTGCTTCACAAAAACTACACACAGGTCATCTGTCTGTCTCTGGCTTTACAATATGCATAAGGAAACTGCCTCCTCAATCTTCTGAGCGACGTGCTGATCCTTGAGGGAGGGAGGGGAGGCGATTTGGGGGAAACCTGCAAAATTTGCTGATTGGGACAGGAAGTCGTGAGAGACTTCTCACGCAGTCTGGTGCAACAGCCGTATGAGGTGGGTCTGATTCTAATTCCAATTTTACAAATGGAGAAAATGAGGCACAGGAAGGTTAAATAACTTGCCCGAGGCCACAAAACCCCTAAGTGGCAGAGACTGGCTGTGACTCTATCTCACTCTTGCTCCAGCTCACATGCTTAACTACCACGCTGTGCCATGGGACATCATGTCCTCAGAAATTATACACTTCCCTGGCCCAGTGAGACCACAAGGATTACAATGCAACCCAAATTATATCAGTCATCTCTTTTCTTTCTATTCAATGTACCGCCTTCCTCTGACTTTTTGCTCTTGACTACGAGCAATGACTCTAATACCATTGATTCCTTTCTCCGTAAGCTCCTCAATCCCATTTATTTTTACATTCTCTTACAACCCTCCTCTTGTTTCCACTTCCTAAACTTAGATATAATAAAGCCTTTAGCAAAGACATGGGCTCTTTGCCTGTAACAGTCTTTCCACTTGCCTTGACCCAGGTCTAGTCTTTCCGACTAAAACTCTCTGGGGGGGAGGATTACATGGCTGAAGAGGCTCCACATTCCGAGCAGCGGTTTCACATTAGTCTCCCTCTTGCTTTCTTGTAGTTTGATTTCCCAGGGCCCCTAGTGGGAGTCTTTGACTTGGGCCTGGTGTCTTTTGTCAACACTGATAATGACCATGACACTGGGACTGGTTCGATTTGTCTCCCCAGTCTCTCCAGATTGCGGCTGAATGTCACATAATCTGTAATTCCTCTGATACTATGATTGGAGTGCCTTTTGTATTTGTCAGGATAGGCTACCGTGTGCTACAGCCGAAAATCAATCACAAGGCTCAGTGGTCTAATGCCTTGGTCCATCAGACTTGTATAAAAAAACCACAATGGACTGGGTGACTGCTAAACAACAAACAACTTCATTTCTCACAGTTTTGGAGACCGGGAAGTCCAAGATCATGATGCTGACAGATTCAGCATCAGCAGATTTCCGGTAAGTTTGGTTTAGTTCAGTGCAGTGGACTGAATGTTTACATGTGGTCTGGTGAGAGGCCCCCTCTTCCCTTCCCACTGCAACCTCACGTGGTAAAAGGGGTGAGGGCTCTCTCCGAGGAGGTTTTTTTACACTGGCACTGCTGGGGAGCAAGAATTTCCTGTCCCTCTCAAAAGTCCTTTGAAGGCTGGACAAAGAACGAAATTGACACGAGACGGATTAAGAGGAGAAAATCAAATTTCATTTCATGCCTACGGGGAATCCACACAGACATGGAAATTCCAAAGACAGTCAGGCAAAATGAGGTATATATGTCAGCCCGAACTCAGGAGAAAGGAGGAGGGGGTCTGGGACTTTGAAGAGTAGGAATGCAATTTATAGGGCTGTAAGAAAAAGAGAAGATGTTTGGTAATTAGATGTTTGCCCTACAGATGAGTCACTCAGATAAAATTTATCTCTGCTTCTAATCATTATTCTGGGAAAGACCCCCAATTTTAGAATTTTTTTTTCTTTTAGATTCTTCCATGTAGTTAAGGGAAGGGCAAAAAGTTTCTCTTGAGCCTGCAGGCTCTCAATATTGCCTTCAGCTCAGAAGAAGATTCATGCTAAAATGGTCCACCTTGGGGTGGCCCCTGTACCACTAATCCCATTCATGAGGGGCCCACCCTCAGGCCTGATCACTTCCCAAAGTGTCCACCTCCTATTTTTTTTTTTTTATGTTTATTTATTCTTGACAGAGACAGAGACAGCAGGAGTGGGGAAGGGTCAAGGGAAAGAGGGAGAGAGAAAATCCCAAGCAGGCTCAGCACTGCCAGCGCAGAGCCCGACACAGGGCTCGAACCCACGAAACAGTGAGATCATGACCTGAGCCGAAACCAAGAGTCGGATGCTTAACCAACTGAGCCACTGAGGAACGCCCCCCAAAATTTTTTTAATGTTTATTTTTGGGAGAGACAGAGACAGAGCACAAGTGGGGGAGGGGCAGAGAGAGAGGGAGACACAGAATCTGATGCAGGCTCCAGGCTCTGAGCTGTCAGCACAGAGCCTGACACGGGGCTCGAACCCACAAACCACGAGATTGTGACCTGAGCTGAGGTCCAGCAAACACTTCACCGACTGAGCTGCCCAGGCGCCCCTAGGCTCCACCTCCTAATCCCATCACCTGGGGGGTTAAGATTTCACTATATGAATTTTGGAGGAAACATGGATTCCATTGCCCTGAACAAAACCAAACTTACCCAAAATCTTCAGGGCTAGCACCTCTGCAGTTAGATGCCGCTCTTCTAGGGATTCTGAGAACCTGGTTTTTTCCAATCTGTCATCTCAATACAAAGCCTATACGCAGCACAAGAGGGCAGAGATAGCTAGGTGGGGGGTGTCTTACAGTAGCTCTTAAACAGTTGGCTTAGGAGTCGAGCACCTGACTTTGGCTCAAGTCATGATCTCGCCGTTCATGAGTTCTGCTGTCAGTGCAGAGCCCGCTTCTCTCTCCCTCTCTCTCTGCCCCTCGTCTGGCCTGTGTTCTCTCTCTCTCAATCTCTCTCTCTCTCTCAAACATAAATAAACAAGAAAAAAAAGAACAAAAAGAAAGTGGTTGGCTTGGCCTGGAGGTCACTGCTCCTTCCGACCCATTCACCAGAACTAGTCGATTGGCCCTATAACTCTAAGGCCCCTAGAAAATACGGAGGGCCACACAGCATTCTGTGGGCAGGAAATGTCTCTGCCTTCTTCTCATTCCTGTATCCTACACTGTAATCCCGTCTCTTCTTTTACCAGTCTGGTCCCAGCCATCAGCCTGTACCTTGAACTTTAACCTTCGACCTCTAAATCCACAAATTATAGTCTACTTCAGTTCTTGTTCTTTGGAGTATTTTAAACTCCTGCCAAATGACCCTGCCTCTGCCCTTTCCCTGGCATATGCCTCGTGATCAGAATGTTTTCTCCTTCATCCCCATGTCTCATTTTGCATCTAGTCATTTTCCAGGAGCCACACCTCCGAGAGTGGCTGGAAAGACCCCCCCCCCAAACTTTCTAAAATCAAAACTGAAGTTTATTGGGGTGCCTGGCTGACTCAGTCGGTTGGTTGAGCATTGGACTTTGGCTCAGGTCATGATCTCACGGTTCTTGGGTTCAAGCCCCACAGCGGGCTTTATGCTGACAGTGCAGAGCCTGTTTTGGATTCTCTGTCTCCCTCTCTCTGCCCCTCCCCTGCTCTTTTCTTTTTCTCACTGTCTCTCTCAAAAATAAATAAACACTAAAAAAAAACCCAAAACACACCTGAAGTTATTAAGCCTAAGAAACATTCTTTCTCAGTGGAGTAAAGAAAGGGAGATGGAGGTGACACTGAAAAGATAAAAACAGGTGGAAAGCCCAGAGCCCGGAGCCTGGAAGCCAGAGCTAGGAGTCACCCCTGGTCCCCAACTATCTCCCTAGGACAGTTTTTTTTTTTAATTTTTTAAATGTTTTATTCATTTTTGAGACAGAGAGACAGAGCACGAATGGGGGAGGGTCAGAGAGAGAGGGAGACACAGAATCTGAAACAGGCTCCAGCCTCGGAGCTGTCAGCACAGAGCCTGACGCGGGGCTCGAACTCACGTACCGTGAGATCACGACCTGAGCCGAAGTCAGACGCTCCAACCGACAGAGCCACCCAGGCACCCCTCCCTAGGACAGTTTAATACAGATCAGAGGCGTGTGGGTGGCTCAGTCAGTTGGGCGTCCGACTTTGGCTCAGGTCATGATCTCATGTTTCATGGGTTCGAGCCCTGCTTCAGGCTTTGTGCTGACAGCGCAGAGCCTGGAGCCTGCTTTGGATTCTGTGTCTCCCTCTCTCTCTGCTCCTCCCCCACTTGCATGTACACTCTCTCTCTCCCTCTCAAAAATAAGTAAATAAACATTTAAGAAATCTCTACACCCAACATGGGGCTCAAACTTACAACCCTGAGATGGAGACCCTGGGATCAAGAGTCACATGCTCTTTCGAATGAGTCAGCCAGGCATCCCAACATGTTTGTGATTATACCAAACATATCTTAGCAAACAAACAAACAAACAAACAACCGTAGTGACCATAACCTTGCAAACAAATTCTTTTAAACGGATGTATCACTGAGAAAAAAAACACATAAACTGAATGACTTAGTCATTTATATTTTAGTAAGAATTAGCTTGGGGAGCCTTTTTTTTTTTAACAGCTGCTTGGGATCACTGAAGGTTGGATACAGAAGGAGGTGTAGGCAGCTGGTGGGTCTCTGTGAAGTACTGTGGTATATGACTTTGGGTAGCCCATGGCAGCATGCAGTCACTGGGCCTTGGGGAATGGAGGGCCAATGAGAGTAGAATATTCGAATTTTAAAAGTAGTGGAAAAAGGGAAATGGTGGACTCCAAAAGCAAATTTTGCCAGCCTAATAATTTTTTTAAGTTTATCTATTTCGGGGTGCCTGGGTGGCTCAGTTGGTTGAGCATACGATTTCAGCTCAGGTCACGATCTCTGGGTTTGTGAGTTCAAGCCCCGTGATAGGTTCTGGGCTGACCACTCGGAGCCTGGAGTCTACTTCAGATTCTGTGTCTTCCTCTCTCTCTGCCCCTCCCCTGCTAGCACTCTGTCTGTCTCTGTCTCTCTCGCGCGCGCTCTCTCAAAAATAAATAAACATTAAAAAAATAAAATTTATTTATTTTGAGAAAGAGAGAAGAATGAGCAAGGGAGGGGCAGAGGGAGAAAAAGGCTCCCAAGCAGGCTCTGTGCTGTCAGCACAGAGCCCAATGCAGGGATCGAACTGGTAAACCGTGAGATCATGACCTGCGCTGAGGTCGGAAGCTTAACCAACTGAGCCACCCATGTGCCCCGTGCCAGCCTAATTATTTTATTTTATTTTATTTTATTTTATTTTATTTTATTTTATTTATTTTATTGTTTAAAACAACAGACTCTTAAAAAAATTTTTTTTTGATGTTTATTTACTTTTGAGAGAGACAGAGCAACAGAGTGCGAGAGGGGGAGGGGCAGAGAAAGAGGGAGACGCAGAATCCGAAGCAGGCTCCAGGCTCTGAGCTGTCAGCACAGAGCCTAATGCGGGGCTTGAACTCACGAAACACGAGATCATGACCTGAGCCAAAGTTGGATGTTTAACGGACTGAGCCATCCAGGTGCCCTGTGCCAGACTAATCATTTTAACGTCACACATATAGTGAACAGGATCTTGAAACTCACCCATTCCAGCTCCCATCTTGTTTCCCTTGACCATATTGAAGGAGGACCCTGGCTGCCTCCATTTTGACTTCAAACTTTCTTGGGTTCTTCTTTCCAGCTTGTCTCTTGGCTCAGGCAGAAGACCCTGAGAGCAAAGCATCCCCTGATGGGAACGAAAACTCCCCCCTCGAACAAGGAGGACTGCCCCAATCAGCAAGACCCAACTTGTGAATGACTCCAAGATCCATTTGACATTCACTTATAGCCCTGAGCATCAGTTACAGCATCCCTGATACGTGCTGCCCACACTAGGCTTGAAGAGCCCCAGTGCTGGCGACTCGGCTATTTCTCAAGATTCCCCCTAACCATTGTTTTAAAGATTTATTTATTTATTTATTTATTTATTTAATCTCTACACCCAACGTGGGGCTTGAACTCACAACCCTGAGATCAAGATTCACGTGCCAGGGGCACCTGGGTGGCTCAGTGGGGTAAGCATCCGACTTCGGCTCAGGTCATGATCTCACCATTCGTGAATTCTAGCCCCGCGTCGGGTTCTGTGCTGACAGCTCAGAGCCTGGAGCCTGCTTCAGATTCTGTATCTCTCTTTCTCTGACCCTCCCCTGCTCACGTTCTGTCTCTCTCACTCTCTGAAAAATGAATACACTATAAACAAAGTAAAAATCAAAAACAATTCGAAAAGTCACATGCTCTACTGACTGAGCCAAGCCAGGGACCCCCGCTCCCAAGCCATTTTTGGACAACTTTTATTGGCTCAAAAAAATTTTCTTTTTTGTTTTAAATTCCAACTTTAAAAAAAAGTAAAAAAATAAATTTCAGCTTTATTGAGATTTTAAAAAAAGGTGGTGTTGTTTTTTTAATTAAAGGTTTTTTCTTAGAAAAAAATGCACTTCCTCACAGGTTTGTTTATAATCCTGCCTCTAGTCCTCCTGTAGAGGACATGCTGTTTGAAGGAATCTCCTCAAAAGCTGTCTTCAGTAGGGTAATCAGGTTTAGTTACTTCGAGCATCCTTCTAGTGGCCAGTTTGGTTTTTTTTAATGCTTATTTTTGAGAGAGAGAGAGAGAGAGAGAGAGAGAGCTCGAGCAGGGGAGGGGCAGAGAGAGGGAGAGAAAGAATCCCAAGCAGGATCTGAGCTGGCAGCCTGAAGTGGGGCTCGAACCCACAAACCATGTGATCACGACCTCAGCCCGCAGTCAAGAGTCGGAGGCTTACCCCACTGAGCCCCCCAGGCGCCCCTTGTGTCCAGGTTTTAAGTTCCATCTCCAACCGTGCCACTTGTCCCCTGGACATACGTGGCCTCTGTAGTTTTCAAGGGCTATAATCCCGTAGAAATCCTTCCAAGAGAATGGAGACACTGCTATAGACATACAGGGTGTGATTTTGACACAGGACTTGTCGCAAGAAGAGATGCCCATAGGAGATGGAACCGAACTTGGCTCCTTGCTAATAATTCAACAGGAATTAAAAAAATAATAATAACTCAACAGGAATTAATAATGTAGCTCGTGTTTACCGAGTACTTCTGGGCCAGCCGCCATTCAAAAACGCTTTGTGTGCATTATCTCAGTGAACCTTCACTGCAACCCTGTGGGATAGGGGCTCTTATTCTCAACCTCATTTTACAGAAGAGGAAACTGAGGTGCAGACAGTAACTTGTCTAAGACAGCCACAGCTGGTGTGTAGCACATTTCAGACCCCAGCAACGAATTCCAGACCGCTCGGACTCTCTCAGTCACTGGTGTTCGTGGCTTTGTGCGTGGCCAAGATTTTGAATTTTAGCATTGTTACAAAGCAGCAAAGAGTATCTTCCTCTCAGTCTTGATTTCTGCTAATCTGATAGTAAATAATATTATTCCCTTATAGCAACATTTACACAGCAGTAGAATGGGACATAGGTCCTCTTCTTCCAGACTTATGAGCTTGTATCCAATGTACCGTATCATTTGGCTTCTGACTTCGGAATTTGAAAAAAACAGAGGTCGAACGTGACATTGAACCAGGTCCAGAGTTCCGGATACGAAGTCCAGTGCAGTCAGAAGCTGACACGTGACCATGGGTGATTCCCTCAGTTGTAAAAGGCGGGCATTGGATTCCACCCCACGCTAGCTAAGGGATCTCCTAATGCTCAGATCTCACGTCCAAAAGAGTAACTCTCTGCGGGGGGGTTTCCCGGGAACTGGGGCAGAAGGAAAGAGCAAACATATCTTGAAAAAGGCCGACTCTCCGGTGCCCCTTGAGTCACCCACAACAAATTGAAATGAACAAATGAGTATCTGTTCCCTGCTTCTGATGTGTGAGACTGTCAGTTGGCAATGGTTACTAGGCTTAGGTTTTTCACTGGCTCTGTTGCCCCTACTAAAAATAAGCTGCCAGTGTTGGGGTTGAGTCATTTTCACACATGAATATGTGGAGGAAAAAAGTGACAAAGGTCATAGAGGCTCTGTGTACTATGATTTCCCTTCTGACCAGATGCCGCACCTTGTTCCCAACACCCAGCCCCTCTTTTTTGTTTTACTTCAGATAAGCCATATGTCTCAAATAGAAAAAATATTTGACCATATGTTATTATGTTTTAGATTGTGCATATCCTGTTCGCTGCTTGTGGATTGGCCTTGTCCTTATTTTTTAACTTTTCTGAGGAATAGAGGTTGATATTAACAGCATTTGTAACTGAACTTTATAGTTTGCACAGTGATTGGATATGCATATATACATATGCATAGTTTCTTTGGAATAGTTTCTTTGGAATAGTCAGCGATGCCTCTGGTGATGTGGCAATCTGACGATGGGTTCCCAGCATTCTTTAGAGGTGGTAAAGTCTTATCAGGACAGGATCCATCCCAGGCAATTTGTAAAGTAATGTTGTCTTGTTTTAAGGGAATCTTTCTATTTTATTATTTTTTAGAATATATATGTATATATATATACATATATATATATATGTTTTAAGTTTTGTTTTTTGTTTTTGTTTTTGAAGTAGAGAGAGTGATTTGGGAGGGACAGAGAGACGGGGAGAGAGAAAGAATCCCAAGCAGGCTCCACATTGTCAGCATGGAGCCAGATGCAGGGCTCAAACTCATGAACTCCAAGATCATGACCTGAGCTGAAATCAAGAGTCAGATGCTCAACCGACGGAGCCACCCACATGCCCATTTAATATATTTTGTAATGTTATTTATTTACTTTGGGGGGAGGGGCAAAGAGAGAGGAAGAAAGAGAATCCCAGGCAGGGTGCACTAATGTCTCAGAGCCCAATGCAGGGCTCAACCTCATGAACTGCAAGATCATGACTCAAGTGGAAACCAAGAGTCACTCAACTACTGAGCCACCCAGGTGCCTCCCCTTATCATCTTTCTTTGTGATCCAGTACAGAAGGTCCTCAAACAAAAGTGTCCAAAGCAAACATTTTATTTTAAAAAGCAAACTTCCTCCCTGAATTAGCTCTCTTGATTGGGGGTATCACCATCTACTCATTTGCCCAAACCAGAAACCCATGAGTCCCTTTGTGTCACCTTCTAAATCCAGCGGGTTCTGTCCATTGGTTCTCTCACATATTTTGCACACCCATAACCACTGCCATCACCTTAACATGGGGATGGGGAGGCAGGGAGGGAGATTAGATAGATACTGATGGAATGCTAAGAGAAATATCTGAGATCAGTTGAAGCATATACACCAAGATGTTAAGCTGGTAAACCAGACAACATTTTTGTCCCCTACCCACAGTATTCTGCTTCCCCCTCAACATATCAGTAGCTTCACCTGCAGAGCTCCCAAGATGGAGAAAAAATACTTTTATTTATTTATTTTAATTTTTTTTTTACATTTATTTATTTTTGAGAGAGAGACAGAGTGTGAGCAGGGGACAGGCAGAGAGAGAGAGGGAGACACAGAATGTGAAGCACGCTCCAGGCTCTGAGCTGTCAGCACAGAGCCCTATCTATGTGGGGCTCGAACTCACAAACAGTGAGATCATGACCTAAGCCGAAGTCGGACGCTTAACGGCTGAGCCACCCAGGCGCCCCGAGAAAAAATACTTTTAATCACTGCTAAGACTTAACCAGGAGGTGAGATAGAAGAAGAACATAGGGGAAAAGTCCTCACTATTCGGACTAGAAGATTGGTAGGATGGAGGGAAGGAAAACAGGTGTGAAGAAAATAAAAGTATCAGATGTAGAATCCACATTTTTCAAAGTCCACGTTTTGTCCCAGGGAGTAAGAGGTGTGTCGAATAAACGAACGTACCACTGACGACTCCACCCTCCTCTCCTCTGGGGCTCAGGAAGATGCTACCCTGAGGACCACCCATAGCAACCTGGGGAACAAGGGCATCAAGTTGCCTGTGCTGCGTGGTTAGGTCCTACGAGGCCGTGAGGCTTAGCTTTGCAAGCCTAGCCTGGGAACTTGGTGGTGGAATTGGATGGCGGGCAGCAGGTGGCTCTGAGGTGAGGGCTGCAGGGAAGGCTGCCGTCACAGCCGGACTTCAGAGACATCTCACATAACATCGGAGTCAAAAGAGGCCAGATGAGACCGGGAGTGATCCACGGGGGGTGGGGAGGGAGGCCTGAGTTACAGTAGTTCGAAACTTCAACTTTAAAGGCCAGCTGAGTATCTAGAGACCAGGAAAGCAAGGAATATCACTTGCTTGAGACCAGCAAGAGACCAGAAGACTGAGAGCAAAGGTCCCTGTGTGGATTCCGAATCCCCGAGAACTTCCTCCAAATAATATACACAAATGAATTGGCATTTAGAAATTGGCCCATCAAGTGGGCCAAAGACACGCTTCTCCCTCGTACTCTAAGGACTCCTAAAGGGACGACCAGGCAGGGGAGGAGTTAGCTAAAAGTCTCCGTATTCTTGTGCAAGGGAGACCACACACGCTTAGGTCCTAAAGGGACTGTTTCAATAATCCCTTTAGACCAAGCCTTCATTTGACCTAGGTCTGTTCTGTGAGTGAGGTCTCAGGAAGTAGGTCAGCTTAGGTTCAGACAAGACAAATCATTTTTTCTCCGCTTATCTGAAACTGTGAGTTAACCTCCTAGTCAATTCTCTGTCAGATTACTTTCCCCTTGGTAAAATCCTCCAGGATACCTTCACCTAAATAACCTCCAGAGAGAACTTTCTTCCCTCTTTGCCATCACCATACCTTGTACATATTTAGATTGCACTAAGCACGTGGTTTACGCTTCCCAGGCCTGCCTCCCTCACTAGACTGCTCATCTTTTTTTTTTTTTTTAATTTTTTTAATGTTTATTTATTTTTGAGAGACAGAGTGTGAGTGGGGGAGGGGCAGAGAGAGAGAGGGAAGGACACAGAATCTGAAGAGGCTCCAGGCTCTGAGCTGTCAATACAGAGCCTGACGAGGGGCTCAAACTCACAAGCCGTGAGATCATGACCTGAGCCGAAGTCGGACACTTAACCACCTGAGCCACCCAGGCGCCCCTAGGCTGCTCATCTTAAGGGAAAGTACCGTGCCTGATTTATCTTTTTAAAAAAAATATTTTTATTTTATTTTATTATTATTTTTTTAATGTTTATTTACTTTTGAGAGAGACAGAGACAGAATGCAAATGGGTTTAGGGGCAGAGAGAGAGGGAGACACAGATCTGAAGCAGGATGCAGGCTCTGAGCTGTCAGCACAGAGCCGGATGCCGGGCTCGAACTCACAAGCCATGAGATCATGACCCGAGCTGAAGTCGGCCACCCAACCAACTGAGCCACCCAGGTGCCCCCCCAAAATTTTTATTTTAAAGAGAGAGAGTGCAAGTGGGGGAGAGGGGCAGAGGGAGAGAGAGAATCTCAGGCAGACTCCATGCTGAGCATAGAGCCTGATGAAGGGCTTAATCCCACGACCCTGAGATCATGACCTGAGCCAAAATCAAGAGTTGGACACTCCAACAACTGAGCCACCCAAACAACTGAGCCACCCAGGTACTCCTGGGTGTAGGTATTTATCTTAATCTTGGCCTAGAATCTTCACCCTGGGTCTAGCACAGGACCCAGCATTTACTAGGCAACAAATGTTGGCTGAATTGCACTGAGTTCTCAAAGATGGTGAATTTCAAGAGTGTTGTTTGGGATCACTGAGAACTTCCTCCAAATAATATACACAAATGAACTGGCATTTAGAAAACATAATTTCTTCTCATCTCCATTCCTTTCCTTAGCATGCCCATTAATAAGTGTGTCAAAATTAATTTCTCAACCAAAATGAATTTGCAGTGTAATCCCCAATGAAATCTTTTAAACACTTTTGGAAATGGGCTTTGGGTTTGTCTGATGTTTCCTAAAATTCTAATCTATTTCTTTCTCATCTATTTACTTAGGAGACTCAAGTGAGGGAGTGGGGGTAGAGTGGGGACCAAAATTCAGGTTTCTTGCCGCAAGTCTCACTGGATGCTTACTTACTCCAGAGAAAACAAGTCCCCTTGTACGTACTGGACTCCTCTCCCCAAGGACAATGAAGATTTCCTGGATCGCCCTATAGATTGCCAAATGTTAACCATGTGATGTCTGGAAGATGGGATTGTATGGGTGATTTTAATTTTCTTCTCTGTGCTTTTTTGCACTTAGCACGTTTTCTATAGTGAGTATGCATCTGTCTGTGATTGGGGGGAAATCCAACCCACTATTTAAAAAATTTATCTTTTAGGGGCATCTGGGTGGCTCAATTTGTTAAGCGTCTAACTCCTGATTTTGGCTCAGGTTATGATCTCACAGTTCATGAGTCTGAGCAGTGCGTCAGGCTCCACACATAGAGTGCAAAGCCTGCTTAGAATTCTCTCTCTCCCTGCCCCTCCTCCCTAGCTCACTTTCACTTTCAAAATAAATAAATGAACTTAAAAAAAAATATATATATATATATCTTTTATTCCCAGAATGAACTTCAGTTCTATGTGTAAAAAACATACAGAGGTAGGTGATGGGCCTTTTCTTTCATTTAACCCAAGTCAGAAGGAAGTGGAGAAAAAAATTGACCTGAACACAAATATGACCAATACACCTTGGACCCATTAAAAAGAGCCTTAGGGGCGCCTGGGTGGTGCAGTCGGTTAAGCGTCCGACTTCAGCCAGGTCACGATCTCGCGGTCCGTGAGTTCAGGCCCTGCGTCAGGCTCTGGGCTGATGGCTCAGAGCCTGGAGCCTGTTTCCGATTCTGTGTCTCCCTCTCTCTCTGCCCCTCCTCCGTTCATGCTCTGTCTCTCTCTGTCCCCAAAATAAATAAACGTTGAAAAAAAAAAAAAAGAGCCTTAAATACTGGGATTCTTGCTTCAACCATATGTTCAGCCTCTTCATTTTATTTTTATTTTGTTAAAGTAAGCTCTAGGCCCACTGTGGGGCTTGAACTCAGGACCTCAAGATCAAGAATCAAATGCTCCACCACCTGAACCAGACAGGTGCCCCACAGTCTGCTCATTTTAGCAGCAGTTTCTGCTAGTCTAAAGTTCGAAGTGTGTGTGTGTGTGTGTGTGTGTGTGTGTGCGCGCGCGCGCGCGCGCGCGCGCCCGCACGCGGGGTGGGGGGGCAGTGTTAGGGGGAATAGCTCTTGCCTAGAGGCCTTCTTGCAACTAGAAGCTGGACAGATTTACACATTTTTTTTAATGTTTATTTATTTTTGAAGGAGAGAGAGAGACAGAGTGTGAGTGGGGGAGGGGCAGAGAGCGAGAGACACACACATACACAGAATCCGAAGCAGGCTCCAGGCTCTAAGCTGTCAGCACAGAGCCCGCCGCGGGGCTTCAACTCACAAAGCACGAGATCGTGACCTGAGCCGAAGTTGGAGGCTCAACCGACTGAGCCACCCAGGCACCCCCAGATTTATGCATCTTATTCGGACACAAAGACTTTTGAACGCCTCTGAAACTTTTTAAGAGAATTCCACAGCTAGACTGTCTCACCAAGAATATTCAGGTTTGTGCTCTAGTTGGTGATCACTCGTCATTTCACACAGCCATAGGTGGAAGGCCTTGGGCACTGGGAGTCCTCTTTCCTCTTCTTCTTTCAGTGACCCTCTCTCCACCTGTGAGCAAATGTAGTTTGTGAAACTGGAGAACTTGATTCACACAGAAATAACTGTAAAATTTCCAGGAGGCTAGACAAACAACAGAACTAGCGATTTCAGTCTCCCAGTGATTATAGTTATTGTGCTTAGGAAGAAACACCTCCCTTCCTGCCCCCATCAACTCCTCCCCTCTGCTTGCCCACACTAGTGTCCTCACTATTTTTGTAAGGCCAAAGAATCTCTTAAAATGGGGTTTCCTTCCTTTTAGGAATCAAGAGTAAACACTGGCTCTAAAGTTCACAACATGACCTGTTTTCCTGAATGACTGTTAGTCTTAAACAATAATCTCAGCCCTAGTGGGTGCTGGAAATGTATCCAGGTGGTTTACGAAAGGAGGTAGGATTACTGTCTATGCAATTAGGTGTTGACTAATGGGACCAAATCTCAAGGCCCTTGCTCCTGTCTTTCACTCCCACCTGCAAATGAGAATAGGATTGTAGAATTGCAAGAAATCTTTACAGATTCTGTAACACACCTCGTCATTATGCAGACGAAGCTGAGGCTGGTAGTCCTTACTGCAGCGATTGGCACCCAGTAGGTACTCAGTAACTACAGGTTTTTTTTGTTTTTGGCCTCAGTTGTTCAAGTCCATACCAGTCCATACTAGAACTATAAGTTTCTCAATGTAAAAGCCATTTTCTTTCTGCTCTATCATATCGTTATGTGCTTCTATTGAGTTTACTATAAAGCCATTATCTTCATAAATTTTATTTAACAGCTTTACTGAGATATAATTCATATACCCCACAATTCACCTTTTTATTTGTTTTTATTATTTTTTTAATGTTTATATATTTTTGAGAGAGGGAGCACAAGCAGGGGAGGGGCAGAGAGAGAGGGGGACAGAGGATCCCCTCTGTCAGGGGCTTGAACTCATGAACCATGAGATCATACCCTAAGCCACAGTTGGATGCTTTACTGACTGAGCTACCCAAGCACCTCACAATTCACTTAAAAAAATTTTTATGTTTATTTATTTTTGAGAGAGAGAGAGAGAGAGAGAGACAGTGCATAAGCGGGGGAAGGGGACGGGGGGAGCAGAGAGAGACAGAAACACAGAATCCCAAGCAGGCTCCAGTCTCTGACTGTCAGCACAGAGCCTGATGCAGGGCTCGAACTCGTGAACCATGAGATCATGACCTGGGCCGAAGTCGGACACTCAACCGACTGAGCCACCCAGGCGCCCCCCCACAATTCACCTTTTACAATTCAGGGGTACCTGGGTGGCTCAGTCGGTTGAGTGTCCGACTTCGGCTCAGGTCATGATCTCATGGTTCATGAGTCTGACCCCCTCATGGGGCTCGCTGCTGTTAGCATGGAGCCTGCTTCAGATCCTCTGCCCCCTCTCTCTAGGCCCTTCCATTGCTTGTGCTATCTCAAAAATAAATAAACATTAAAAATAATAATAATAAAGTGTACAACTCAATGGCTTTTAGTATACTCAGAGTCATGTACAATCAATTTTAGAGCATTTTCATTACCCTCAAAAGAAACCCCATACTCATTAGCATCACTCATTTTCCCTCATTCCCCCACCCAGCCCAAAGCAACCACTGATCTTTCATATGTGGTCCTTTGTAACTGGTTTCTTCTACTTAGAAAAATATTTTCAAGGTCCATCTCTGTGTAACATGTACTTTATTTCTTTTTATTGACGAATGACAAATATTCCAAGATAGACATAGACCATTTATATCTATTCAACATTTGATGTATATTTGGCTGGATTTTATTTTAAACAAATATGGCCTTTGAGAGCTAGTAGAAGCTTAAAATCAAGATATAAACATATGTCATATCTTCCTTTTTAAAGTTTATTTATTTATTTTAAGAGAGAGAAAGTGTGTGCGTTGCATACATGCAAGCAGCTGGGAGGGGTGCAAGGAAAAGGAGAGAGAGAATCCAAGTAGGCTCTTCTGTGCTGTCTGCGAGAGCCTGACACAAGGCTCCACCCCATGGACTGTGAGATCATGACTTGAGCTGAAATCAAGAGTTGAATCAAGAGTTGGACACTTAATCCACTGAGCCACCTAGGCGCCCCTATCTTTCTTCTTTGAATTCTTTATATCTATCTATCTATCTATCTATCTATCTATCTATCTATCTAGAGATATAGAGAGAGAATGTTAGCAGGGGAGGGGCAGAGAGGGGAGAGACAGAATCCCAAGCAGGCTCTGTGCTGATAGCCAATTTCGGCTCCTACTCAGGAACCATGAGATCATGACCCGAGTCAAAATCAAGAGTCGGTGGCTTTACTGTCAGAGCCACCCCGGTGTCCCCTTTTTAAAATTCTTAGATTGTGGGCACGCGAGTGGGCGAGAGGGGCAGAGGGAGAGAATCTTGAGCACAGAGCCCAACAGGGGCTCAATCCCCAGACCCTGGGATCATGACCTGAGCCGAAATCAAGAGCCTGATGCTCAACTGACTGAGCCACCCAGACGCCTTATAACTCATATCTTTCTTCTTTCAACATTCTTTCAACGTTCTTTCTATGTTGAATTTATGCCTAAAGGAGCATACTTATGAAAACTTTATTATAAACTCATATCTAAAAACCAACACTTCCCCCCTAAATTTTCTTTTTTCCTTGTCTTTCTTTAGTAATCTCCATGCCCACGGTGGGGCTGGAACTCATGAGCCACTGGGAGATCAAGAGTAGCACGCTCTAACAATTAAGCTAGCCAGGCACGCCTCCACTAAATTTTTTGATGTGTATGATAATATTGTGGAAAGACAAAGTACAGCTTTGCCCTAGCTTTTCCTGCTCCTCTGACTCCCAGGAAAATAAGGATATGTATATTTATATGTATGTATATAAATACCTAGTTGACAGCCCCCAGGAGGGGAAAAAAGAAAAGAAATATCGGGAGCAAGACTCTTGACACAGTCATATACACTAACAATATAAGGGTGGATGTGGGGTGAGGTGAGAAAGGGGGGCAGTATAGACTGCTATAAGGCTTAGTATTTTCTTTTTCGTCCTTCTGAGTTTACAGGTTGGCCTTCGTCCAACTTCCATATCGTTTTTGTGGGTCTCCAGGTGGGTCCAGATTGGAAGACGTTGGGGGACTAGTTCAAACTTGGTAGGAAGAACTTGAAGTTGTAAACAAGTCAAGGGTATTTATGATCACGGGAGTGGCCTATTCCTCCCCCGTAAACCTTCGTTTATCCAAGTCCTGCCTTTTCTTCCCTATTCTTAGAAGAGACCGGACGCAATACGCCTTGAGTCACCTGCCGCGGAGGAAAGGAATTTTTGGGAGTGTCTCCCGCCTCCTCTAGGGAGGGCAAAGAAGACCGGAAGGCGATCTTTGACTCAGCCCGCCGGAGGCTTGGGTGTTGTGTCATTCCCCACACGTGACGCTCTCCCAGGCGGCGATCTCCCGTATCATGGGACTTATTCACCCCAGTCTCCACCCCTTTCCTCCTGGACTCCCTAACCCCTTCCTTCCCCGCTTTGCTCCTCTTCAAGACTAGAAGAAAGTAGGCTGGCTGGAGCCAGGAAATGCCACTCTCCCAAGTTGGACGGGAGAAGCCCCGAAACTCAGTGTTTGGGAAAGTGCGAGATGTGGCGTTGCAGTTTTATCCTTCTCCAGAATGCTTTGCACTTCCTCTGTTTCAGGCTATCCTTACTCTCGTTATCCCCAAATAGTTGTATCGAGACCACCTTATCACTCAGGGAGACCTCGCCTTAGTAAGGTTGCTGTTCCTCTCCCTCAGTTTCCCACTCTTCTCTGAGCCTGAGATTCTTAACCTGAACTGGTTTGAGCCCCACATCAGCCTCCTTCCCATTCTAGCTGCGTGACCTTGAGTGAACCACAACTTTTCCGGGCCTACTTTCCTTGTCTGTGAGACGAACGTCTACCGCACCACGCCTGGTGTGAGGAACAAATGAGAAAGCCCTTTGTGAGCTGAAAAAGGCAGTAGAAATGTTAGCTATGTTAATTCTGGACTGCTAGTCACTCTTCCAGAACCCCTCCCTTTCCTTTGGGACCCGCCCAGCAAATCCCGCCGGGGGCTGACAGTTCTCGCCACCCTCCTCCCGCAGCCTTTCCCATTGGCGAACGCGCCCGCCGCGCGGCGCCCAGTGGTGACGCCACGGCGCCCCCTCCGCCGGCGCACGATGACGCATGGCCCCGCCCCCGGCCGCGCCTGGCCTCCCGCGGGGCCCCGCCCATCGGGCCGACGCGGCGCGGGTCCCGCCCCGCAGGTGACGTGTGGCGCGCGCGGCCCGGCCGCCCCGGCAGTTGGTGCAGCGGCCGTTGGGCTGAGTGCGCTCACCCCACCCCTCCCCTCCTCGGGCCCGGGCCCCCCACCCCGCCGGGCGCAGCCCCAGCCCCAGCCCTAGCCCCAGCCCTAGCCCCAGCCGGGCCCGTCCCGTGCGGGCCCGTGCCGCCTCCTCAGCCGGCGACGCCCCGGGCCGCCCGCCCGCCACCATGGAGCTGGAGGACGGTGTGGTGTACCAGGAGGAGCCCGGCGGCTCCGGGGCCGTGATGTCGGAGCGGGTGTCCGGCCTGGCCGGCTCCATCTACCGCGAGTTCGAGCGGCTCATCGGGCGCTACGACGAGGAGGTGGTCAAGGAGCTGATGCCACTGGTGGTGGCCGTGCTGGAGAACCTGGACTCGGTGTTCGCGCAGGACCAGGAGCACCAGGTGGAGCTGGAGCTGCTGCGGGACGACAACGAGCAGCTCATCACCCAGTACGAGCGGGAGAAGGCGCTGCGCAAGCACGCCGAGGAGGTGAGGGCCCGCCGGCGGGGAGGGCGGGGGCCGGGCCCGAGGGCAGGCCGGGGGGCCGGGGGTCGCGGCCCGGCCCGGCCCGGGAGGGGGCGCGCCGGGCCTCCTGGAGGCGGGCCCGAGGCCGAAGCCCCCCGGGCCGAGCCCGCGGCCGCGAGGTCCTCAGGACCCCGGCCGGCGTCGGAAGCCGAGGCAGGCTAGTGAGTGTCCGGGGGAAGGGAGGGAGGTGAGGAGGCAAGGCCCGGGGAGGAAGCCGCAGCTTGGCCTGAGGGCACCTGAGGTTGACTGAGGGCGATTTTAGTGTGGCTGGCTCTCGCTTGTAGTTTAGGGAAGTTTCCGACCACCGTAGGATAGTCAGATGGCAGTTCAAACTTTTACCATGGTGTGTGTGTGTGCGTGTGTGTGTGTGGAAGGGGGGGTGTATTTAAACACTTCTGTCCTGGATATGTAACTTCCGCTGGTTCCAGTACCTTTCCAGGGGGTTGCTGCTTTGGGAAGTTAGAGATCTCCCTCTTTCGGTCAGTTTCTTCTTGACGTCTTAGCCCTGTTGAAAAAGAGGTTTTATTTTGTTTTATGTGCCTTGGTTGACACTTTGTCAACACTTAGATGTTGTAGAGCAACACTCTGTAAATAGAGAGAGTGTACAGTTTTATTTTGGTGGTATCTCACACCAAAGCGTTCCTCCGTGTCAGGTGATCACCTTGGACAGTTCCCCGTAAAAACCCTCCCGTTTATTTATAAAGAGGACTGGGGGCGGGGCGGGGTTGAGGAGGTGTAGGCGACCGTGGGCAACCTTGTTCAGACTGCAATTTACAGGTGCCCTTGGCCGGCTGTTAACCCTAGCATCTCTGCAGTGACCTCGGCGCCCTCACCTCGAGTCTGAACCTTTTGGAGCTCTGGAGTAGCAAGTGATAGGCCTTGGACTTCTTGAGACAGTCAAAGATTTAAGCTTTCAGGCTGTGCTGGCATTATTTCTCTTGAACTTAACTAATGCAGGGGAAGTGTCCTGTTCATCTTTGTTTGTGAGCATCTAGCACACCTAGCTAAATACATGGTGATAGAAGGAAGCCAAGTAAGTAATTATTGAACCAACAATATGTTCTCTTTCAAAAATGCTTGAAAAGTTATTAGGATGTGAGATTTGTTTCGCAGCTTATTTCCTAGCCCTAATTTAAACTTTTAATTTTGTCACATATACCTTTGTATTAGGTCCAGTAGTTCCTTTTTCTTTTCCTTTAAAAAAAATTGTTTTAAATTTATTTTAGAGTGGGGGGGAGGGGGAGAGAGAGAGGTGGGGGGTGGGGGGAGAGGGGAAATCTTAAGTAGGCTCCACACTAGGAGCAGAGCCCAATGCAGGGCTGGATCCCAGGACCCTAAGATCATGACCCTGAGCCAAAATCAGGTCCAACACTCCACTGACTGAGCCACCCAGGAGCCCCATTTCTTCTCTCTCTCTCTCTCTCTTTTTCATGTTTATTTATTTTTGAGAGAAGGAGAGAGTGTTGAGTGGGGGAAGGGCAGAGAGAGAGAGGAAGACACAGAATCTGAAGCAGGCTCCAGGCTCTGAGCTGTCAGTGCAGAGTGATGCGGGGCTCGTACTCACAGACCTCGAGATCATGGCCTGAGCCGAAGTCAGACACTTAACTGACTGAGCCACCCAGGCATCCCTCTTCTCTTTTTTTAAAGCTGGACTATAGCAATGATTTTTAGTTCTAATTTTGTGATCCATTTGTCTCAAAGCAATGGCATTGGATTTGCCAAGCAAACTTGACTTTATTTCAAGAGTATTTCCAAGTACAAAGGGAGGAAGGGATTGAAAAAAAATCTAAAGATGGGATTGTGGAGCGCCTGGGTGGCTCACTTGGTTAAGTGTCCACTCTTGATTTTGGCTCAGGTCATGATCTCACGGTTCATGAGTTCAAGCCCCACATTGGGCTCTGTGCTGACAGCATGGAGCCTACTTGGGATTCTCGCTCTCTGCCCCTCCTGTGTGTGTTCTCTCACTCTCTCCTCTCTCTCAAAATAAAACAACAACAACAACAAAAAGATGGGATTGTGATTTCTAGTTTATTAGCACTGTTTATAGAACAGGGGTGTTATACTACCACTGCAGTGGCCTGCTGTGTCTTCATCCTCATACAGACCCTCCCCAGTATTGGGTAATGGGAGGTACTGGGAAGAGACATATATACACAGGTGAGGAGCAGCCCCAGCATGAACCTATCACCTTGGATAAAAGAAATGCTCCCTCTAGTTTTAAACTCTTTTAGGGCTGTGTGAACATGGCAAAAGGCCAGGATCACACGTGCTAAGAAAAACATCTGCCACAGGTTGCAGAATCAGAAAATAAAACTAACTGCCAGGCACTGGACTGTATATTAATTTCATAAGTAAGTGACTTTTTTTTTTTTTTTTAATTTGGTCTTGGGAGAGAGAGTGTGTGTGTCATCGAGAGCATAAGCGGGGGAGGGGCAGAGAGCGAGAGAGAATCCCAAACAGACTCCACACTGTCAGCAAGGAGCCCAACACAGGGCTCTAACCCAGGAACCCTGAGATTTATCTCAACAGAAATCAAGAGTCAGATGCTTAACTGGCTGAGCCACCCAGGTGCCCCAGTAAATGACTTTTAAAAAATGAGTTGTCCGATGACTTTTTTTGTAACTGATACTTTTTCAAACATGTCTGTAAATTCTAATGAAACCTTTGGGCAAAGAGCCATGACCTGAGAATAGAGAGCATTGATGAAATGCTAGATGAGCCAATTCCCAGAACATAAACATAAAACCACCTTGTTATCCCTTTTCATGTAAGATGGTAAATCAAGATTTACCCAGTCTCCAGAAATTCAGTCTTTCTTAGGCCAACATGCACAAGTGAATTCTGTGTTTAATTTTTTCTGAGTGCTCTGTTTGTGGCCTTTAATATGGAGCCTAAGAGTCTGCTATTACAGCAAAAGTGCCTCCGGGTATTTACAGCAAAAGTATTTGAAAGCCTGGAAATTGTCCGTTACTAGAAAGTGTAAAGTAAATTCTGAGCACCTTTGTGGAAATTTAGGAGGGTATATAAATGGTGAGAATGTTTTAGGGGGTGTAAAGTACTTTAATCTCTTGCTTGCAGGAATTCTCAGCAAGGGATCAGAAATTTAATCTTTATTCTAGTGGTATTACTTAATTTGAATACTTTCTGTCTTTTTCTTTGCTTTTATTTGAATTTTTGTGTGTGTAGTTAGTCTGCTGTTTTTGTGAATCTTTAAAAACAACCTAAAGGAGGGGTGTCTGGGTGGCTCAGTTGGTTGACATCCAAGTCTCAATTTTGGTTCAGATCATGATCCCAGAGTAGTGGGATCAAGTCCGAGCTGAGCATGGAACCTGCTTGAGATTCTCTCTCTCCTTTTCTCTCTCTGTCTCTATCTCTCTATTTCTCTCTCCCTCCCTCCCTCGTGCTGCCCCTCTCCCCACCTCATGCTCTCGCTCTCAAAAAAAAAAAATTAAAGACAACATAAGAAGGGCTGATTTTAGACAAATTTATGATCAGTTTCGAATGCTAATCAAAATATTTATCATCTTATTACTTGCTACTCTCCCCTATGGGCTCTCTGCTCATCTTACATCTTTCTATTTCTTATCTAAGTCCTGTGCGATGCCTTTGCCGATGCTGTTCCCTTGGGCTAGAATGATTTTCTTTCTTTCTTTTTTTTTAATGTTTAATTATTTATTTTTGAGAGTGAGAGAGAGAGCGAGAGCGAGCAGTGGAGGGGGAGAGAGTTAAGATTTTATTTTTAAGTAATCTCTACATCCAATGTGGGGCTCAAACTTATGACCCTGAGGTCAAGAGTGGTATGCTCTACTAACTGAGCCAGCCCGGTGCCCCCAATCAGTTTTTGTTTTTGTTTTTGTTTTTGTTTTTGTTTTGTAATATATATTTTAAGTTTATTTATTTATTTTGAGAGAGAGTGCAAGTGGGGGACAGGCAGAGAGAGGGGGAGAGAGAATCCATAGCGGGCTCTGCACTGTCAGTGTGGAGCCCCATGTGAGGCTTCAACTTACCAACTGCAAGATCACGGACTGAGCCAAAATCAAGAGTTGGATGCTTAATCGACTAAGCCACTCAGATGCCCCTATTAGTGATTTTTGAAAACAAAAGTTTTTATACAAAGTGATCTGGAGAGAGATGTTATTCTTGGGAAGAATATGTTAGTGTTTTGATGTTTTTGTTTGTGCAAGTTCTGATTCTTTTAAAATAAACATGATTGCTTTGAGTAACTAAAAAAATGACAATACTTTTCTGATAAGTAAGCAAATGAGTTTAAGAACCCTTTCCTTAGAAGTTTAGTTCCAAGTGATTCTGTGGGCCTTGTTTCTTATCACCATTATTTTCAAAGTGAGAGTTTATTTAGCATGATTGAATAGAGGGAGACTGCACATAAAAATAAAGGTGCACCCTTTTCAATCCTCCCTTTCCTTCCTGCACTATAGAAGCACATCTGAAGAGAATGAGCTGAGGAGAGAATATCCTTGCTGGGAGGAAGATTTGCGTGATGTTATGACTGCTTTTCTGTGGCTTTTTGCTTAAAAAATTGAGGTGATTAAATGATGAGGTGAGGGGCACCTGGGTGGCTCAGTTGGTTAAGTGTCTGACTTCAACTCGGGGCATGATCTCGCGGTTCATGAGTTGGAACCCCGTGTCAGGCTCTGTGCTGACAGCTTGGAGCCTGGAGCCTGTTTCAGATTCTGTGTCTCCCTCTCTCTCTGCCCCTCCCCTGTTCACTCTCTGTCTCTGTCTCAAGAATAAATAAACATTAAAAAAAAAATAATAAAAAATGCTGAGGTGAGAGAGACCACCAAGAATTTTCAAATTAACTTTTCCCCAGTGAATCAGCACTTAAAGCAGAAACAAAATTGATGTTTTATATGAAGACTGTAATCAAATTGTTTTCTTTGGAAGTGTGTGAACATGGGAGTGATAAGATTTTTGGGCAGGAAAGCAGGCATGGATATTCAGTGTTCTTTTTATTGATATAGTTCTCATTCATAAGAAATATTTTATTTTTTAAAACGTTTATTTATTTTTGAGAGAGAAAGATAGAAAAAGAGAGAGAGGTAGAGAGAATCCCAAGCAGGCTCTGTGCGGTTAGTGCAAAGATTGACATGGGGCTCAAACTCATGAACCATGAGATAGTGACTTGTGCCGAAACCAAGAGTCGGGTGCTTAACTGACTGAGCTGCTCAAGTGCCTATCATAAAAAATATTTTAATCAAACCTGTTGAAGAAGTTAATTTTTTAAAAAATGTGTTTTTATTTATTTTGAGAGGAGAGAGAGTGGGGCAGTGGCAGAGAGAGAAAGAGAATCCCAAACAGGCTTCTCACTGTCAGCACAGAGCCTGATTCAAGGCTTGATCCCATGAAACATGAGATCATGACCTAAGCAGAAACCAGCAGCTGGACACTTAAGAGGCTAAGCCACCCAGGCACCTTGAAGAAGTTAATTTTGATTTGTTTGCAAGGTAATTTACAATGACAGTTAAGTTCATCTCTTTAATAAACACTTAAAAAGGAAAATTTGATGTCTCTTCACTGAGTTATGTGACTTTTTATCAAGGAATAGGAGTGAAGAGTAATTTTGCATACTTATAACTTAAATTTTGTTGATAGTGGCTGCTGAAGACTTAGTTGAAGAACTGAAATTACATGTCTGCCTCAACATTAAGTTTATTTTGTGCCTTTAGTACTGTTGTTATTTAAATCAGTAATTGTGATGGTTCTTCAGACTTCTAGCCTTAATTCTGTCAACTCTATTGGCTTAAAGAATTGAACTTTGGAGTTTCTGGGTGGCTCAGTCAGTTGGGCCTCCGACTTCGACTCAGGTCATGATCTCATGGTTCGTGGGTTTGAGACCTGCATGGGGCTCTGTGCTTATAGCTCCGAGCCTGGAGCCTGCCTCTGCTTCTGTGTCTCCCTCTCTCTCCGCCCCTCCCCTGCTTACGCTGTCTCTGTCTCTCAAAAATAAATAAATGTAAAAAAAAAAAGAAAAAAAAGAATTGAACTTTGCTGCTTTATTTCACAAAAGTAGAGCATTAGGAGAGGGTAGCCAAATGTCAGTACAGGAGAGCAAATTGGTGTCCAGGGAGTATCAGCATTTGTCATCTTACATGTTTGAATATACGTGTTATTTATTAGCTTTCAAACTCCTTCTATTTATTTATTTTTTAAATGTTTATTTATTTTGAGAGAGAGAGAGGGCGAGAGAGAAAATCTGACAGTGCATAGCAACGTGGGGCTTGAACTCACGAACTGCGAGATCATGACCTGAGCCAAAGTCAAGCATTGGACCTGAACCGACTGAGCTACCCAGGAGCCCCCATATTTTCATATTTTAAAAAATACTATTGCTGGGGCACCAGGCTAGCTCAGTCGGTAGAGCATGTGACTCTTGATATCAGAGTTGTGAGTTCAAGCCCCAGTTTGGGCCTAGAGTTTACTTAAAAACAAACAAACGAATGTTTTTTTCTTGCTGAACCATTTGAATAAACATCATACTGCTCCTGGTCAGTCCCTACTTCGAGACCCTTTCTGAAATGAACAATCTGTTTGTTCTCTAGGTGCGTGTTTGAATGTGGTGGTGATGGGTTGTTGTCTTTTGAAATGGCAGTCCCTTAACCATTGATGGTTATTAACTCTTAAGACAGATCTTATCCTTTTTTTACCTTCAGAGATTTCTGAATGTAGGTATATAAGTGAGATACCATTATGTGTCCTTGCTTTAGGGACATTCACGTTTTCATTTGGTTAAAATCTCAAAAGAGAGGGCATCTGGCTGGCTCTGTCAGAAGAGTGTGATCTCTGGCTGGGAGTTTGAGCCCCATGTTTGGGTGTAGAGATTACTAAAAGAAACAAAAATGTTTTTATTTTACTTTACTTTACTTTACTTTATTTATTTATTTATTTATTTATTTATTTATTAACGTTTATTTATTTTTGAGACAGAGAGAGACAGAGTATGAACGGGGGAGGGTCAGAGAGAGGGAGACACAGAATCTGAAACAGGCTCCAGGCTCTGAGCTGTCAGCACAGAGCCCGATGCGGGGCTCGAACTCACGGACCTTGACCTGAGCCGAAGTCGGCCGCTTAACCGACTGAGCCACCCAGGCGCCCCAACAAAAACTTTTTTAAAACAAACTTCTTTCTTTCTCTTTCTTTTTTAATTTTTATTTTGAGAGAGAGAGAGCGAGCAAGAGAGACAGTGCACAGGCGGGGAGCAACAGAAAGGGAGAGAGAGAAAATCCTAAGCAGACTCCACACTGGCAGCATATGGCCGGATGTGAGAACTCTGAACCTCGAGATCATGACCTGAGCCAAAGTCAATACTCGGACACGTAACTGACCGAGCCATCCGGTGCCCCAACAAAAACTCTAAAATCACAAGAGAGAATATAAAAACGGTAAGGTACCTAGCTAGATCAGGTAGATCTCTAATGAGAGGATGGATTAGTAGAGTAAGGACTGCTCACTGGGTTACTGTGGTATGTGCCATAGCTTGGTGATCCCGTTCTGTGCCTGAGTCTGCTTCCTGTTTCTCGGACTCCTTAGCTTACGGTTCACTACACACTGCATATTTCAATCATATGGAGACTTTGGTTCCCAGTGGAGATAGTATTAGAATCTAGCCAAAAAATGTGTTTTGTTGGCCAAGTTAATGGCTGAGTTATTTTAAAAATAGTTTTTTGCTGTGTTCAACACTCATAATGAATACAGCTCTTACCTAAATAAATTACTATTTGGTGGAGATCAAATATATCAACATAGACCCAGTTTAATAATATATGTAATGTGTCTATTCAGAAAAGCTGATATTTAAAAGTATGTGCATATAATACTATACATTTTGAGATTTTAGCTAGTGATATTTATTTATTTATTTTTAGTAATCTCTACACCCAGTGTGGGGCTTGAACTCAGGAACCTGAGATCAAGAATTGCATGCTCTTCCCACTGAGCCAGCCAGGCCATATTTAGTTATTAGGTTTTTTGTTTTTGTTTTTTTTTTAATTTTATAAGTTTATTTATTTTGAGAGAGAGAGAGAGAGAGAGAGAGAGAGAGGACGAATGGGGTAGAGGCAGAGAGAGAAAGGGAGAGAGAATTCCAAGCAGGCTCAGTGCTGTCAGTGCAGAGCCTGTCAAGGGGCTCAAACTCATGCATTGTGAGATTGTGACCTGAGCTGAGATCAATAGTCGGATGCTTAACCCACTGGGCCACCCAGGCGCCCCTAGTTATCTGAATGCAAGACTGTTTTATTCACTTAGGGATTGTAGTATCTAATAGTTTGGCATAATAGGTGCCTCCGAAAATTTTGGAACTCAACCATGGGAATTTACATATATATTTTTTAATTCATTTCATTTCATTTCATTTCTTTTGAGAGAGGTAATGAGCGTGAGTTGGGGAGGGGTTAGAGAGAGGTGGGGAGAGAGAATCCCAAGCAGGTCCATGCTAACAGCCTTGGGGCAAGGGGGGCACTTGGCTTCATCCCACAAACTGAGATCATGACCTGAGCTGAAATCAAGATGCTTAACGGACTGAGCCACCCAGGGGCCCTGGGGAATCTACCTATTAATACAATAGAGAAGTTTCCAAGTTGAGGATATAGAATTATTAGGAACTTTGAAATATTGTTTTTTTGTTTTTTAAGTCAGTAAACTTTTTCAGTAAATCCTTCCTCCTGGCTTTTTGTTAGGAAGGTGTTCAAACATACAGGAAAACTAAAAGTGCATTGATCATCTGTATGTACATCACTTAGATTCAGCAGTTGTTGTATTTACCTATATATGTGTATGTGTTGTATGTGTATACATATACATATATAGATACATACACTCAAAATTTACACACTTTTAAATTGCTGAACATGTCGAAGTAAATTGCAGATGTTCTGACATTTCACCTTGGTTCAGTTAGTGGAGCATGGGACTCCTGATCTCAGGGTGGCTGTGAGTTCTAGCCCCAAACTGAGCATAGAAACTATTTAAAAAAAATAAAAATAATTAAAAAAATTTTAAATATAATTTGAAAAAGAGCATTCTTACCACATAACCACAATATTATTTATACTGAGAACATTTTCTGATATTATCTAATATTCTATTTGAATTTAAGAGGATAGTATTATGTCTGTTACAAAGATAAATAAGTTAGTATTTTTATAATGATCTAATGTACTCATCTGGAAAGGAAGAAATAATTGCAGTTTAGATACTTTTCTATAAGGACTTTAAATCTGAGACCTATAAGACTGAAAAGTTAGTTAAGATTTTTTATTTAAAGTTACAGCATAAAAATATGAGGGATTGTTTTTCCCTTTGAAGCCAGAATACAGAAATTGAGAAACTAACCCTATGGTAAATGTTTTCTCTAGTAACCTTTTTTTAGACTTATAATATATTTTCTAGGATATCTCATCTGACTGCTTACCTGCTCCAGTAGGATTATAGATGCCGAGAATTTTTTATTTGGGACTCTGCTGATTGGATTCCCTGAGATAGGTTGAGATTTTCTGTGATACTGCATTCTGTTATTGTTCTTTAAAATGTGTTTTCACTGGCCCTTCCTGAAGTTATTTTTTAAGAGCTGGGAGGAAACTCCCATGATCTGGTTCTTTCCTATCCCATTTCCATAGGTAGATAGAAAGATAAAAAGATACACAGATGATCAGAAAGAAGAGGGACACTTGGGTGGCTCAGTTGAGTGTCTGACTCTTGATTTTGGCTCAGGTCATGATCTCACGGTTCGTGGGATTGACCCTTACACTGGTTGGTCTCTGTGCTGACAACACAGAGCCTGCTTGGAGTTCTCTCTCCCTCTCTCTCTCTGCTCCTCCCCTGTTCTTCTCTCTCTCTCTTTCTCTCTTTCTCTCAAATAAATAAACATTTAAAAAAATTTTTAAAAGACGCTTAACAACAAAAAAATAAAAATTAATGGGGCGCCTGGGTGGCGCAGTCGGTTAAGCGTCCGACTTCAGCCAGGTCACGATCTTGCGGTCTGTGAGTTCGAGCCCCGCGTCAGGCTCTGGGCTGATGGCTCAGAGCCTGGAGCCTGCTTCCGATTCTGTGTCTCCCTCTCTCTCTGCCCCTCCCCCGTTCATGCTCTGTCTCTCTCTGTCCCAAAAATAAATAAACGTTGAAAAAAAAAATTAAAAAAAAAAATTTAAAAAAAGAACAAATAGGGGCACCTGGGTGGCTCAGTCGGTTAAGTGTCCGACTTCGGCTCAGGTCATGATCTCGCGGTTCGTGAGTTCAAGCCCCGCGTCAGGCTCTGTGCTGATGGCTCAGAGCCTGGAGCCTGCTTCAGATTCTGTGTCTCCCTCTCTCTCTGACCCTCCCTCGTTCATGCTCTGTCTCTCTCTGTCTCAAAAATAAATAAACGTTAAAAAAAAAATTTTTTTTTAAATAAAAAAAATAAAAAAAGAACAAATATTTATTGAGCCAGGCAGTGTTGTAGGCTCTGGGAATATAGCTACAAACAAAACAGACAAGGAAGATAGCCTGTGCTTTTTTTGGAGTTTATATTATACTAAAGAATAAACAAGCCAGTCACTGTAATTATAGATTGTGATAGATGCCACACAGGAAGTAAAAAAAGGTGATGTGATAAAGAGTAAAGAGGCTGGCACTTTAGATGGAACAAACAAGGTTATAAAAGGTAAGCTGCCCATGCATGAAAGAATCCATCTCATAAGAGTAAGGTTTTAGACCTGAAACTTTAGATGTATATAGTCAGTTTCTCCTACCCTTTCATTTTTCTTGAAAATTCAGAAAAGTAAGCAGCTCTCATAAGTGCATTTCTTCTGTTTTTTTTTTTCTTTTTCTCATACTTCTCAGCAACGTTTGATTCTTTTGGTCACTTAAGAAATATCATACACTCACACTATATATACGATATACATATCGTATATATACATACATTTTTATTTAAATTCCAGTTAATTCCAGTGTAATATTAGTTTTGGGTGTACAATATGTAGTGATTCACCAATTCCGTACAACACCCTATGCTCATCACAACAAACACACTCCTTAATCCCCATCACCTGTTTCACCCATCCCCTCCACCGACCTCCCCTCTGGTAATCATCAATTTGTTCTCTGTAGTTAAGAGTCTGAAGAAACATATTTTGATTCTGTGGCTTTCAACTCTCTTGGTTTTCTGCTCTTTTCTTCTTTTTCCTCCTCCTCCTCCCTCTCCTCCTCTCTATACCCAACTTGGGGCTTGAACTCACAAACCTGAGAATAAGAGCTGCATGCTCCACCAACTGAGCCAGCCAGGCACTCCAGTTTTCCTCTTTTCTGACCACTCTGGATTCCTTTTACGTTGTTAACTTTGGTATTCCTTGGAGTTCTTTCTGAGCTCCCCTCTAGTTCTCATTTTGTGCCCTGCCTAATTGATACTGTTCATTCCCATGGGTTTAGTTACCGTTTGTTGACCATTCCAAAATGTATATCCCATTCATTCATTTCATAGATATTTAGAGAGTGCTGACTGTGTGCCTGGTGTCCACTGGGGATACAGTGGTGAGCAAAGACAAGATTCTTCTCTCATGAAGTTGACGGCCTGTTAAGAACTTTAGGGCCAGATCTGTCTGTCTGGAGTTTCAGATCCACATTGCTGGTGTTTCTTGGATATGAATGTCTCCTGACATGTCCAAACCTGAACTTCTCTACCAAGCCTGCTGCTCCTCTGTTCCCTTTGTGAGGGATACCGCTGTCTGCCTGGCCAGATAGCTCATTACCATCCTTAAGTCTTCTCTCTCCTTCACCCCCATTGCTACCTTCTTTTGTTTCCTTTTAAATATTTCTTTTTATTTTATTATTATTATTTTTTCCAACTTTTAAATATTTCTGGATTCTCTTCTTCCAAATCCATTTCTTCTACTCAGATACAGACTGCCAATGTCTCTTGGCCTGAATCCAAACTCCAAAGAGGTGGGACTTTGTGTCATTCACATTGTCTACCAGTATCTAGCACAAAGAAAGCATCCAGTGAATATCTCTGAATAAATGAATGGGCAACTAAAACTGTCCCCTAACTGATCTATCTGCTTCTAGTATTGCAAACCAATAAATTGCCCATCATACTGTACCAAGTCTTTCCAAAGTGGAAATCTAATCAGATCTTTCTGTACTTAAAAGCCTTCAGTGGCTCTGTCTAAAGTTCTTGAAATGTCTCAAGTTCTTAGGAGACAAGGCATTGTGATCTGGCCACTCCTTATCTCACCAACCTCATCTTTTCGTTTTTGAGCCCTACTGAACACTTGGGAGTTTGTTTGCAAATAGTGTTCTCTCCAGGCCTTCTTAAAAGCTGCCTCTTTGCTTGGCACTCTGTTTCTCTTCTGTTGCCTGGCTAGCAGTATTCATCTTTTCTTTTCTTTTCTTTTCTTTTTTTTAATGTTTATTTATTTTTTTTGAGAGAGAGAAAGTGTGAGCGGGTGAGGGGCAGAGAGAGAGGGAGGGGACAGAGGATCTGAAACAGGCTGTTTGCTGACAGCCCAGAGACCCGACTTGGGGTTCAGTAAACTCATGAACCATGAGATCATGACCTCAGCCGAAGTTGGATGCTCAACTGACTGAACCACTCAGGCACCCCTAACAGTATTCATCTTTCAGATTTCAATTCTGGAAAGCCTTTTATGAACACCTAGGTGTGGTTTGTGCCCCTCTTATATTGTCCCACAGCATACCCTGCTTCTCTTCTCGTAGCACTTCCAGTGTTATAGCAAACTAACTGATGGCTTTAATTCCCCCACTAAACTACTGGGATGCAGTAGGTATTTAATAGATATTTGTTAGTTGGTTGGTTGGAGGGATGGATGAATATGCTGAAGGTCAAATGGCTAAGCCTAAATATTTAAAGTTCTCTTTTGTGCATTCAAGTTATTTGTCCTTACCATTGGTGCCAAGTTATGCTAAAACTTCCAAAAAATTCTTCAATAAGTCCTTTGACTTTTGTATGTAAAAAAGCCCCATGACTTCTGAGGAGAGTTCTTGCAGACACTTTACCTACATTGTCCTATACATAGCAGATATTCCAGAACTATTTATGCGTTTAAAAAACTGAAATGTTAACATCGTAGGCATTACTTCTGCATTTGCAAAGGTTGGGCTAGGTGATCTCTTTTTTCATTTATCATTTCTAAAAATTTATTTTTTATTTTGTTTATATCTTTGTTTGTTGTTTTCTGTTTGTTTTTGGAGGAGGGCTAGGTGATTTTAAAAGTCACGTTAGCATCGTGATTCCCTGATTATTTTAAACTTAATGTGGCTTTCTTTTGTACTTTAATTCACTTTAGATTTGTTTGAATTGCTGCTTGAGAAATAAGTTTGTCTGAATAAAATTTTCACAGAAATGAACGTTAAGTGCCCAAACTGAATTTTAACTGTTTGCTTAGAATCTTTTGATAGACATTTCTAATTAGGATACAGCAGTAGTACTTATAGTAACAAATAAAATAGTAAAACATTTATTTTTGAAGAAAAGTTCGTCCTGAAGAATAGTGAATATTCTATTTGTTTTTATTTTATTATTAATATTTTTTAACGTTTACCTATTTTTGAGAGACATAGCATGAGCGGGGAGGGGCAGAGAGGGAGGGAGACATAGAATCTTGAAGCAGACTCCAGGCTCTGAGCTGTCAGCACAAAGCCCAGAGTGGGGCTTGAACCCACCAACCTTGAGATCATGACCTGAGTCAAAGTCCGACGCTCAACTGACTGAGCCACCCAAGGGCCCCATGAATATTCTATTTCTTGGGCATTGAAACATATTGGTTAAAAGCATCTGCTAGGCTATTATGGTATAAATGAAGTTTATAATTTTTTTTAATTTTAGAGAGAGCGCATGTGTGTGCAAGCTGGGGAGGGGGAGGGTCAGAAGGAGAAACTTTAAATGTTTTTTTGAGAGAGCGAGCATGAGTGGGGGAGGGGCAGAGAAAGAGGGGGACAGAGGATCTGAAGTGGGCTCTGTGCTGACAGCAGCAAGCCTGACGTAGGCCAAACCCACGAACTGCAAAATCATGACCCGAGCTGAAGTTAGACACTCAATCTACTGAGCCACCCAGGTGCCTGTAAAATTTCTAATTTCAGTGATCAAGTCCTCAATTTGAATTTTCTTTCAGTTACCTGTTGCCCTAGCCTCATTTTTTGTTACTGCTACCTATTTGTAAACAAATACCTCTTAAAAAATTCAACAGGTTGCATAGAAGTGTGGAATCAAGTAAACAGGCTTTTGTAAAACCAGAAGGGTAACTTTTTCAAAAGGCTATTGTTTGTCTATGGTTCTACTATGAAAATAGTCTACTTGAACTTGTTTGATATGATTTGGGAAACATTTGACAGAAATTACCCACGTATTTGTGGCTCTGTTCAGTTTTAAATCTTTAAAGAATACTTTTATACTAGGATAGGAATTCATCTAGTAATTTACTCAGTTGTTAACCACCTCAAAGCTAGCTGAGGGCCAGGATGTGAACAAAGATTTCTGAATAGCTAAAATGACTATCTCAAAGTCTGTGTAATAAAGTTCATGATCTTGGCCTCCTGAATAAACATTTAAAGGCAAAGTACTTGTTCATAGTATCCTTATTTTATTTTTTTGTTATTTATCAAAAAAAAATTTTTTTTGGGGGGGCGCCTGGGTGGCGCAGTCGGTTAAGCGTCCGACTTCAGCCAGGTCATGATCTCGCGGCCCGTGAGTTCGAGCCCCGCATCAGGCTCTGGGCTGATGGCTCAGAGCCTGGAGCCTGTTTCCGATTCTGTGTCTCCCTCTCTCTCTGCCCCTCCCCCGTTCATGCTCTGTCTCTCTCTGTCCCAAGAATAAATAAATGTTGAAAAAAAAAAAAAATTAAAAAAAATAAAAAATAAAAAATAAATTTTTTTTAATGTTTGTTTATTTTTGAGAGAGAGAGCTACAGAGTGTGCACAGAGGAGGGGGCAGAGAGAGAGGGAGACACAATCTGAAGCAGGCTCCAGGCTCCAGGCTCTGAGCGCTGAGCTGTCAGCACAGAACCCAACACCAGGCTTGAACTCAGAGCCAGGAGATCATAACCTGATCTGAAGTCTGATGATGCTTAACCGATTGAACTACCCAGGTGCCCCCATAGTAGCCTTATTTTATTTTATTTTATTTTATTTTATTTTATTTTATTTTATTATTTTTTCATAGTATCTTTATTTTAAACAAAATAGTTTCTTAGCCCTCACCAGGTTATAAACAGCAAATTAACAGAGTATCTATTAGAGGGATGCCTAGGTGGCTTAGTCAGTTAAGCGTCCAACTTTGGCTCAGGTCATAATCTTGTGGTTGGTGGGGCTCTCCACTGGTGGTGGGGAACCTGCTCGGAATTCTCTCTTCCTCTCTGCTCCTCCCCAACTTGTGTGGGCTCTCTTTCTCTTAAATAAATAAATACACTTGAAAAAAGGTGCCCTGGTCAGGGGCAAGGGCAGTGGGGTCAGATTGCCTTAGTTCAAGTCCTGGCTCTGTTACATTCTAACTGTAAGCATGGACAGGTTTCTTAATGCCAAACCTCAATTTCTTAATTGTAAATAAGGATAATAATAGTAACTTCCTTACAGGAATATTGTGAGGATTATACAAGAAAAATGAGCTTTTCAAAGCTCTAGGCATTTGGTTAAGTACTAAATGTTGCCTGGATGTCTGATACCAACCTACCTATCCATCTGTCTCATTTATTCATTTGTAAAAGAGATGTTAATTAAACACTTTGTGCCCAGACGTGAGGTACAAGAATGAATAGTCTAGGGTCTTGCCATTGAGGTGCTCATAGTCTGGTGGGAAGGCTAATGTAAATAAGTAGGGCAGCTTTACGTAAGCATTTTAAACAAGTCCTGTTTATACGAGATGCTAAAAGCCTAACAACCTGAGGGATAGCTTTCACAGAGACAGGGTGGCATTTAACTGGGTTATGTGTCACAGATCCAAAGCATGAGAGGCTCAGGCACCTGGTTGGCTCAGGTAGTGGAGCATGCGACCCACTACGAGTGGGTCGTGAGTTTGAGCCCCATGTTCGGTGTAGAGATTACTTAAAAATAAAATCTTTGAACAAAAAAAAACTCTGAGAGGTTTAAAGTGTGTAACATATTCAGAAAACTACAAAAACATGACATTTATTTTTTTGGTATATTTAAGTAGTAAATATTAGTTTTCCATATGTTCTTTAAAAGAATGTACTAGTACTTATGCCATATAGGGGTAGCAAGAATTGAGGTTTAACATAATCAAGAGTCAGAAATTAAGGGACAGGTACTGTCAAATTTGGGTTTTTATCTGGAAGGCATCACTTACTATAATACAGTATGGCTTATAATCATGATTCACCGTGATTCATAATGATGCTTCTTATCAACATAAGGTTACATTTTATTTGATATGCTTCTTTCAAGGAGGTAAGTGTATATGAAACTCTAAAAACTTTTTTTCTGTTGGTGGAGAAACCTCTTACATTTTATTTTATTTTCTGTAACAAATTCTAGAAACATTTTTAATTGAAATATGTGATAGGTGATAAGGTTTTGGGATGATGGTGGGGTTCAGAGCTGATGGCCAAGAAAGAATTCTTAAAGAAGTCGTTGGTGCAAAAAGGTGATTTTATTAAAGCATGGAACAGGACGCAAGGGCAGATGGAGTGGTGAAGAGTGGCTCCCCAAATACTGTGGAGCTCGGGGAGGTAAAGTCAAAAGGGAAGTTTCCAAAGAGATTTTCATATGCTCAAGATGCACTGATTTCTGGAGGCCTGGCTATTGTCAAGCCAAGGTTGTTTTTACCTCTAGGAAAGCATTAACATTAAGGTAGTAGGGAGTTCCTGGAGAAATGTTTCACTCTGCCTGCCTTAAGTATTTGTCAGTGGGCTGCAAGTTATAAGGAAACTTACTTTTGTCTGCCAGTTCCTTCTTGCCTTTGTTCCCCACATCACTATGGAGGGGAGGGTGATACTGAGGCTCCAGGAAACTGAGTCTATAGGTTTCTGGAGATTGGGCTATTGGTAAGATTGCCTTTTTCTTGTCATTTACTAAGATATTTGTATACTGAGACTCTATCAGTTTAACCATTTGTTTTCTGTTGTTTCCTTTGTCCTTGGGCAGCCTGGAGTGCCTGAGTAATGTCACACATACCCCACCTGGTGGGAGGTGGGTAATGCTAGCTTGTGCTTGGGCCTCAGCTTGTCTTATGCTCCCTCATCAAATAGGGGGGCCCCTGGGTGGCTCAGTCAGTTAAGTGTCCCAACTCTTTTTTTTTTTTTTTAAGTTTATTTATTTATTTTGAGAAGACAGTGACAGCACCATTGTGTGGGGGGGGGGGGGCGGTTTGCAGAGAAAGGGGGGTACAAAATCCCAAGCAGGCTCCATGCAGAGACTGACGTGGGGCTCAAACTCATGAAACTATGAGATCATGACCTGAGCTGAAACCAAGAGTCAAGACAAACAGCCGACCGAGCCACCCAGGTGCCCCAAGTGTCCAACTCTTGATTTCGGCTCAGGTTGTGATCTCATGGTTTGTGGGATCGAGCCCCGAGTCAGGCTCTGCATGGACAGTGCAAAGCCTGCTTGGGATTCTCTCTCTCCCTCTCTTTCTCTGTCTTTCTCCCACTCATGTGTTCTTTGTCTCAAAAAATAAATGAATATACTTTAAAAAAGTAAGATAGTTGTGATAGAAATGTTTTGGTGTTTCAGCTTTTTCTTAAGAATATGGTTATGAAGACTACTTCATTTCTTAGTGATACTAATCAACTGATAGTATTAATATTGTTGACTTTGAAAATTTTCATTTCTGGGGCGCCTGGGTGGCTCACTTGGTTAAGTGTCTGATTCTTGATTTTGGCTCAGGTCATGATCTCACAGTTTGTGGGTTCAAGCCCCACGTTGGGCTCTGTGCTGACAGCTCAGAGCCTGCTTGGGATTCTCTGTTTCCCTCTCTGCCTCTTTCCTGCTTGCTCTGTCTCTCTCTCTCAAGAAACATAAACATTTTTTAAAAAAGAAAATTTTCGTTCCCTCAACAGACTGCATGTATTTAATTAGATTAACCTGATTTTTTCTTTCTGTGAAAATTTCACTTTATATAGTTGTCAACATATTTTTTTCCTTAAAAATTTTTATTGTGATAAAATATACATAACATAAAATTTATCATTGTAACCACTTTTAAGTGCATAATTCAGTGGTATTAAATACATTCCTATTGTGCAACCGGAAGCTCCTTCCATCTCTAGAACTTTTTCATCATCTGAAATTGAAACTCCATACCAACGAAACTGTAGTTCCTGGTTCTCCCTTCTCGCCACTGGCAACTATCATTCTGTGTTCTGTTCTTATGAATTTGACTACTTTAGGTACTTGGTGTAAATGGAAATATTTGCCCTTTTGTGTCTGACTCATTTCACTTAGCATGTTTTTAGGGCTCATCCCTCTGTAGCATGTATCCTAATTTCATTCCTTTTAAGGCTGAATAATGTTCCATTATATGTATATACAAGTCTCTTATCAGATACATAACTTGCTAATATTTTCTCCCATTCTATGGGTTGTCTTTTTATTTGTTTTTTTTACTTTATTTTTTCTAAGTTTATTTAAGTAATTTCTTCACCCAATGTGGGGCTTGAATTCATGACCCTGAAATCAAGAGCCGCACTCCCTTTGGACTGAGCCAGCCAGGCGCCCCTAAATTAACAGTAGTCTGAATGGATATATGGACCAATCTCTCCAGAAACCCTGGCAAAGGGTTCCAGTTTCTGTTTGAAACATGGGGCTCAAACTCACGACCCTGAGACCAAGACTTCGATGCTATTCCGAGCCAGCCAGTTGGCCTTTGAGTTATTTATTTTGAGAGAGAAGGGGGGGGGGGGGAGAGAGAGAGAGAGAGAGAGGGAGGGAGGGAGGGAGAGAGAAAATGAACGGGGGAGGGGCAGAGAGAGAATCCCAAGAGCCCACAGGGAGCTCGATCTCATGACCATGAGATCATGACCTGAGCTGAAATCCAGTGCCCCGTTGAGTTACTTTTTATATGTGGAGTTCAAATTAATTCCTTTGCGTGTGGAAATTCAGTTCCCCAATAGCATTTGTTGATGAGACTGTTCTTTTCCCATTGAATTTTTTTGATACCCTTGTTGAAATACAATTGACCATAAATCTGAGGGTTTATTTCTTGACTCTTAATTCTAGCCTTTTGATCTATATATCTGTCCTTAAGCCAATACCACCCTGTTGTGGTTACTGTCATTTTTTTTTTTTTTAATGCTTATTTATTTTTGAGAGAGACAGAGTGTGAGCGGGGGAGGGGCAGAGAGAGAGGGAGACACAGAGTCTGAAGCAGGCTCCAGGCTCTGAGCTGTAGACACAGAACCTGACACCGGGCTCGAACCCACCCATGAGCAGTAAGATCATGACCTGAGCTGAAGTTGACCGCTTAACCAACTGAGCCACCCAGGGGCCCTGGTTACTGTCATTTTGTAATAAGTTTTGAAATTGAGGAGCATGTCCTCCAATTGTGGTCTTTTTAAAGATTACTTTGGTAAAAGCAAAACAAAACAAAAATAAAGATTACTTTGGTTATTCTGGGTCCCCCTAATTTCCATATGAATTTTAGGGTCAGTTTGTCAATTTCTGCAAAGGAGCAGCTTGGGTTTTCATAGGGACTTTGTTGAATTTGTAGATCAGTTTGAGGACTATTGTCATCTTACCAATATTAGGTCTCCTGATTCATGAACATGGGATGGCTTTCCATTTATTTAAATTTTGTTTCTTTCAACAATGTTTTGTTGTTGTTACAATAAAAGTTTTACTTTTTTTTTTGTTAAATTTATGTCTAGGCATTTAGTTCTTTTTGATACAATCGTAAATGGAATTGTTTCCTTAATTTCATTAAAAAAATAATTATTTTAAAGGTAAACTCTACCCCCAATGTGGGGCTTGAACTCATGACCCCAAGATCAAGAGTCAGATGCACTGCTGACTGAATTGCAGCTTAATTTCATTTTCTGATCATTGAAAGTGTTTAGAAGCACACTTGATTTTTGTATATCGATCTTTTATCCTGCCGAGCTTATTTATTCTAATAGGTTTTTTTGTGGATTCTTGAAGATTAAAAAAAAATTTTTTTTTAATGTTTATTTACTTTTGAGAGAGAGAGAGAGAGAGAGACACTGTGAGTGGGGGAGGGGCAGAGAGAGAGGGAGACAGAACCTGAAGCAGGCTCCAAGCTGTCAGCAAGGAGCATGACGTGGGGCTCAACCCCACAAACTGTGAGATCATGACCTGAGCCAAATTTGGACGTTTAACTGACTTGAGCTACCCAGGAGCCTCAAGCATCTGACTCTTGATTTTGGCCCAGAGAGCCCAATGCAGGGCTCCAACTCCTGAACTGTGAGATCATGACCTGAGCTGAAGTCGGAAGCTAAACAGACTGAGCCACCCAGGCACCCATAGCTGTTTATTTTTACTTAAGATACTTATCATAAATAAAAAATACAGAACATTGGGGCACCTGGCTGGTTCAGTCGGTTGTGTGTTTGACTTCAGCTCAGGTCATGATTTTGCAGTTCTTGAGTTTGAACCCCGCATCAGGCTCTCTGCTGACAGCTCACAGTCTGGAGCCTGCTTGGGATTCTGTGTCTCCTTCTCTCTCTGCCCCTCTCCTGCTCACGCTCTGTTTCAATCCTTCTCAAAAATAAATAAACATTAAAAAAAACTTTTTTAAAAATACAGAACATTAAAGACAAAGGTAAAGTTGCCTTCTGGAAGGGCAGTGGTACTGGAAGGAAAATAAAGGTGACCTATGAATTTGGTGTATATTTTATCTTTTTTTTTTTTTAGACATTTTCTACAGATCATCTATAAATTATGTGCCGTATTGCTTTGGGATTATCTTGGGATAAGTATTTTTTCCCTAAATATTATTACATTTTCATATAATTTTATAGTTTGTTTATTCATTGTTTTTTTTACCTATGATGATACATACATATATATCTAGTTCTTTTGTTTTAATTGCTGTGCATACCATCATATGAATGTGCCGTATGCCATTATCCATCCTTCCATTGATGAAAGTTCTGAGTTATTTCCTGTGTTATATATTACCACATTATGTACTACAAACTCTGCTGTAGTAACATTCAGTGGACATGTAAGAGCTTCTCAAAGATACATACTTTAAAATAAGCTGCCAGATTTTAGAATATTTGTAAACTTAACTAGGTATGGCCACAGAACTTGTCAATGGGGTGTAGTGATTTATATTCCAACTGGGAGTGTGTAAGAGTTACTTTCCTGTATCTGCCAACACTTGACACACTCAGACTTTTTGGCTTTAGTTTCTAATCTGATATTTGTGAAACAAGCTTTTTTTTTTTTTTTTTTTAATTTTTTTTAATGTTTATTTATTTTTGAGACAGAGAGAGACAGAGCATGAACGAGGGAGGGTCAGAGAGAGGGAGACACAGAATCTGAAACAGGCTCCAGGCTCTGAGCTGTCAGCACAGAGCCCGACGCGGGGCTCGAACTCACGGACAGCGAGATCATGACCTGAGCCGAAGTCGGCCGCTTAACCGACTGAGCCACCCAGGCGCCCCAACAAGCTTTTGTTTTAATTTGCTTTTCTCAGATCACTAGTGTGGTTGAGTATATTTTCTTACATTTATTCTCCCTTCCTTTTCTGTGAATTGCCTGTTCAGTTTCATTTACTCATAACTGGCAACAACCTATGACTAGATAGATCAAAATTATACTTTACAGTGGCTTTATAGTATTCCCTTATATGATCGTCACTGGGGAACCTGTACTTAATTTTTAATTTTAATTTTATTTATTTTTGTTAAATTATTTTTAATGTTTTTTTTTTTTAATTTTTTTTTTCAACGTTTATTTATTTTTGGGACAGAGAGAGACAGAGCATGAACGGGGGAGGGGCAGAGAGAGAGGGAGACACAGAATCGGAAACAGGCTCCAGGCTCTGAGCCATCAGCCCAGAGCCTGACACGGGGCTCGAACTCACAGACCGCGAGATCGTGACCTGGCCGAAGTCGGACGCTTAACCAACTGCGCCACCCAGGCGCCCCCTTAATGTTTATTTTTGAGAGAGAGACAATACAAGTGAGGGAGGCGCAGAGAGAGAGGGAGACACAGAATCCCAAGCAGGCTCCAGGCTCTGAGCTGTCAGCAAAGAGCCCGACACGGGGCTCCAACCCACTAAACGTGAGATCATGACCTGAGCTGAAGTCAGAAGCTTAACTGACTGAGCCACCCAGGTGCCCCAATTTTTTTATTTTGAGAGAGAGAGAGAGAGAGAGAGAGAGAGAGAGAGAGAGAGAAAGTGTGTGAGCAGGGGAAAGGGACAGAGGGAGTGAGAGAATCCCAAGCAGGCTCCATGCTCAACGTGGAGCCCAAGGTGGGCTTGATCTCATGACCCTGGGATCATGACCTGAGCTGAAATCAAGAGTTGGATGCTCAACTGACTGAGCCACCGAGATGCCCCTGTACTTAATTTTTAAATTTTATTTTAAAGTTTTACTTACTTATTTTGAGAGAGAGAGAGAGAGAGAGAGAGAGAGAGAGAGAGCGAGCGAGCAGGGGGAGATTAGAAAGGGAAGGAGGGAGAGGATTCCAAGCAGACTCCGTACTGCCAGCAGAGCCTGATGTGGGGCTTGTTCTCATGAACCGTGAGATCATGACCTGAGCTGAAACCAAGAGTTAGATGCTTAACCAACTGAGCCACCCAGGTGCCCCAATTTTATTTAAAAAAAAGTTTAATTCCAGTACAGTTAACATAAATATATGGAATGCTTCAGAAATTTGTGTGTCATCCTTGCACAGAGCCATGCTAATTTTCTCTGTATGTTTCTATTTTATTTTTATTTTTGAGAGCCGGGAAGGGGCAGAGAGAGAGGGTGACACAGAATCTGAAGCAGGCTCTAGGCTCTGAGCTGTCGGCACAGAGCCCGATGCGGGGCTCGAACTCACAGACAGTGAGATCATACCGGAGCAGAAGTCAGATGCTCAACCGGCTGAGCCACCCAGGCATCCCCTATCTCTCTGTTTTATGTGTGCTGCTGAAGTGAGCATGGGGAATCTGTACTTTAAGAGTCCTAAGAGATGTATCATCCAAATGCAACGTAGGGACTTTGGATCCTGGCTATGAACATTCATGAGATAACCAGGAAAATCTGAATGGTGACTGGATATTCCCTATTATTTCATTAAGGATTGGGAAATGGTGCTATTCTAACTCAGTTTTTCCTTCAGCATTTTTACCTGATTTTCTTATAAAAGAGAACTTCTCCCTTATCAACTGTTCAATTACCTAAGGTATAGTTTGTACACGAAAGATAGGCTAAAGTGCTCTATTCTTCAGTTCATACTTTTATAATCTCTAAGAGCTCTTCCTTGTTCTTGTTCTTCCCCTGCCCCCACCTCTTTCTAAAAATAGCATACTGTTCCGGTTTCATGGATGCAGTGAGTTTTCTTTGGTCTCTGAGTATATTAATTATAGTTTTCATTTGTTCCCTGTTTTGTCTGTTTCCTCAGAGTCCCATTTTTTTTCTGATAGTTTTGGTCTCTTTTTCAGGTTTGAGCTTCAAGTGCCTGATAACCCTTAATTATCTCTTCATGTTATAAGCGTGAGGCACTAAAAAAAGGAGGGCCAGAAGCTTTGTGTATCTGGAAGCAGTTTATTGCCTATTGGGAACCCAGATTTCAGTATCCCATGGTCTTATATCTCAGAGGTATTTGAGTTTTGCCAAGGAAAGATATTCTCAAGGGGAGTGAGTGGTAGAGAAGCCGAGTCACTTGAGAATCTGGGTGAGGGCAGGAATGGGAAGGGGACGGTCAGTATTGCTACTTGGTATGTAGATTTTTACTTACTTCATTTCTTCCCATTTGGCACCTATTTGTTACCGGTATTTCCTTGTCTAGCATCTCTCTTACTGAGTTTATTCTGAAAACACACTTCCTGTGTAGGTGGACAGAAGAACCACCTGGGTGCTCTGGGATGGCACTGGGGATGTATTAGGGATGTTACTACTAACTTTTACTAGTTCTTTTCGACTTCCACTTTTCCCCCATTTTAGCCCCATCCTCACCCCAGCTCTCTAATTACATAGTTTTCATCATATGCCTCTGTCATAATGTATTTATCCACTATCTGTTGATGGACATTGAATTACCTTCCGGTTTTTAGCTGTTATTACAAATAGTGCTTCAATGAATATTCTTGTACATGTGCCTTTGTACATACTTATTTGATTAAAAAATTTTTTTTTAATTTTTTAACATTTATTTATTATTGAGAGACAAAGAGACACAGAGCGTGAGCAGGGGCAGGCTCCAGGCTCTGAGCTTTCAGCACAGAGCCCGACGTGGGGCTCCAACTCACGAACTGTGAGATCATGACCTGAGCCGAAGTCGGACACTCAACTGATGGAGCCACCCAGGCGTCCCAAGTTACTTCTTTTTTTAAAAGTTTATTTATTCATTTTGAGAGGCAGGGGAGAGGACAGAGAGAGGCTCAGTCTCACAAACCATGAGCTCATGTATGACCTGAACCAAAATCAAGAGTTGGACGCTTAACTAACTGAGCCACTCAGGTGCCCAATAAATGATTTCTTAATAATATTTAATGTTTAATCAGTATACATATTTCTCAGTTGTCTCATAAAAATAGTTTTTAAAAATTATTTTATTTTATTTATTTTTATTTTTGAGAGAGAGAGAGAGAGAGAGACAGAGAGAGACAGAGTGCGAGCAGGGGAGGAGCAGAGAGAGAGAGGGAGACAGAATCCGAAGCAGGCTGCAGGCTCCAGGCTCTGAGCTGTCAACCAGAGTCCAGCGTGAGGCTTGAACTCATGAACTGTGAGATCATGACCTGAGCCGAAGTCGGTCGCTTGACTGACTGAGCCACTCAGGCACCCCAAACAAATATATTTTTTAAAATGTTTATTTATTTCTGAGACAGAGAGGGACAGAGCATGAGTGGGGGAGGGGCAGAGAGAGAGGGACACAGAATTTGAAGCAGGCTCCAGGCTCTGAGCTGTCAGCACAGAGCCCGACGTGGGGCTTGAACTCACGACCTGTGAGATCATGACCTGAGCCGAAGTCGGTCACTCAACCAACTGAGCCACCCAGGCGCCCCTCAAAGTTACTATTTTTAAGGGCTTTTCTTTTTTTGGCTCTTGAATCTTTACTCCAATTAGGAACAGTCTCTAGGGTTTTTTGTTTTTTTTTTTTAAACTTGGTGAGCTTAGCTTTTCAAAGTATTCATTTGTTTTTTTCTCCACAACAGTGGAGAAAAACAGCCCCTATAGGCCATCTGGACTTGAAACCATTTTGCTTCATCACAAAGCTTATTCTTTTTAGATCCTAACATAAGTCTGTATTGTCTATGGAGTTTTTGTTTTGTTTTGTTTTTTGTTTTTGTTTTTTTAACAGTGTCTAGTTGCTCTCAGGAGAGTTCTGTCTGAAGTTAATGTCAGTGTTGTTGGCTGATTAGTAATTGAGAGGGGCAAAGGGTATCTAGTGAAGAAGGATTTATCATACATGCTAAAAAAAAGCCATGTATGCATGGGCTCTTACTCTCCCTACCACACACTTTTTTAAAGAAGTGTGTTGGTGACAGAGGATATAAAGAGGGAGACAAAAAGGGGTGAAGGGAGGGATGTGTACTCCACAGCAACATACCTGAGTGGCTCTGACAGACTCCCGTGCTGGAGGGGAGTAGCTAGAGTTTTCCAGGGTTGGATGCTTTTGTAATTTGAAAAACTGCCCTTCTCCTGCCTTGATTTTGATATTGCCCTAACCCCAGCATTTGCTAAATGTAGTGGAGGCAGACCAGCTTCATGAAGTTATTCCACTGGCAAGAAGTAAAGTCACACTTAATCAATTATGAATGCCCATAGGCTTCTATTTTTAAAATAATATATACTGTTTATGTTTGGGAGAGAGAAAGAGACAGAGAGAGACAGAGTGCAAGCAGGGAAGGGGACAGAGAGAGAGGGAGACTGAATCTGAAGCAGGCTCCAGGCTGTGAGCTGTCAGCACAGAGCCCGACACGGGGCTCGAACCTATGAACCTTGAGATCATGACCAGAGTCAAAGTCACTTAATCGAAGTGAGCCACCCAGGCACCCTGCCAATACGCTTCTTTTTAGTATCCATTTACTTTGTTTTTTGAGCATGTACTTACTTTCCCCGCCCCCTCCTTCAAAATGTCTCCGGCTGGGATAAAGCCTCAAGTCCTGTAAAAATACAGCATTAGATGCAGATTTGGGTTGATAAAAGGAAATCTAGTTGTAATTGGAACTCTCTTGTAAGTACCTTTATAGGAAAGAATGATATCTATAAAATGAATCTATTTTCTACATTCTTTTTAGAGTCTTTCTGGGATGGATCCACACTTCTATATCCTAGTGCTGACATACTCCACCCTGTATTGTAGCTTTCGACTTCAACAGATCTAGTGTAAGGTCATGGCATATAGCATGAACTGTATATAATTAAAGTGGAATTCTCCCTTCACACTGATTTTCCTCTCTCAGTATCCTATTTCAGAGTATGGTTTTGACTAATTGTAGTTAGAAAAACACCCATAATCATTTTTGGTTAGTTAAGCGGTAATATTAATGTTTAATTTGGCAACTTTTCTAATCTGAAATGTAAATGAAGGTTCATGTTTAGCTTCACTACCATTGAGGAGGTATAGGCCTTCAGTATGCGTTTTTCCACTTTCCTTTATTCTTTTAAAATATGTAAATAATACATATTTATTGTACGAAAAAAACCCCAACAAACAATGCAACTTTAGGCTACTTAAGGATAAGGGCTATTAAAAGAGATAAAATCACCTTTAATCCCACCACTGCTAAAGAGCCACTATGAGCGTTTTAATATATGCTTCCACATCTTTTCTTTTGCTTATTTATTCCTCCGGTATATAAATTTAGGATCATACTACATATAACAAAGTCCTTAAAGAATATATGAAAAATAACACCGCTCTCATACATTCTTTAAAGCCTGTGATCCATATTGCTAACCTGCAGGTGGGTTGTGCTAGTTACACTCCAAATAATGAGATAGCTTATTTACAGATAAAAATCCCAAGGGGCAGTTGCCTTAATCAATTAAAAAAAAATCAATTTTACGGGCACCTGGTGACTTAGTTGGTTAAGCATTTGACTTTAGCTCAGGTCATGATCTCGCGGTTCATGTGTTCGGGCCCCAAGTCAGGCTCTGTGGTGACAGCCTGGAGCCTGCTTCAGATTCTGTGTTTCCTTCTGTCTCTACTCCTCCCCCGCTCATGCTCTGTCTGTATCTCAGAAATAAACATTAAAAAAATATATATCAATTGTATTATATTAACTTTTACCTACTTCCTTTGCTGTTTTAATTTTTACTTAAATTCCAGTTAACGTACAGTTTAATATTAATTTCAGGTGTACAATATAATGATTCGACATTTCCATATATGACCCGGTGTTCATCACAAGTGTTACCAAGTCTGTTTCTTTGTTTGCCTCTCTCTTTTTCCCTTTGCTCATTTTGTTTCTTAAATTCCACATATGAGTAAATTCATATGGTATTTGTCTTTCTCTGACTTACTTCACTGAGCATTATATTCTCTACCTCTATCCACGTTGTTGCAGATGGCAAGATTTCATTCTTTTTTTATGGCTGAGTAATATTCCAGTGTATACATATATGCCACATCTTCTTTATCCATTCTTCAATTGATGGACAGTGAGGCTGTTTCCATAATTTGGCTATTGTAGCTTTGTTTATTTCAGATAAGCAATATCACCAGCTCCATCATTGGTTAAGCCGGAAATCGGTCTTCTTTCCTCATTTTTCCTTCTCTCTTCTCCCTTACGTTCTTTCAGTCACCAATTGTGTATATTTTCCCTCCAACAAATTATCTTGAATTCATCCTTGTCTCCATTCTCCCTGCCACTGTTCATAATCCTCTCTCCTTTGGACTATTGTGGTGACCTTTGGTCTCTCCCCCTTTACACACCCTGGTTCTCCTCTCAAACTCCCTCAGCTCCCTCCATTGAATTTCCCATATGGTCTCACGCTGAGCTTTCCAAAGGAGGAGTGGAGTTCAGTATCTCTGGTATGATCCAGTATTCTGCAAGGTCCTGTAGGATTTGGTCCTTAATTGTCCAGCCTCATCTCCAGCCATCCTCTTTAACTTGTCTTTGAGCTTGGCCATTCTGGATGCCCTTGGTTTCTTTCAGCCTCTCTTTGCTTGATGAACTTTTATTTATCTTTCAGGTCTCAGCTCAAATGTCTCAGGAAGGTTTTCCCATAGTCTCTCGTATCAAGTTAGTCCCCCATTTTATACTTCTCTTTTTTTTTCAATTTTTAATCAGTTTGTTCGTTTGTTTATAATGTTTATTTTTGAGAGAGAAAGAGAGAGAGCGTGCGCGAGCGTGGGGGAGGGGTAGAGAGAGAGAGAGAGAGAGAGACGGTGGGCTCGGCAAGGACAGCAGAGAGCCCCATGTGGGGCTTGAACTCACAAACCGTGAGATCATGACCTGAGCTGAAGTCTGGTGCTTACCCGACTGAGCCACCCAGGCACTCCCCTGCCCCCATCATTAGTATTTTAAATGAGGGTGGCAGATGTACATTTCCAAACCAAGATATAATAACACATTTAAAATTGGGACTTTTATGAACAGAGAGAATTTTAAAAGATGATTTTAAAAGAAATCAACATTCACTATTTTTATAAATGGCGGAAAATCATTCTTGATTTCTTGTAGACCTTGAAGATGCACTAAGTTTGCGTAGTTTTATCTTTCATATATTTGTGTTCCTGAGGAAAGGATCTATTTTCATAAGATTCTCCAAGGAGTTCATGATTCCAAAAAGCTTAATTTAGGATCTGCTGTTTAGAATAAGAGAGAAAACAAACATATACACCCTTGTGAGAGATGGTAGTTCGTTTTGTACTCTCTAAGTTTATGTTTTAATTTGCTTGAAGGAAAGCACTGGCATTATGTATTTGCTTTGCAATATTTTCATTATTGCCAGTCCCTTCCTGTGAAGGGAAACTGCAGAAACAAGAGATTTACATTTGGAGATACATAGCCCTGCCAGTCCATGAACTGTCACGTCATTTTGGGGCGGGGGGGGGGGGGGGGAATCTCTTTTTTTTTCTTTTGCTGTATTTACTTGAGGTGATATAGATATAAAGCCTCAGTAGTCATAAAAAAATGTGAACAATATTGAAACATGAATCATCTAGGTAGGTGTAAATAATGCTTGTACAGTAAGCAGATAGTAGTGTAGTGACTGCTAAACAGTTATGGATTATTCATGCCCTTCTGTAGCCAAACTGGGTCGCTAAGAAACAAAGCAGACATGAAGCTGTGTGTTCATGATGATGTTTCTTCTATCAGAGGTTCTGAATAGGCAGAATAGTAGTAAGGCTTTTTTTTTTTTTTGCCAGCTTTATTGAGAAATAATTGATGTATAACATTGTGGAAGGTTAAGGTGTACAGTGTAATGAGTTTTTTTTTTTTTTTTAATTTTTTTTTTCAACGTTTATTTATTTTTGGGACAGAGAGAGACAGAGCATGAACGGGGGAGGGGCAGAGAGAGAGGGAGACACAGAATCGGAAACAGGCTCCAGGCTCCGAGCCGTCAGCCCAGCGCCCGACGTGGGGCTTGAACTCACGGACCGCGAGATCGTGACCTGGCTGAAGTCGGACGCTTAACCGACTGCGCCACCCAGGCGCCCCAGGAGTTTTTAAAAAATGTTTATTTATTTATTTTAAGAGAGAGAGCGAGGGTGAGCCTGGGAGCAGCAGAGAGATGGGGAGAGAATCCTATGCAGGATTCTGAGCTGTCAGCTCAGAGCCCGACACGGAGCTCGATCCCACCAACCGTGAGATCATGACCTGAGCTGAAACGAAGAGCCAGATGCCCAACCCACTGAGCCACCCAGGCAACCCTATAATGATTTGAGATATGTATATATTGCAAAATGATTACCACAAGTAAGGTTAGTTAACATCATGTCACATAATTAGTTTTTGTTTTTGTGGTGAGAACTTACAAAATCTTCTTTTAGTGACTTTCAAATGTATAGTTCAGTGGTGTTATCTATAATCACCATTCTGTACATTACATCCCCAGAACTTACTCATCTTGTAACTGAAGTTTGTGCCCTTTGACCACCTTCACCATTTTCCCCTACCCCTACCCCTACCCCCTGCTCCTGGCAACTACCAATCTGTTAGTGGTAAAGATTTTTGTTAGAAGTTCAGTAGCACATCATTAAAAATTTTTTTTCTTAACGTTTATTTATTATTGAGAGACAGGGAGAGACAGAGCATGAGCATGGGAGAGGCAGAGGGAGGAGACACAGAATCTGAAGCAGGCTGCAGGCTCTGAGCTGTCAGCACAGAGCCCGATGCGGGGCTCAAACTCACAAACTGCAAGATCATGACCTGAGCCAAAGTCAAACACTTAACCGACTGAGCCACCCAGGTGCCCAATAGCACATCATTTTAAATGTTACTTGGTACACATCTACTGTATGTTCTTTTTTATTAATTTTATTTTTTTAAATTTACATCCAAATTAGCATATAGTGCAATAATGATTTCAGGTCTACTGTCTGTTCTTTAAAACAGCCTTTTATCCATAGCACAAAAGAAGCCTAAAATTTCTGCTTACTTAACCCAGATATAGCAGTTCAGTTAGCCATGGGAGCATCATTTTCAAAGCAGGCCAAAAAATAATCACTTTTTCTTAGTAATTCTTAGTCTTTGCTTGTGTCCTCTGGCAAAATGTTGAAATAATTTATACAGACTTCATCAGCAACATCCTATTGTATAGCTATTGATTTTCTGTTCGACATAACCTTTATATCTCCTGTTTGCATTCAGTTTGTAGCCAGTGAACACCTTCTGAAGGCAGGGATAGTGTGGTAATCACAGTCATGTTCCACGTGCCCGGTACAGAGTAGATAGGAGACATTTTTTGAATGATTGAGTGAATGAATGAATGATTTGTCCAGTTGCCTCTTGTCTTACATTTACTGAAACTTTTACCCCTTTTACTTAGGGTCATCTTTGGGTTAGTATTCTGGAAAAGTAAACAATGGTGGTTTGAGGCTTCCCAGAAGCCTCACAAATATGGAATATGTTAATAAAACGTATAGGGCATGGGTGCTAAATGTGTGGTTTGTGGAAGGACTTAAGGGCTCCCTGAGTCTCTGAGAAAAAATAGGCAGAACTCGGGTTGGATGCAGGCATTTTTTCTGGGGAAACACGGTTCATGGATATATCAAATTACCAAATGGGTCTGCGGACCTCTGGATGATTAAGAACCAATGTTTCCGAGGTTATAGGTTTCAAACGTCCAAAGATCAGGAAAATGTTCTCTAATATAAGGAAATCAAATGGCTCTTGAGGGAAAGTAGATGAGTATGTTAGGGTTCTTTCAGTTTCTTATGCTAGAAACCATCTCAAATAAGCTTATGTAAAATAGGAATGCATTGGGTTATGTAACTGAAAAAATAAAAACGACTGGAAAATGCTGGCTCCAAGAACTACTGAATCTAGGACTCAAATAGTACCTTTGATTAGGATTTTATTCCTCCTTGCTCTTTGTTTTTCTTTATATTGGCTTCATTTCTCAGGCTCGTTCTTTCCGTATGTTGGAAAAAAGATGTCCCTCTGCAGCTTAAGCCTGCTAATAAATTCTTAAGAGTTTGTGATTCCAGAGGAAAAGAGGTAGTATTCTTTCTAATAACTGGCAGGTATCCTGGAGAAGAATGACCTGTCTGGCTCAAGTCATATGCCCACCTCTAGGGAGATGGAGTCCTCACCAATTAAATTATATGGACTGAATAGAGTTAGCGTGGAACTGGAGAGAAGTTACAAAGGAGGGCAATGTGTGCAGACAAAAAACAGTGTCCACTATAGTGACTGAAAAATTTCAGGACAGATAAAGCAAGTAATGAACAAGAAATTTGTTATTAAAACTAGGGTGTATTTAGTGATATCTAAGTTTTCTTGTGAACTCTATATTTTTCTATAGGGGCTTCAGTTTTTTACTCTGAAAGTTTTTTTAAAATTTGTTTATTCATTCATTTCTTTAACAAGTATTTGAGCTGTCATCATTCTTTGTACCGGGAATACAACAGCAAAGAAAACAAAAATCCCTACCCTCATGGAGTCTACATTCTAGTGAGGCAAAGCAGATAATAAATAATTACCAAAATTTATAGTATGTTAGATGAGAGTAAGTGCTGGAGAGAAGAAAAGCAGAGAGGTAAGTAGGGACTGGGTAACTGCAGTTTTAAATACCACATGGAAAATCTTAGTAAGAAGGTGACATTTGAACAAAGATGTTAAGGAGGTGAGGAGGGAGCAAGCCAATTGGATATGTGGAGGAAGAGATTCCAGACTGTAGGAAGCAGCTGCAAAGGTTCTTCAGGGAAGCTTGAACTAGACTGTGAGGGAGGTGGGGTGGGGAGAGGAAGAGTAGAAGAGGATGATGTAGATTGTGTTGGTCATGGGAAGCTATGGTAAAGATTTTGGTAGAACGTAAGTAATCTCAGGATTTTGAGCAGAGGAGTAAACTGATCTGACTTACCCCCCTTTTTTCAAAAGTATTTATTCGTTTCGTAAAGTAATCTCTACACCCGACATGGGGCTTGAACTCAAGACCCTGACATCAAGAGTTGAATGCTCTACCAACTGAGCCAGCCAGGCGCCCCATCTGACTTACTTGTTAAAGGTTCACTCTCACTACTGTGTTGAGAATGTGTTGTAGGGGCAACGGTGGAAGTAAGGACATTGGCTAGGAGGCAGTTGCTGTGGCCTTAATCCAGGCAATAGATAGTGGTAGCACAGACCACGCTGATGGTGGTGATGATGAAAAGTAGTTGGATCTGAAGGTAGATTTGCTAATGGATTAGATATGAGGTGTTAGAGAAAGAGAAGATTCAAAGCTGACTCAAGTTTTGAGCCTGAACAATTGACCACAGTAATTAAAGGAGCTAGCTAACACCAAGAGGAGCAAGCTTTGACATGTTGAGGTTAAGATGCTTATTAGACATTCAGATGAAGTTGTTCAGTAGGCAGTTGGACATGTAAATCTGGAATTGAGGTCTAGGCTAGAGACTGGACTAGAAATTTGGAGGTTGTCAGCATATAGTTAGTATAGTTAGCCATGGAACTGGATGAGATCATCAGAGAATAAGAGTAAACAACGAAGAGAAAAAGTTATCCAAGGACTGACCTTGTGAATGTTAAGAAACTGGGGAGAGGGGCGCCTGGGTGGCGCAGTCGGTTAAGCATCCGACTTCAGCCAGGTCACGATCTCGCGGTCTGTGAGTTCGAGCCCCGCGTCAGGCTCTGGGCTGATGGCTCGGAGCCTGGAGCCTGTTTCCGATTCTGTGTCTCCCTCTCTCTCTGCCCCTCCCCCGTTCATGCTCTGTCTCTCTCTGTCCCAAAAATAAATAAAAAAACGTTGAAAAAAATTTTTTTAAAAGAAATTGGGGAGAACAGAAAGAACCAACAAAGAAGACCAAGAAGGAACCACCAGTAAAGTAGAAGGAAAACAAAGTCCTGGAAGCCAAATGAAAAAAAAAAAAAAAAAAGTTTTAAGGAGTGAGTGATCAGATGTCAAATGATACTGATAGAAGAATTAAGATGAAGAGACTGAGATTTAGTGATAATCTTCTTGACAAGAACAGTTTCAGTAAATTGAATTTTTGGTGAAGTTATTTCTAGTGAGTTCTCTTTTTCTCAGGAATTTAAACTCCATAGTTCAGGTAATCTAGAATCATTAAACAATTGAACAAATATTTATTGACACGTCATCATTCTATAGTTCTCCATTTGTTGCACATGTTCTGTACAGCAATATGTAAAAAATTATGTCTTTAACTCATGAATATGCAAATATGCTAGTTAAAGTATTCATAAATTTGGAGTAGGATGTGTGTATTTTCTTTGGAATGCCAATGATATGAAGTGGAAGCACTTCATAAACTACTGTGTCATCTTTTTCCTTCTATATTTGGATGTTTTTATAGAGAAACTAAAAATCAACCTAAGTTCCTGATTCTGAGATCTTTCTGGGTAGTTAATGCCTAATTGTGATTCTTGATACCAACAAATACAGGAATTGATAATGTTAAAAAATTTTCATTTCTCTAATGAAAATAACACTTTTCTTTTCTATTAGAAATTCATTGAATTTGAAGACTCTCAAGAACAGGAAAAAAAGGATTTACAGACCCGAGTGGAATCTTTAGAATCTCAAACAAGACAACTTGAACTCAAAGCAAAAAACTATGCTGACCAGAGTAAGTAAAAATACTTCTCCTCTGTAATTGCACATTAAAGAGTGGGCTCTAATAGTGCAATGACTCATCTTGACATTTGACTGGTGTTCCAAGTATGTGCTTGGAATTGTCATCCCAGGCTGAAGAGTGAGACCTGGAAGCTAGGCTTAGTCCTTTTTTGTTCACATTTTCACATGGTACTGATGTCTACAGAAATGACTAAATCAAAGATACATTTAAGACTCTCTTCTTCAATTTAGCTCTGAGCCTTTGTTGGTGGTTAACATTATACTATATCCATTATTCAGGATTCTGATGTGTGTGCATGTGGATCATTTCTTCTGATTTTGATCAATTACACAAAGTGCCATTGCTTTCTGTATTGCTTTGAAATTTAAAAATGTGACAAAAACTCTAGCTCTGAAGTGTGTGTAATAGAATTACTGACTTTTGGGGGCATCTGGCTGACTTGGTAGGGCATGTGACTCTTAATCTCGGGGTCGTGAGTTCAGGCCCCACTTTGGGCACAGAGTTTACTTAAAAAAAAAATACTTCTTCATTTTGTTCTTTTCTAGTGGAAAACCGAGGGAGTTTAAAGGAACAGAATATCATTTTTCAGAATTATTTCATTTTTAAGTACAATTTTATCTTATTTTTGATTTAAAAATAACTATTGTTTCAAACTCCAAGGATGATTTCTCTTTTTGGCTAATGAAAGTGGACCTAATTAAGTCAAAATTAGAAAAAGAAATGGGGAGAAACTTGATGGCCTATTTTCGTGTTTGATTTGGGCAGGCAGAGGAGCTCTCCAGTTTTCCCTCCCAGCACTGTAAACTCTCAGAATCCTTGGGAGTGAGAGGTGGCCCATAGTTCTTCCTACATCAACCATTAAGGCTACATAGTGACACCTGCTGTCAAGGACAGGAATTCGTGGTGGCTAAACCTCACTGACTACCAGGCTTGGACTGTGATAACTGACTGCTTCTTCTAGCATTCTGGAATGGCCTAATAGAGCTAAATCCTGAATCACTTGGAATCTGGAGTTCAATCATTGTAGAATTCAAGGAGAATTGACATGGCTATTAAGCAGATGTCATAGAAGGGAGCCAGTGGATGTTTGGTTACAGAAGCCAATTACAGTGAGACAAAATGAGCCATATGTCTTCTCTTTGTACTTTTAGGCTTGTAGATACCTAGAGGGCCCTATCTTTTCCTTTTTTCACATTGAATGTATCGAATGACTTCTGTGATTCCACTATAGAAATTTAAGGGGGGTAGGTGCCTGAGTGGCTCAGAGTGTGATCAAGACTGGCTCTTGTAAGCCAGTTGTGAGTTCAAGCTCCAGATTGCATGTAGAGCCTTCTTAGAATAGAAAAGAATGGATTGGAATGGATTGGAATGGATTGGAATGGTTTGGAATGGACTGGAATGGATTGGAATGGAATGGAATGGAATGGAATAAATTACTTCAGGAATTTAAGGTCTTAGAGAGCTGGATGATGGACTCCACAGTGCATACACTAACAAATATATTACTGGAGTCACATTGCTGAGTACCACTCCTCTAGAGAAACAGTCTTGTGGCAGTCGCAAGCTTTTGGTACATTTCAAGAGTTGAGCATTCTCTAGTTAAAGAAGAAGAAAAATTAGCTGTTGAGATAATATTTTAATCCTAACGTGATTGTGTTTTATATCAGAGATTGTATTGTATTTTAGAACCAGACACTAAAGGCACAGTTGACAACCTCATTGTTCTACTTACTGTATTTTCCTCTTGATTCCTGAAGAGTTCCAAATTTTGGATTAAGACCTAGAAAGGGACTTCTTGTCTAGAATCCTTTTATACAGTAAGTAATCTGTTCGAATGATAAGGGAGATATTATAGGAAGAATTCCCCTGAAGCATTTTTCTTACGTTCAAAGGAAATACTGCTACTTTTTTCACAAAAGTACCTAAATGGCATAAATTACTAATTTTTTTCACATACACTTTATCCCTTTAATTACTAAAATTTCGAAAACCTGCTTCCTGTTCCTTTCTAGTATATATAAACAAAATAAGCAATCTCTTAATTAAGATTTGTTATCCGGTCCAGTGAATCATATCCAACTTTTTTGGAATTGTCATGCTGGGTGGTATCTTTCTTCTCATTTCTCTCTGAGAAGTACTGATTACTAGTGTTTTCCATCTTAATTTAATTAAAAAAATAAGGTATCATTTAAAAAATAATTGCTAATTCTCTAGGCAAGTGATGAAGAAATTCTTCAAGTAGATGTGGTCTTTGAGCTAAATTTAATCTGAAACTTTATTATTTAATTTCGTTAATAATGTAATATCCCACCAAGAAATTCTCTCCCTGGGAGTTTATCCCAGTTTGAAATAAATCTTGGTGTCTAAATAACAGTTAAAAAGAACTTGTAACTGTGGTTAATCAAAATTGACCGTTCAGATGCACAAAGCTTGTAACACTAGATCTCTTGGCTTGTGAGCTGAGGCTTTAATGAGTCGTGTTTTATTAATGCTTGTCTCCTCCCTTTTCCTTTGATATCTTGGAATATTTTTCTTTTGCATCTGGTTGCTTTCTTCTCTCTTCCTTCTGTTTTTTCTTTAAGCTTTAACGGGGTATAATATGAAATCTTAGTGTATTTTAAAATTTTCTTCCAAGACTTTATTTTACCACATTTAAATATCTGAAAAAAATTAGGGGAGGAAAATAATTTGAATGTTTTTTCATTTTATGCTCTTAGTTTTTCTCTCCCTCCGATCTCTAAATGAGTCAAAGCTCCTTATTTTTAAAAAAGGTGGTGGTAGGAGGTAATCTTTTCATTTATATTTTTACCCTTCCTGACTTATTGAGATGTAATTGACAAATAAGATGGTATATATTTCAAGGGTGCAGTGTGACAGCTTGATATACATATACGTTACAAAAGGACTCTCACAATCAAGTTAACAAATCCGTCACCTGAGGATTGTTTTTTTTTAATTTTAATTTTTGTGGTGAGAATGCTTAAGATTTAGTCTCTTAAAAATCCAAATATATACTGCAATATTATTAACTGTAGTCACCATGTGATATGTGAGATCCTAAGAATGTATTCATCTTATAACTTAGAGTTTGTAGGCTTTGGCCTAGATCTCTGATAGGAGATAATCTTTAAGTATCACCAGTTCCCTACCCTTTTGGAAAACCAGGATGGGAAATATGTTTTTTAAAAGATGAAAACAGGTGCCTGGCTGGCTCAGTCGGTTAAGCGTCCAACCCTTGATTTTGGCTCAGGACATGATCTCATGGTTCACAAGATTGAACCCTCTGTTGGGCTCTGCACTGATGGCATGGAGCCTGCTTGGGATTCTCTCTCTCCATCTCTCTGTGCCCCCACCTCACTCGTGCATCTCTCTCTGTCAAAATAAATAAACTTAAAAAAAAAAAAAGATGAAAACAAATGTAAACCAGTGTATGTAAAAGAGTATATGAATACTTTTTTGTATGATAGGCAACAGAATATCCAGACTACTTCATCTTATCAGTTTTAAAAGAAAAATTTTTTTTTCAACGTTTATTTTTGGGACAGAGAGAGACAGAGCATGAACGGGGGAGGGGCAGAGAGAGAGGGAGACACAGAATCGGAAACAGGCTCCAGGCTCTGAGCCATCAGCCTAGAGCCCGACGCAGGGCTCGAACTCACGGACCGCAAGATCGTGACCTGGCCCTGGCTGAAGTCGGATGCTTAACCGACTGTGCCACCCAGGCGCCCCATCTTATCAGTTTTTTAAAAGAATATATCGTGATTGTTACAGTTACTGTAATGCAATATATATTTGTATTGTCTTAAACTTTCAGTTTTGAGTGTATTTTTTGTGTTTCTAACATCTGTAATAAAAACTTAAGGCCACAGAAATTACTGATAATGGTATTTATAATAGAGGAGGGATGGGTGCAGTTTTTTCTGTTTAGTGCCATTTTTTGCATGCAATATGATAGCAGTATCTTGTCTAATTTCTATGTTTATATTTGTATGTTAAGAGTCTTTAATTTTAGAGACTCTCTGTCACTTGTGATTAATATGTTTTAGGACACATATCCTCTTTAAAAAGTAGCCACAATGAAAGTCCCAAGTTCTGCTTTGAAGATTACTTCCTGTATTAAAAGGGGAAATTTTGGTTGTAGTCACTTGCTTTTGAGAAGCAAGAAAACATCAAGAAATAGGAACTGAATTAAAGGACATACTTTACGGCTTTTGATAGCATGGAATCTCTCAGGTTGTGGTATGATTTCACAATGTTGAGAAGTTGAGTCTATAAAAATTTTGTTACAGTTTTGTGGTCATGTTTAATTTTGGAGATTTCTAGTTGCTCTCTTTTCAAAATTTGAACTATGTAGGATATGTTTTGGTTTTTCCAACACGAATAAAGCATTTTTTAAAATGCCACTTTATATGATTTCTTATCTGGGAGTAACAATAATGCTTCTTTGTAGTTAATGTCTTGTGAGCCTTAAGGAAAAATCAGAAACATATATGGAGTGGAAAAATGAAATTGTGGGTTGAGAAAGGCCTGTCGGTTCTTGACAACTATGCAAGGAGTCTATAATCAGCCTTGCTATTCAAGATGTGGCATAATGGGTTCTTCATCACAAAATACTTTATATTCGTTAGTTCTTTTGTATATTGAGTACTTCTGTCTTGTAAGCCAAATATTACCTTAAATGAGCCAAGTAAATATAGATAGTTAAAAATATCATACTGCTATATGCCTGGCATTTAGCTTGGTACAGAAGAGTATGTTTGTGGTACAGAAGAATGTAATATGGTCATTGCAGTCAAAGAACTCCATATCATGGGGGGAAGGGCTGTATGTGACCATCTAGTCTTTTCCCATACGTGCTATGTTTTTATATCACTTCAGTTAGAGTGTATGTATAACTTTGTATCTTTTCCTTAACTCTGTCGTGTTTCTCTTGTATAATCTTTATTCTTTTTTAAATGTGTGCCTACACCCATCATCCAGAAGCTATGCCATCTATTATCAATTCTTGTTTTCTCTGGAGAACTATGTTTTCTCCTTTATTCTAGTGAGAATTATTTAATGGCCACTTTGTTTTTTTTACCTTGGCTTCTGGAAACTCAGAACAAACTTAGAAGTGCAACCATAAGGACTAGTTTGTTGGACCTTACCTGGTTGGCATTTTTAAATTGTCTCTTTTTTTTTTTTTTTATCTGTATTTTACACACTTATAATGAATTGTTAGGATATATTCTTATAAGCTATCTCAAATCCTTTGTGGAATGAAAGAATGAATCAGGGTAAAAATAAATACAGGTAAACTAAAGCAAATTTCTGTTGGCTAGTTGGACACTTTTTCCAGTGTAGTGAATCATATTGGAGTAAATATTTTTTCAAACCTATAGGTTTCTTTATCTTTTGGTAATTTTCTTAGAATATATTTAAGGAAGCAGGGCAAGGAAGAGGAATATTTTAGTGGTTCTTGATTTATAATAGTGTTTGGTCATTTTTAATACGAACAGAATTGGAGAAGTAAGGTTTAGTAGCATATTTCATTTTGTTCATCATAACTTATGACTTTGACTCATTATTTGCAACATATTAACACACAGAGCTGATATGGAATCATTTATTGTTTGATTCTCTCTTGAGAAAACTGTTTCCCTTAAGCTCCTTGAATTTATAACAGGTGACTTTCCCTTGAATTGTGGATGTGATGGCAGTGATTTTAAGCTACTTAGGAAGTATTCTCTGAATCTGGTCTTCCTTCCTTTGAATACAAACCTATTTTTAAAAATTAAACGGAAAAATGATTTTTGGATAATTGATGACATTTGTGGTGGAGCTTTATTCTGACCTTTATCTCTTTCCACCCCCTCCCCCCAAACAACATTCATTTGTTTTTTAAATTTGGTATCAAGATCATAGTCTAATAAGTTACTTTCAAATACCTTGAAACATATATTATTATTGGAAGGAAAACACTTTATAAGTATTAGCATATACTAGGTGGAAAGCATGGGGAGGTATTAAAATTATTAATGTACATATTTTCTTATTTTAAAGGAATAAGAGGATTAGGACAGACTTCTAATTCGAGGATTACTCATAAGCCAGTTCTGTCTGTTAATAATGTGAATGGTCAATTGAGAATTTTCACAACACAGAAGAAAGAGAAACCATTTTTAAGTTACCAGGTATAGATTCATACCAGTTAATAGTTAGAAGAGCCTAAATATTTTCTGTCACTGTTTTTCAAATCACTTAGAAAAAATGCCTTCAGGTTAAGAAAAGGCTTTATTAGCGCCTTTCCTGGGCTTTGTGATTGGCAGTAAATGTTAATATTCTGAGGATTTGAATAATATTGTAGTAAGTCACTTTTTCCACTTTAATTTTTTCTTGTCATTAGGCAATCTCTTCTGTATTATTTTTACAATTATTAAAATAGAAAACTGATGATTTGTATTTTTGTTGAAAGCAGATTTTTAATAAGGCGGCTTTAGGAGTTTTATATCTCCTGATTTAAAAAAATGGCAAAATAAGGAGCGCCTGGGTGGGCTCACTCACTTAAGTGTCTGACTCTTGATTTCAGCTCAGGTCACGTTCTCACAGTGCATGAGATGGAGCCCCACGTCCCTAGCGCAGAGCCTGCTTGGGATTTTCTCTCTTTCTCAAAAATAAATAAATAAACTTTACCCCCCCCCCCAAAAAAAAGGAATACATTATACAGAAAGTTTGTTTTTTTTTTTAAGTTACCTTTGGAGCATTTGAATGGCTCAGTTGGTTGAAAGTTCCGGTTCTTGATTTCGACTCAGGTCATGATCCCAGAGTTGTGGGACTGAGCCCCACGTCAGGCTCCACGCAGAACTTGGAGCCTGCTTAAGAGTCTCTCTCTCTCTTTTTCCCCTCTCCCCCTCCCCCCAATAAAAAATAATAAAAAACTAAAAAATATTTTAAATAGCTACTTTTTAAGTTCATTTAGCTTAAATCTACTTCTTTGCAATATTAAGAACCTCTAAATGTTTAATAAATTTTATACAAGGGTTTCTTTTTTAAGAGCCTATATCTGAGAGGGAAAGTAGAAAATTAAGCACAGGATAATTGATGCAAACACTAGCATTTTATTACTTCTGCTTCATTAAGTAATATCCTATGTGGTCTTCAGATCTGTTTTATGTTTCATTGTCTGTATTTGGACTCTCTCATTTCTGTAGTCTAGTGTTGTCTATTGAGAAGCTTAAGGTTATAGTTTGATTAATATCCAGAGCTAAAGTTTCAGAGAAAATTAATTTTATGACTAACGGTGAAGAGATTTATGGTGATTTAGCTTAGAGAACAGAATAAAAAATGATTTGATTACTTCAAACATATAAAGGTATAGGTAAAGAAGATACCAAGTTGTTTTTCTGTAATTTTGGAAGGTTAAGTTAGAGAAAATATATTTGTTGGTTTTGGTTGATCATGAGGAAGTATTTCTTAACCTTGAAGGTAAGGTGATACATAGGAATGTGTGCTAGGGGAAAGCATGGACTCTTCCTACATAGAGACTTTAGGTAGGAGAGTAGCCACCTTTCGGATGTGGATGGATTAGGTAACATCTTCAAGACAGAGACTAGGTCAGATCTCTACCATGGAGATTCTTTGAAGTTACTCTACTCTGTTTTTAGGATAGGATCATCAATTCATGAGAATTCTTTAGCATTTCATGTTGTCATTGATTAATAACATCTATCTGTCTGAAAGTCTTTTGAATTTTAGAGACACGGTGTAGGACGTAGTTGGCAGAGGAGAGGCTTTTATTACTGTTTTGGTGTGGTTGTCTGAGATTTGTTTTCTCTTAAGTCGGCATTTGATTCTTGCTTACCTGTTGAGACTTCCGATGCTCAATTGTTCAAGGAAAGGCTTCTGAAAGACCATTGCCAATCTTTTGAGGCCAAATAACCATTGGATTATCTGCCTTCCATGAATAGTAAGGACTGATGATTCCTTTTGAGAAGGCAAATAATGAGTTGGATACGGCATTCTAGCAGGTCTGTTTCTCTTTCTTCCCCCCATAGGCCTATCAGCAGTCTGATGGGGCAGAAGACAACAGAGATGGAAGGTGTTCCAAACTTGGCAAAGGCCATCAATCTAAGGAGGTAAGCTCTGATTTTGAGCAGGCAGAGCAGGTGGCTCTTCCTGCCTTAATCATGTCGTCTTGCTCTTTGGAAAGATGGATAGAAAGAAAGAGCATTCAAAACAAGGCTGAATTATCTCTATTAGCTATTCAAACGGGAAAATTTTGGATTAGTCTTTTGATTCTTCTATTTTCTTGCCCTCTCCCCCCTTTTCTTTTTAGATGTCCTGATTCATTTGATTTATTTGTTCTTCAGAATATTACCAGGTTTTTAAAAAATGGCAGATTAGTTTATTTGTTGTTTTAGGGTAGGAAGGATGAGCAGAATCTTGTTTATTTCCTCTTAATCTCAGGTTGTGACTAGTTTGATGAATAAAATGACAAGGCTTTAGGATTTTTCCTGGGATAATTCTCACATTTGGGTACACATGGGAACTATGAAACAAGAAATGATCTTTCACTACACCTCAGAAATAATGCAGCAATAATAGACATAGGTTAACTTTATGGTACTTGAGGCTTTCAGGGATGTCTGCCATCCTTGCCCAGTCGGGCCTTTCTTTCCTGCTTTTCCCGGGCCATCCCACTTCCCTTTTCTTTCCCCTTTACTGATTATTTAGTGGCATTTAGGACTTTGAAGAGATGGTTCTTCCCAGCATTTTTAAAAGTACTTCTCTGTTAAACACCATTCTATCTCATGTGGCCTAGGCCTTGAGAAAATGGAGTCCATTGAGTATGCTGTGCTGAGTATTTGAAGTATTCAAAAGAGTGAGAGGTTCTGAATTTGTATTACCTGATCTTGGTGGTTAACTCATATACCTAAAAAGATAATACTAATATTTTGAATTACAGTAGAGGTAAAGAAAACATGAAATACAGTTGTAGATAGTTTCTACCAAGGTACTTTGCTGGAGGTTTTAGGTTGGAGAAAATCATCACCTTTAGAAAAACGTCCAGAAAATCATCCAAAATAACAAATTCATAAACTGTTTAAAATCACCATGGGGTAACATACCTTCGATGATTTAGAATGTTTAAGAGAATTAACTCTAAAGTTAATGCGTGTTTATAAGCTAATTTGTGGGTTAAAGTAACTGTAGTCGCTATAGTAACGAAGCCACAAAATACATATGTAATGACTCCAATGTTATGTAGTTTAAAACAGAGGTTTCCAGTAGAAATGCAGGCTCTTTCCAACTTCTGGCTCCCAAGTTCATCATACTCGCTTGCAGTAAGGTAGAGGAGAGGGGAAAGGGAATGGACAGTTTTGTGTGGAAGGTTTCTTTTGGACCAGGCCTCAGGAGTGGCGCACAACAGCATTTGCATCTACTTCAGTGGCTGTAACTCAGTCAGGAGCTAACTGTAGAGGCTGGGGCATGCCATCAAGCAGGGTGTCTAAGAGAAAGAGGAAACTGATTAGTATCCGGCCAGTCTTTGCCTCAGCTTAAGGGCTTTAGTAGGTGGCGCATGACTTTGCTCAAGTGTTGAGGCAAGAGAGTGAATGTACCTACAGCTTACCGATCATCTGCCTGTTCTTTCTACTTGTAATTTATCTGAGGAAGAAAAGATGGCAAATTTTAATGAAAATATAGTATTTATAATTTGTGCTCTTATATAATCTGATTTTTTTTAAGTTATTAATTTATTATTTCTGAGAGAGAGAGAGAGAGAGGGATAGAGGGAGAGAGAAGACACAAGCAGGGGCGGGACAGAGAGAGGGAAACACAGAATCTGAAGCAGGCTCCAAGTTCTGGGCTGTCAGCATAGAGCCTGGTGCGGGGCTCTGCGAGATCATGACCTGAGCCGAAGTCAGACACTTAACCAACTGAGCCTCCCAGGTGCCCCCGAAATCTGAGTTTTAAATAACTTCAGTGTTATTCTGGCTTAATTTTTATTATCACTTTAAAACTCTTCGCTGCATTTTCATTTACTCAACAAACATTTACTAAGTGTTGAGATTTTCTTTTGTTCTCTTATCATTTGACTTCCTGTCTTTTCCTTTAAAAAATAGGTCACTACTCAATTATGTCATTTTCTGCTGCTTGTGTTAGGAATAGGTTTTGAATGACATCTTGTCACTTTAAAAAAATATATAATTCGCAAGGTGCCTGGCTGGCTCAATTGGTGGAGCTTGCAACTCTTAATCTCAGGGTCTTGAGTTCAAGCCCCATGCTGGGTGTGAAGCCTGCTTTTAAAAAAAAAAAAAAAAAAAAAAAAAAAAAAAAAAATATATATATATATATATATATATATAAATTCACATACTGTTCAATCCACCTTTTTAAGAGTGTACAAATCAGGGGTTTTTAGTATATTCACAAGGTTGTGCAGCCACCACAAGCACCTTAATTCCACATCACTTTCGCCATTCCACATAGAAACCCATACCTATGGTACCTGCTCCTCGTGCCCTGCCTCCCCCAGCCCCTGGCAGCCACTAACCTGTTTTCTGTTTCTATGGATTTGCCTATTCTGGACATCTCATGTAAGTGGAATCATACAGGATGTGGTCTTCTGTAACTGGCTTCTTTCCCCTGGCAGAAGGCTCATCCATGTTGTAGCATGTATCAGTAGTACTTCATTCCGTCTCAGGGCTGAATGATATTCCATTATGGGGACCTACCTTTGTGGACCCCTCCCCTTTCCCCCTGCCTTTTAATTGCCTGTGTATCCGCTAGTCTCAGAACCAGAAAAAAAAAAAAAACAACAAAACTCTAACTTGGCCGTCTGAAAGCCTATGTAGTTTTGCAGAGTTGAGGATAATGAACAACCCCTTTGGGAAGATATCCCTTGGGATTCTGATATCCTGGCTTGTTTAGTTCTGAGTTCATGCGTGAGAAAGTGGATAACTTAATGTATGAACCATCTTTGTAATGGTGTGGCTGTCTACTACTTAATAGGTAATGTATTTTGGTGTTTTGTTTCGATTTATATAATTAGCTGTCAATGATACATTCTGGATATAATGATATAAAGTAACAAATTTAAGTTTTCTGCTTAATCATAATGGGATACAGAAACAAATCACTTAAGAACCTCAAGTAAATAGACTGAGATGAATAGACTATAATTTATTCTTACACTGGAGTAGAGAGGAGGGTGAAAGTGGATAATACTTAGGCTAGAGACACTGATTATCATTTCTACAGGTTTAAATCTATCTTATGCAGACATTCTAACCATGAGATAATTTGCCTGTTTTTATTTTAAAACTCAAGGTGGAGGGGCGCCTGGGTGGCTCAGTTGGTTAAGCATCTGACTCTTGGTTTCAGCTCAAGTCATGATCTCGCGGTTCGTGGGTTCAAGCCTCATGTCAAGCTCCTTGCTGATAGTGCAGAGCCTGCTTGGGATTTCTGTGTCGTCGTCCTCCTCCTCCTCCTCCTCCTCCTCCTCCTTTTTCTTCTTTCTTTTTAAAATTAATTAATTTATTTTTAAGAGAGAGAAAGAGTGTGAGTGGGGCAGGGGCTGAGAGAGGGGGGGACAGAGGATCTGAAGCAGGCTCTGTGCTGACAGCAGAGAGCCCAATGTGGGACTTGAACCCATGAACGTGAGATTATGACCTGAGCTGAAGGCAGACACTTAACCGACTGAGACACCCAGGCGCCCCTCTCTGTCCCTCTCCTGCCTGCTCTCTCTCTCTCTCGATAAATATAAAATTAAAAAATAATAAAATAAATTTAAAAAATAAGGAAATGAGCGATCAAGCCCTGAAAAAATACCGAGGAACCCCAAATGCGTATTACAGAATAAAAGAAGCCAATGTGAAAAGGCTACATACCGTGTGATTCCAGCTCTGTGGAGATTCTGGAAAAGGTAAAACTATGGAGACAGTAAAAAAGATCAGTTGCTGCCAAGGTTAAAGGAGAGGGATGAATAGGTGGAGCACAGGAATTTTAAGGCAGTTAAACTATTTCTAGGAAACTATAGTGGTGGTTACATGTCATATATATTTGTCCAAATCTGTAGAATATTCCACACCAAGAGTAAATCCTAATGTACATTATATATAGACTTTGGGTGATAATGATGTGTCAGTGTAGGCTCATTGACTGTAACAAACATACCACTCTTGTGCAGGATGTGGATAGTGGAGGAGGTTGTGGCGGGTGGGGGGAGGCGGGTATATGGGCGCTATGTACTTCCCACTCAATTTTGCTGTGAACTTAAAACTGCTATAAAAAATAAAGTTGAGGGGCACCTGGGTGGCTTACTCGGTTAAGTGTCTGAGTCTTGATTTTAGCTTAGGTCATGGTCTTGAGGTTTGTGGGTTCAAGCCCTATGTTGGGCTCTGTGCTGACAGTGCAGAGCCTGCTTGGGATTCTCTCCCTCTCTCTCCGCCCCTCTTCTCTCTAAAATAAATAAGTAAACATTAAAAAAACAATAATAAAGTTGAAAAAAAAAAGAAAGTTGATTAATAAAAATAACAAACAGGGTAAGGGGCAAGTCATGTGTAACCAAATGTAGTTTGCATGTGCTAAATGCCTTTTTTTTCTTTAATTTTTGGACATTTATTTTTTTGAGAGAGAGAGAGAGAGAGCGAGCGAGCAGGGGAGAGGCAGGGAGAGGGAGACACAGAATCCGAAGCAGGCTCCAGGCTCTGAGCTGTCACCACAGAGCTTGAAACAGGGCCCAAACTCACAAACCATGAGATCACGACCTGAGCCAGAGTCGGACGCCCAACCGACTGAGCCACCCAGATGCCCCTAAATGCCTTTTTTTGTATGATGTATGCTAAGAAAAATAGAAATGGACAATTTCTATGAGATTAGTAAGTATATTTTGAAAGAGGTGGTTAGAAAATGGGTTGATAATCACATGTTATTTTTGAGGCAAAAGTAAGAATGTGATGTCAAATGGAAATCAATTAAGCAGAAACCCGAATGGGCTAGAAAACTGTGGGCAGAGGCTTAAGGAAGTATAGATAGGGATAATCCAAAATGTTTAAGGGAGAGCAAAATGATTAATAGGACTTCTAAGGAATATTTATAGATGAAGCTAAGCCAGTTTCAACAATAGTCATGTTCATTAAGGTAAATGTAGGAAATCTCTGGCAATCATGGTATACTGGGGTTTTATATCTCCTTTCACACGGTCTTGTTGTTAAGTAGTAATACACTGCAACAAAGCCAAACCAACATTGATAAGCAAATTGCCATCAAACCAGCGAGGACCTGTTTCTGTAAGCTTTAAGCCCAGCTGTGTCCACATCACTTGTACAAACTTCAAGCTTCTTTCCAAGGTGACGTTGATGCTTCGTTTCCTATATTGCTCTGCTAGGGCTGCCACAACAAAATACCCTAGAAATTTATTTTCTCACTGTTCTGGAGGCCGTCCAAGATCAAAGTGTTGGCAGGTTTGCTTTCTTCTGAGGTCTCTCTCCTTGGCTTGCAGATAGCTGCCTTCTCTCTGTGTCTTCATATGGTCTTTTCTCTTTGCATGTATGGGGAAAAAGAGCTTTTATAAGGATACCGATCCTATTGGATGAGGATTCCACCTTTATTTTTTATTTTAAGATATAACAATGTACATTCAACACCCTTCCGTTCAGCTCTAGGCACCACCCCATGTCAGCACATGTATATACAGCGCATTCTTTTTAACAGTACCTTTGCTGAATTTGAAAAACACATGTGTGCCAGGTGCTATTCCTGATACCAGCTCTAATGTACTATCATTATTTGTTGAGTATAAGTAAGGAAACTAAGGCCCAGAGAGATTGATATATGCAAGGTAACATAGCTAGGAAGTAGCAAAGCCACCACGTCATGTCCATCGTATGATTATTATAATTCACATCACCAACCACCTAATGACAAATTTGGTTCCAATTTGGGAGTTGTTTTAAAATGTATTGCATGGAACATCCATTTTCACATCTTTGGGCTTTGCTGTGCTTGTGTAGGGGTAAGTAAGAGTAGTAGTGCTGAGTCAAAGGATATATACATCCCTTATTTTATTAGATATCACCAATATGACCTTCAAGTGGGTGATTCCAATATATTTTCCCATGATGCCCATCTTTTTTCTTTCTTTCTTTCTTTTTATAATTCTCCATTCTGGTAACATTTTGCTCATCTCCCTATACTTTTTTTTTTAGTTTATTTATTTATTTTGAGAAAGGGAGAGAGAGTGAGAGTGGGGGAGAAGCAGAGAGAGGGGGAGAGAGAGAGAGAGAGAGAGAGAGAGAGAGAGAGAGAGAGAGAGAAAATCTGCATTGTCAATGCAGAGCCTGTTGCGGGGCTTAAACTCAGGAACTATGAAATCATGACCTGAGCTAAACCAAGAGTTTGACGCTTAACTAACTGAGCCACCCAGGCATTCCCCATATCCCTGTACATTTTATTTATTAAAAAAAAAAATTTAATGTTTGTTTATTTGAGAGAGAGAGAGAGAGAGAGAGAGAGAGAGCATGAGTGGGGGACGGGCAGAGAGAGAGGGAGACACAGAATCCAAAGCAGGCTCCAAGCTCCGAGCTCTCAGCACGGAGCCCAGTGTGGGGCTTGAACTCACAAATGGTGAGGTCATGACCTGAGCCGAAATTGGACGCTTAACTGACTGAGCCACCCAGGCACCTCTCCTTATACATTTTAATGGAAAATTGGCACAATTTGTTTGTAATGGTTCTGAATAGTCTGTTTAAATCCTCTGCTAGATGTTGAACTCACAGAAGTTGTTGGCTAACATAGAGAATAATGAGTATTGAAGTCAAAGAAAATACCTATGTGAGTAGGTGTACATTGTATTTGGACTAGGGTAGGGTGGGATTGTACACACAGTAAATTAATCAGGTCACTAACTCCTCCCAAAGGTGACCACTACCCTGACTTCTGACACTTCAGATTAATTTCAGATTAGCTCAGTGTGTCTTTGAACTTTGTATTCTTTGGCTTCTCCTTCTTTCCCTCAGTCTCCTGTGTGTGATATTCGTCCATGATGTGTGCAAATAAGTTCTTCATTCTCGGGGTTGAATAGTATTCCCGTACAGGAATGTTTATCCATTCTGCTGTTGATGGACATTCGGGTTGTTTCCAGGTTTGGATTATTACAAATAATGCTGCTTCGAGCATTGTTTTAAATGCCTTTAGGTTGGGGGTGCCTGGATGGCTCAGTCAGTTGAGCGTCCAACCTGGGGTCAGGTCGTGATTTCACGGTTTTTGGGTTCGAGCCCTGCATCAGGCTGTCTGCTGTCAGCACAGAACCCACTTTGGATCCTCTGTCTCCCTCTCTTTCTGCCCCTCACCTGCGTTCTCTCTCTCTCTAAAAAATAAACATTAAACAATTTTTTTTTAAAAATGCCTTATGCATTTCCTAGCAATGAACTTGTTTTGTCACGGGGTTGGCGAATAGACAACTCTATCAAATCTTGCCAAACGATGTTCAGATGGGGTCTACCGGTTTTGATTCCCACAGCAGTATATGAGAGTCCCACCTTGCTCCTTATTCTTACCAGAAGTTGGTGTATCGGGTTTCTCATTTTAGCTGTTCTGATGGGCATGCAACAACTGTGTTACATGTTGGTTTTAGTATGCATTTCCCTGATGATTAATAAAGTCAGAGCCGTATTTTTCTTGGCGGTTTGATACCTTTCAGCCATAGTGTCTGTGACTAGGTTCTTTCCATAAGAATGGAGGGTGTTTTTGTTTGAAGCCAAAGGAGCAGTGTCTATACAATTTTCCCCCAAGTGAAATTTTAAAGTAGTCTCCGATATATGAACAGATTAAAAGGAGTATTTCTTGAGAGGCAACATAGCATGGTAATTAAAAACAGATTCTGGACCCAGACTCCTCCATTAGGAATCTTATAGTTTTGCCATTTACTAAATGTGTGTGACTTCGGACAAGTTGCTTAGCCTCTGTTTGCTTCAGTTTTCTCATCTCCAAAATGAACGTAGTATTAATACTTCATCAGAAGGTTCATGTCAGGCTCAAATAAATTTGTGTATAGAAAGCACATAGGACAGTGCATGGTCCGTAATAAGCACTATAAAATGTTAGCTTCTATTAGTAGTGGTGGTGATGCTGATATCAATCTGTTTTATGAATTCATGTCAAGTGAGCTGATGAAAATAATGAGGCTGTACTGTTGGGCACAAATTTAAACTAGAAGTTTATGGATGATAGTTGAAATTTTACTTTAGACTCAACCTCCAATTTTAGTTTTGTTGCACAATACCAAGAAGGTCTTGATAAACACAGACGAACGCTTAAAAATAGGTAAGGTTTGGGTCGCCTGGGTGGCTCAGTCGGTCAATTGTCTGACTCTTGATTTCAGCTCAGGTCATGATCTTACAGTTGGTGAGTTCGAGTGCCGCATTGGGCTCTGCACTGACAGTGAGGACCCTGCTTGGGATTTTCTCTCTCCCTCTCTCTTTGCCCCTCCCCCACACGGGCTGTCTCACTTTCTCTCTCAGAATAAATAAAAACTTAAAAAAAAAAAAAGATTAAGGTTCACCCAGTAGTCTCAGGTTTAAGGTTTTAGATCAATTTAATTGACAAAAAATAGTAGAAAACATTTACATTTTTTACATTTTTTTACATTTTTTGCATTTTCACATTTACATTTTACATTTTTGAAATTGTAACTAAATATCTATAATTTGCTTGGATTTCCTGTGTGTAAACAATGAAAATCACAGAAGCAGCACTAAAAATTATTATGGTTTCGATATCTACTGTGTTATCACAATACCTCTGCATTACAAGTTTGCTTATCATTGCTTTTAGCCACAGGCCTACAGTTTCTCTAATTAATGACATTGTCAAGATATTCAAACAAAGGTGGCAAGTAAAAACGCACAAACCAGAGATGAGGGTCCTGGCAGCACAAGTTAGGCGCTGTTCGGGGTGAGCAGTGTGAACATTCGGTGCAGGCAAACATTTCGTGCGTGCACTGTTCTGGTTCGTAGTAGTTACTCAGACAGCCATCTGCCTCGGTCACAGGCCGCCGCTTCCGAGCGGCCTTGTGTGTCTGCAGCTTGCTGACCCTCCCTCACACCTGAACATTTCCAATTAATCTGTCTTTTAAACAGACTTAAATGAGTATCTTGACAAGCTCCTGTGGCACCAGCTTTATTTTTCCCCATCAGATTGTCCCTCACCGCTCCTTAGCTAGTACGGGCTGCCCTGGGCTGGCCAGTCTCCCCTCTGCCTCGCCACCATCGTGGTTTTGTGTCCCCTTCCCTGTGGTAACGGTGCCCGTACATTCTCATCACCATCTGTCCTGAATACTGGAATTTAATTTCTTTGTGGTCCTGCTTGAACTCTACCTTCTCTCAGAATCAATCCTGGCTGATACCATTATTTCCTATGAAATCCTGTCCTAATATTCTATATCTCAAGATCTAAAACTTAAAAAAAAAAAAAAAGTATTGTAAAGTTGTACTCTGTGAGCACTGCCCCAAATCAGTGCCACGCACAAACTCCAGCAGGGGGAGCTAAATAAAAGAAGATGAGTGCCTGAAATTAAGACCTGAAGCAGAAAAAGTACTTGTAAACAATGATGATTTCGCATACTGCTCAGTAGTGGAAAAGAGCTTGAATAATGTTAGAAATCAGTGATTTGGGACCATAGAAGTTAAAACTTCTATGAGGGGATTTGTAAAGTACTTTTGAAAGAGAATTCTGTATCATGTTGAAAACTTATGTACGTGGGATGACTTTATAAACATCTGTATATTAGGAGAAGCAATTTGATGTTTAAATTAAAAAAAAAATTTTTTTAACATTTATTGTTGAGAGAGAGAGAGAGAGAGAGAGAGAGAGAGAGAGAGTGAGTGAGAGCGGGGGTGGGGGGGAAGAGAGAGAGGGTGACACAGAATCCGAAGCAGGCTCCAGGGTCTGAGCACAGAGCCTGACTTGGGGCTTGAACCCACGAACCCATGAGATCATGACCTGAGCCGAAGTCAGATGCTTAACAGACTGAGCCCCCCAGGCGCCCCATAGGGGCTTTTTTTTTTTTCAAAGCCAGTTTATCCCCCGTACCTGAAAGTTTTATTTATCAAGGATGGTGAAATGAGCTTGATTTTGAGAAGCAATGAGTCCTAAAGTTGCTAAGACTTAGGGATAATCTATTCCAGGTTTTAGAGATGGGATTTTCAAGTAAATTTCTTATATTTTGTTCTGATTAAATGTATGTATCTTAATTTCAGTTAGCAGACTTGAAGAAAGAGAAGCAGAACTGAAGAAGGAATATAATGCATTACATCAGAGACACACTGAGGTGGGTTTCTGGGTTCTTATCATGCTAATATTTAAATAAAGCAATTAACCTTAGAAGTTATGTCTTGATTTTTCTTTGAAAGTGAGCTGGTATAATTTTGGGGGGATTATGTCCAGAAAACATTAAATTTCCTGTAGTATTTACCTCATTACCAAATGTTGACTTTTATTGTTTTTTGTTTTTTTTTTTTTAATCTGGAATTAACTTTCCATGTGAAATAGTGTGCCACAGAATAACACAATTATTGACAGTTCCAATAGTTGTTTCTTTGGCTGGCTAATATGTGCATAATAAAAAGTCTACATGATGCTAATATGACAGAATTAATTTGTTACTGGTTGGGATATGATGGATTGGTAAATTATTGGTAAGAGTTTCTGTATTTATAATCCAGTATAAAGGACTTATTTGCACTAAGCTCATAAGAAATAACATGAACACAAATGGTGTATTAAATCAGAATGACTCTAAAACAGGTTTTCTGCATGAAATTTCATTATTTTAAATTAATAACTTTAGCACATAATCTCTCCAAAGCAAATAAGAAAATGTACCTGAGCATTTTTTTAACCTTTTTATGATTCTCTGTCAGCCTTTCATATGTTGTTGTTGTTTCAGTCTCCTTAACATGGATATGATTTTTGTGTTTCATGGTCAGTCTGGGGTTCACAAGCCTCAATAAAATAGACTTTTCATTAGACTCAAGCATTGTTGGTTATATGAAAAAAGTAACTCTTCTTTTTTTCCCCTTTCTCATCGAAATCTCTCCCAAGATGCAGATGGTTCCAATTTTCAGCTTCCATTTTTCTTTCACTAGTTTGTGATCTCTTAGCCTGCCTGTGGTGGGAACCTATATTGTTGGCTTTTAAGGAAGATAAAACCCCACTGCGTCCAGTTTCATTTGCTTTGGAATAATGTGCTTAATACTTTCTTGAGGAGGGGATGGAATTTCTGACATATGAGGTTTGATTATTACGATTTTAGTTTTTGTAGCCACACATGAAGAATTGACACTCAGTGATGGAGGGAAAAGATTGGCCACAGAGGGCTGGAACCAGAGGGCTGGAACCGTGGAGCCCTGAGAAGACAGGAATAGCTTAAGCAGCAGCCTTTTCAGTGTGTGAAAAATACCCACATTTAATAAGATGACATTTGGTGGATACTAAGACTACTCAAAACCAGTTGATGGGTAATCTTGTTGTTGGTTCTTTTTACACCAGACCAGTGCCTGAACAACCAGCAGTGCTCATCAGTGCTATAATTAGAAATATGTTTGGGGTGCCTGGCTGGCTCAGGCAGTGAAGCAGCTGACTCTTGATTTCATCTTGAGTAATGATCTTGGGGTTCGTGGAACTGGACCCCATGTCGGGTTCTGTGCTGACAGCATGGAGCCTGCTTAGGATTCTCTCTCAGCCCCTCTCCAGCACACATGTGCGCTGTCTCCCTCTCTCTCTCTCTCATAAAATAAATAAACTTTAAAAAATAGAAATATGTTTGGGGGAATATGTTTATTGCCACAGATAATCGATAGTGATGAATAATGAACAATCATTTTGTTTTCTCGTCGACGTTCTAACCTGTGTAATAATTGAGGATTGTTAAATTGAAGTATGTATAAAATGAATATATGATTTTAAAAAATTACTGTGAAGTGAAATTTCATAGTTTTCTCATTTATTTAATAAAAGTGAAGATATGTTCCTACAGAAAAAAGTCTGACATCTTAACTTCTAATGAAAAGATATAATAAGTTTCCTATTTCTCTATTCCTTCAGAGAATGACACTCTAGGAAGAAAGAGATCTCAGGAAGATCTTAAATACCAAGTTAGAGTTGGGGCAGTCCAGTGTCTAAGACAGGTTTCACATGTCGCACACAGCTTTCCCCACGGGGTCTCCTCCCTCAATCATAAGCAACTTCTTTTCCTCTGCCCTGATAGGCTCCTTCTTATTTTGCTCTGCCCTCAGCAAAGCTTATGTAACACAGATGTAGCTGCTCTGAAATATGGGTCTGTCTGCCTTAGACCACATTTTCCTGTGTTTGCACATCTGTACTAGAAATGTCATTATTAATTTAGCAATTAAAAATAGCTTTCTATGCTAATGAACTAGATATCCTGAAGGTAAATTCTGGAAACCTTCAGGGAAAGGAAGTTTGAAGGATTTAACCTTATTTTTTTACTATCACTTGCAACTAAGGTAACCTTTTTTATGCTCACATAAAAGAATTGTTTAAATTTAAGGCACTTTTGGGGTGCCTGGGTGGCTCAGTTGATTAAAAGTCTGACTCTTGATTTTGGCTCAGGTGATGATCTCAGGGTTTGTGAGATTGAGCCCCACGTCAGGCTCTGTGCTGACAGCGCAATCCTGCTTGGGATTCTCTCTCTCTCTTTCTCTGCCCCTCCTCTTCTCTCTCTCTCTTTCTCTCTCAAATAAACTTAAAAAAAAAATAAATAGCACTTTTATCAAATACCTTGTTTTCTGCCTAAGAGAAATCTCCTATGGTTCTTTTTATAACGTGAATAACTGCTCTCTCTAAACAAATCAAAAATTTTGTATCAATTACTGAATATACTTAAAAGAAGATATTGCCTTCAAGAGGGCAGTGGAGGAAATAAAAACATTAAGTAATTGTGAGGCACTTGGGACACATGTGTACATACTCTTATATTAGTTACCCAAAACTTGAACTCTGGTGTTACATCAGGGAGTGTTTAAATGCATTCTTATTTCATCCTGTGGCCAGACTCCCATCATCCACCCCACTTTACAGATTGAAGTTTAGAAAGGGAATATGAAGTGATTTGTTCCAAATTCCATGCTAGTATGTGACTGGATTTGAACCTATGTCTTCATATTCTGTTGCCTGAATCAATCTTTTTCTTTCTTTCTTTCTTTCTTTCTTTCTTTCTTTCTTTCTTTCTATTTTTTTTTTAGGTTTATTTATTTATTTTGAGAGAGACAGAGACAGAGTTGGGGGGGGTGCAGAGAGAAAGGGAGAGAGAGAGAAAATCCATGCTGTCAGCATGGAGCCCACTGTGGGGCTCAAACCCACGAAATGGCGAGATCATGACCTGAGCCTAAACCATAGTCACCCAGGCGCCCCTGTTGACTGAGTTTTCTTTTATTTTTTTATTAAAAAAAATTTTTTTAACGTTTACCTATTTTTGAGAGAGAGAGACAGAGCGTGAGCAGGGGAGGGGCTGAGAGCGAAGGGGACACAGAATCCAAAGCTGACTTTAGGCTCCAAGCTGTCAGGACAGAGCCCGATGTGGGGCTCGAACTCACAAACCATGAGATCGTGACCTGAGCCAAAGTCAGAAGTTTAACTGACTTAGCCACCCAGGTGCCCCTGCCTGAATTTTCAATAACACTTTTAGGTACGGAACATATAAATGTTAAAAACACTAGAAATTTTTCTGTGCCTCTTTGCCTTATGGCATTGCAACAACTTTAAGAATAATGGCTTTGCAGGTATAGATCTATGATTCTTGGGCTGCATATGGAGAGATTCACGACAACACGATTAGAGGAGTACATGCCAGTTGTCTCCAAAACCTCGCTTACTGCCTTACTTTTCAGTTTTAGCCAAGATCAAGATGACAGTCAACCTCGGTAGTGATGTTTCTATGTGGTGGGGATTTAGGATTTTCCAGACAGTGTGCTTGGGATCCTTCTTCATGACTCCCTATTGTTTGTTGCTGAATCAACTTCTGAATATGTGTGAATTACTGTGCTTACCTGAGAAAATGGAGAATTACAGCTAATGAGATCAGGAGGGATAGGGCCAGTGGACCCAATAGTAGATTATCTAAAGCATATCTTCTTTTACTTTCTTACCTCTCTCTTCTGTCTGGCAGCACTGATTCTACCCTCCCACTCACTTTTTTTTTTTTTTTTAAACAGAGCTATATTGTGAAGCCCTGTAATTAGAATCAAGATTTTTATGTGCAGTTTATTTTTTCTACTTTTTTGGTGCATTTACAGAATATAGTGCATATTTTATTTCAGATGTCAGGAAATGCTTTAGGGTGTGGGGTTTTCTTGTGGGTGTGAGGAAGAAAGAACAATGAGCTTATCGCCTGCCTAGGAAATTGACTAAAAGGGCAAATACAAAACCAGTCCTGTAATGCTTAACTTCTTAAGTCCACTGTGTCAGAGGGACCTGAGCTTTGGCCCTAAAGCCAACTAGCTAATGGCTGTTAGAACACAGTTGATCATTAACTAGGTGGTCAAATTGGTTGGGCAAGTTATTTTAACCATAAGTTGGAGTTTATAAAACTGTAATATTGTTGTGAGGATTAAATGAAACAGTAGCTGTAAATGCACTGACTGAGTTGTGCTCAATAAATGTTAGCTGCCATTTTGTTATTATTCTGTACTTTATACAGAATACCTAATATATCTGGGATATATCATTTGAAGAAGGGGTCAGTCTTTTGAAGAAGGTTTAGAATTCAACATTATGTATAAACAAATAATTCAACATGGTATAAATGAAAAACTAAATTTAATCATTTAAGATAAGAGTCAATCATAGAATGGACTATTTGAGGGCGGGGGTAGAATGGATTCTGTCTTTGCATTTATAATTTTTATTTTTCTATATTGAATAAATAGATTACTCTAAAGGCAGTCTAGGGGAGGTTTCTATTTTCGTCATCTGAATGCTTAGGGAAACAGATTCTTTCATCTGAGTTAATCAGTTGGGTATGATTACTCTCTGGTATATAAGAATTCAGCTTAGGTTTTCTAAAACCTTTTGAAAATTTAAGTTGTTACGTATTTGGCCCAATCGTCACTTTGTTACATTAGTTTCATTTTTTTTTTCCTTAAAGTTCATTGTGATACAAAAAGAAAACAGTTCATTATTTCTGATGTGCTGACACAGAATCATAAACTGTATTTCTGCAAGTATGTTCCTTAAATGAGGTTAAAGAGAAAAATCTGTACATTTAAAATAGAAAAGGGGGTGCCTGGATGGCTCAGTCAGTTGAATGTCTGACTCCTGATTTCAGCTCAGGTCATGCTTGGGATTCTCTCTCCCCCTCTGCTGCTCCCCGTCTTGTGCTCTCTCTCTAAAAAATAAAATGTTAAAAAATGGAAAGTGTGTTTAAATTTAAAACTTTAAAAATTGCTTTCAGGAGCGTTTGAGTAGCTCAGTTTAGTGTCCTACTCTTGATCTCTCTCAGGTCTTAATCTCAGGGTTATGAGTTCTAGCCCTGCTTTGGTTTGGGCTCTGGATGGAACCTAATGTCTACTTAAAAAAAAAAAAAGCTTCCATATACCATATCCCTGTAATTCTACATTAATTTTTCTTTGCCCGAAATAATTCTTGTTTAGACTAGTCTTAATTGGGAAGCAGCTGATTAATTTCCTCAACATTTTTTCTTATTTGATCCCGCGAACCACAAGATCAGGACTTCAGCCAAAATCAAGAGTCGGATGCTCTAGTGACTAAGCCACCCAATTAATCCCTGATTAATTCTTTTATAATGTTTGATTTGACAGATTACTTGCTTAATTCATGCATCAGTTCGGCCTTTTGTTTATTTGAAGTAAATAACACTTTCAAACTGATTTACATATTTCTTAATTTTTGTACATGCATGCCAAGTAAAAATTTCCCAATAAAACGTGCTTTTTAAAAATTTTGTAGATTTGGGGCATCTGGGTGGCTCAGTGGGGTGAACATCCAACTTTGCTCAGGTCATGATCTTGCCGTTTTTGAGTTTGAGCCCTGTGTTGGACTCAGTGCTGACAGCTCAGAGCCTGGAGCCTTCTTCAGATTCTGTGTCTCCCTCTCTCTCTCTCTTTCTCTCTCTCTCTCTCTCTCTCTCTCTCTCTCTCTCTGCCCCTCCCCCATTTTCTCTCTTTCTCTCCAAAATAGACATTAAAAAAAAATCTAAACAGAAATTTTATAAATTTGTTCAAAATCTCTTTTCTTTCAATAGTTATCCTTTTAATGTGCTACAGTGCATATTTTGTTATAGTTGAGATGAAATCCATGATCATAACAGCTAAAGTTTAGAAGCTTACAAAGCTGTTCCATGCTTTCAAGCATTCAAAGAACATTCAAATTTTAAGAATTCAAGGGATAGTCCTCAGAAAGACAGTAACCTTTTCTTATTTACTTTTCAAATTTACATTCCTTTAGATTGCTAACATACCTTTTTTTTTCTTTAAATTCATTTTTTCTTATTCATAGCCCATTAGTATCTAGCAAAGGCCTTTTGAGTTTATGATTAAAATTGCATTTTACATGTTTTAATGCCAGATTTAGGATTCTTTTTAAAAATTTTTTCAAAGCGTATTTATTTTTGAGAGAGAGAGAGGGAGACTGTGCATGGGCAGAGGAGGGAGAGAGAATCTCAAGCAGGCTCCACGCTGGCAGTATGGAGCCCAAAACGGGACCCGATCTCAGGAACTGTGAGATCATGACCCGAGCTGAAATCAAGAGTTGGTTGCTTAACCAATGAGCCACTCAGGCACCCCAGATTTAGGTTTCTTAAAAGTGAAACTATAGATGACCAAAAATTAAATAGAAATATTGGATTTCTTGGCAGTTTATATACTTGATACTCTTGAACATATTCAGTTGTCTATCTTATGGCTCCTTATCCAAGATTTAAAATCAAAATGCTGTGATTTTTCATTTACCTTGCTATATTATAGATGATTACATCAAACAGTGATACCAATAAATTAACAATCAAACAAAAGAGAAAATATTTTAGCATCCTTTCAATGAAGTCTGTAAACACAAGAAATAAACATCCTGGTATTAAGTTAAATTAAATTACTTAATTAAATTAAATTGGAAGTGATAATACTCTGAGTTCTTTGTAAAATGGGAAAAGATCACCACATAAGGAAGGGTACAGTTTCTTCTCAAGTTTCACATTAATTTCTTTTTTGTTTCCCAGTTTAGTGCATGGATTTCTCAGATGCCCTCTATTATTTTTAATCAGTGATCTCTTATCACTGCCTCCACAATGTCTGTATCCTAACTTGTGGTATTTATGTCAAAATTATATCTTTTGGTAACATCACATATTAAAAAAAGGTTTTTGCTATGCTAAGCAACATGATGGCTTACTTCTTTGGATAGCAGCATCCCTAAATGTAAGCATTTGCATATTCCTTTGCCATTAACATTTTTTTCATACTTAATAATCTTTTACATAGAACTGTGGGTAGTCTGGTAAATAAGTTTCTACAAAAATGTTTCCCTTGTTGTTTTCATTCCAGATATTAGCCTTAAAATTTTGCATATTTTTTTTTCTTTCTTCAAAATAGATGATCCATAATTATATGGAACACTTAGAAAGAACAAAACTTCATCAGCTCTCAGGGAGTGATCAACTAGAGTCCACAGCTCATAGTAGAATTAGGTAAGCTTTGTTAAACATTTTGCCTTGAGAAAAATCGAAATAATCTGTTTGTTTCTGTTTCTCTCTGTTCTTTAATCCTGGAACAATAGTTAGGCTGCTTCAAAAAGCTCTCTACTATGGTTGGAATGCTATAGGAGAGAATAGCATAGAAAAATAGAAACAGCCCTCACTGTTGAAAAGGTAAATCGTGAGCCATACCATATAAGCAGCATATGCATACTGAGGTATTTTGATTGTTTTGTAATACTTAATGGAGATTATACTAGGTTTAAGTTTTTCTGATTCATGGGAGTGCTGAAAGATTTTCATTTCTCCTGTATAACTGGTTTAAAGTCCTTTTTGTGTACAGAGGCGTGTTTGAAAGGGTTAGACTGGTGTTTGATGGAGGAGTGTGAATAAATTATGTAGATCTCCCAAGCACTGTAGCCAATGAGCTAAGCCAGGACTCTCAGCGGAGAGGAAAATAGTTAATAGGCTGGCTGTCGCTCTAGATTGCTGCATAAATGCTAGGAGCAGCAGCTCTATGGTTGTGCGGTGGGGAGGGGAGAGCAGGATGACGTCATCGCTTCGGGGCTGCTGCAGGATGGAGTGGAAAGCTGCTGCTGATGGCATTGTTTTTGTGGCAGCAGCTGAATGACAGATCCTCACTACAAAGATATCCCTTTGGCCCCCGTGTAGGCCTCCTGGTTCGGGTGTTTCACCATGCCAGCACAGCGCCATGAGTCCTGGATGCATGCTGCTGTTTGTGTTTGGCTTTGTTGGCGGGGCGGTGGTCATTAATTCTGCTATCTTAGTATCTCTCTCTGTTTTGCTGCTTGTGCACTTTTCTATTTCTACCGGTGTGCCAGCTCTGACGCAGAACCTACCAAGGATACTCAGGTACTCTAGTCTCTCTTAGAAGCCCCTGTTTAGTTGGTTTTTCTCAAATTTTTAGCTTCACAGGTCTGCTTTGTAACCATTTCTGTTGCAGATTGAAACAATGGAAAATGGCCTGAAGCTAGGATTTCTGTTCTTATTTATAGTAATTTATAGGCCATCACCTAGGGACACGGCTTTGTCTTTGGAAACCGCCGACTTACGCGAAAAGGATTTTCATAATTGTACTTATACACAAGTACAAGGTCAGTGTGGTCTTGTTTTAAGCAGTGTTCAGAGAGTAAAGGGAGAGCAAGAGTAAAACACCGGGTCCAAGTTTATACAGCCTCTGCGTTTAGCATATGAGCATTTAGGGGCATATATCTCTTATGCTTAGACTTGTAGTCAATTAGACACAGGCTCTAGGTATTATTCTGTTCAGTTATCCTTTGACTGAAGAACATGCAGGCATCAATTTTGCAGTTTTTGGTAATAACTCCCAGGACCGGACAATTTAAATATTTTCTTTCTAAAACAAAATATATTTTAAAGTGAAAGGATTTAAACCTTTTAAGGCCAGGAATGCAGCTTCCCTGCATTATTTACACATCAAAGTTGTGAAAGCTTTACAAAGCCTATTCACTATTGTTTTGTCAGATGGTGCCCTTTCTTTGTAGACTTGGGTGACAAATATCCGTGCCTGCTTGTGGGGGTAGTCATTAATCTCCAGAGCTTTGCTGCTGTTCACTCTCCTTTGCACCCTGTGAGAACCATCTTCTACATTTCAGATATTTAAGGGTTTGGTTGCCTTTTGTTTTCTAATTCATCACACCAAAAGCATCTGATTTGTTCAGATTTCTGCTTTGTGCACGGTTTTAAATGAAGGCTCATGGTGTGTAGCTTTTATTATTTAAATGTTTCCTTAAAATTCTCAACTTCTAATTGTGGATTTAGATAAATTAAGATGAATTAAACTAGTAAATTCCCTCAATGTGTTCTTTATATTCATAGATCAGTTCATGTTTAATATTAAGGCCCAGAAATTAAAATTTCATCTGTGGTCTAAAATTAGATACTTGGTCATTTATTTTCTTTCCTCATTTTATAAAAATCGGAAGAGATCTAACTACTTTTATTTGTTGAGTACATAAAAGATTTGTTTATATGTATATTTAGGCTTTTAGGAAATTAAAAAGACCTTAACTCAAGAATATATAGAATATTGAAATAAGACTAATTTGAAAGGGCCGTCTTAGGTTTGGGTTCTGTCTGAGAAGGCAGTGCCGCGCAGTGGGCTTTGGAGCTGGGCTGCCTTGCCAATAAATGCTCTGCCACTTGTGTGCTGTAGGACCCTTCTTACCCCCTTTGGATAGTTTTAAAAATTGTGAGATTATTGTTTCGTCTTCAATCAGTTGCAAGATATTTAGTAAGCCAGACAAGTAAATAATTTGTAGTCACTTACACGTACCCCATCTATAGCAGAACTATTTTCCAGAACTTTAGCTATTTTATTGATAAAATACCTTATGACTAAATTCAAACAGTTTCTTGATGCAAAAATTGCCGATGATCTGCTTGAATAAAGATATTAAAATCTTCAATATTAAAATTAAATTGTCAAGAAAATAGGTAGGTTCCAAGGAAGCTACATGCGCCTTGGAGGGCAACAGGTCTGATTCTGAGTCTCGCTTCTGTGGATTACTAGTGCCTCATGTCTCTGAGTATCACTTTTCCTAATTTGACAACTGGAAAATAGTTCCTATTTTCTTATGAGGGTTAAATGAGATAATGTAGCCAGACCATCCTTCTTAGGGCTTGCCACATGATGAGTGTTGAACAATCCTTTAAAAATTTTATTTATGGTTATTTGTTTTAAATGTCTGTATAGCCAAAAAGCTGTTTCAAAACCTAATTGAGAATTTTATACACAGCTAACATTTAAATAACCAACTGAAAAGCGGAAATATGGAACAAAGCCAGTTTTTAAAAGAATGTAACAAGGGTTCTGATAGTCAAAGATGCTTTGTTTCTAGACCGTAATAGCATATGGAAACACCAGGCATTTAAACCTGTCACTTGATATTTTCCCACAGTGTATCCCATTCTTTGGTTTCTTCTGTGAGTTTCACTGGAGCCTTTAACGTGTAGAGTATTAAACATGCAACAAACATTCAACTTTCAGTGTTTTTTTAAAAGTAGGATTCTGATTGACTTGCATAATTGCATGTCCTTCCTCCACTTAACTCTCATATAACTTCTCAGTAAATAAGGAGAGAAGGCATGGATGTAGTAATATTTTTTCCAGAGTTGGAATCTTATAACCCAGATCGTCAGGTCTTGATGGTCTCTGAATGCCCTCCCTATAGAGCAGTTTCTAAATGATTAAGAAAAGCAATATAAACAGGTACAAATTCTACTGGTATTTTGGATTATAGGCTTAGTTAACAGGAGGGGAAAAGCAAAACTTGGATCTATAGCAGGCTCCTTCCTCCAGTTGGTTTATACTGTTACAGTACTTGATATGTATGAAAATGAAGTGCTGTCATTCGTATAGGAAGAGAAGTCTAACGCCTGGCCTGTGTTTTGATTTCTGTTAGTGTGATGGATTTGCATGAAGTCTGTATTATCTTCCTGGGTGGGTTAGAGAACTTTCCATTGAACTGATTAAATTCACACCTTTTTGCTTAAGTTATTAAGATATGTTAAAAAATAAGTGAGTGGGGCGCCTGGATGGCTTAGTCGGTTAAGCGTCCGACTTTGGCTCAGGTCACGATCTCATAGTTCTTGAGTTCGAGCCCCACATCAGGTTCTGTGGTGACAGCTCAGAGCCTGGAGCTTGCTTCGGATTCTGTGTCTCGCTCTCTCTCTGTCCCTTCCCCACTCGTGCTCTGTCTCTCTCTGTCTCTGTCTCTCAAAAATAAATAAACATTAACAACAACAACAACAAAAAAGTCATCTATCTAAGTAGCACTTAGACCCTCAGATTTTTGGTTCCCAAAATATATTCTTCCCAAATTGAGGGATAAACATCAGGTTCACAACTTTTTATTTTGTCAGGTATGGACATTAAAACAAAATTTGCTTTCTAAACATTGTCACCATCATTTGATGAAAAGGGATTTTAAAATCCAGGAAGCAGAAAAGATGTAGAAAAAATCCATCATTCTCAGGAAGGACCAGGTTCTATGATATAGGGAAATGTATATGTGTATAATATGGCCTATGTTATCCAATAAGGATATTATAAATAATGTCTCTTTTCACTACAGACTTATATAAAAACTTTACTGCTGAGGCAGCAGTAGGGAATAACTGGTCTAAACAGAATAGCTGAGTAGTTAATTTAGTTTTTGTCGTTTGGATGTTCTGGAAGCTCATAGATTGTTTATAAACAAATTTGTTTTAAAATCTAGCCTTTTATTGTCCTCCCTACCTGCATTTGAATTTTCCCCAATCAAATGAGAAGAGTATTCCACATGTAAAGAAATGATCAATAAGTAATAGAGAAAAGTCCTGTTTTACTTCCTGGTGCACACACCTTTGACAAAATGCAGTCTCTCAATCCTTTTCCTTCATCCAGTCTTTAAGAAGGTGTTCTGGCAGTTTTACTAATCCTTTGATTGTAGTTTGGAATGGAAGAGCATATATCCTTTGTGTTAAGTGAGGGCACATTTCAAGTGGCTTAAGTTTCTTGGTATAAAAATGAGCTTAGAGAATAACTTAGCAAAACGGAGTATTTTCCCGCTTTTATTTACAGCCTTAGTGTTTCTATTCTAATTTACATTCTTACCAGTAGAGGTATGAGTTCCAGGAGGCCCCAAACTTTTAGTGTCTCCTTTCTTGCCAGTTTCCTCTCTTGTGAGTTAATGACCCAGGACGACCTCTTCCTAGGCTGGTTTCCACCCTATAAAAAGTCCTTTGATTTGTAATCTGCTATGCCTCACCAAAGGATGTGTTTCTAGTTGAAATTCTATTCTTATTAAAATTGTAACTCTTGTTCATTGAAATTTCCCACAAAGCACTGGAAACTCTACAGTCTTTTATAGAATTTTTTGGCCTCCTTGTTTGGAAAAACTGACAATGGTTTTCTCATAAGTACCGTGATTGAAAGGAATGCATATACTGGTTC